>NC_141900.1:101270253-101580349 GCF_057802395.1 Ceratotherium simum simum
GGCCTCTTGCACCAAATGGTTAGCCAAGTTGTGGATGCAAAGGAAAAGTTCTTGAAGGAAATTAAAAGTGCCACTCCAGTGAATACATGAATGGTAAGAAAGCAAAACAGCCTTATTGCTGATATGGAGAAAATTTTATGGGTCTGGATAGAAGACCAAACCAGCCACAACATTCCCTTAAGCCAAAGCCTAATCCAGAGCAAGGCCCTCACTCTCTTCAATTCTATGAAGGCTGGGAAGAGGTGTGGAAGCTTCAGAAGAAAAGTTTAAAGCTAGCAGAGGTTGGTTCATGAGGTTTAAGAAAAGAAGCCGTCTCCATAACATAACAGTGCAAGGTGAAACAGCAAGTGCTGATGTAGAAGCTGCAGCAAGTTATCCAGAAGGTCTGGCTAAGGTCATTCAAGAAGGTGGCTACACTAAACAAATAGATATTCAATGTGGACAAAACAGCCTTCTATCGGAAGAAGATGCCATCTAGGACTTGCAAAACTAGAGAGGAGAAGTCAATGCCTGGCTTCAATGCTTCAAAGGATGCAGCTGGTAACTTTAAGTTGAAAAGCCTGTGCTCACTTACCATTCCAAAAATCCTAGGGATCTTAAGAATTATGCTGAATCTACTCTACCTGTGCTCAATAAATGGAACAAGAAAGCCTGGATGACAGCACATCAATTTACAACATGGTTTACTGAATATTTTAAGCCCACTGTTGAGACCTACTGCTCAGACAAAAAGATTTCTTTCAAAATATTACTGCTCATTGACAATGTACCTGGTCACCCAAGAGCTCTGATGGAGATATACAACGAGATTAATGTTTTCATGCCTGCTAACACAACATCCATTCTGCAGCCCATGGATCAAGGAGTAATTTTGACTTTCAAGTCTTATTATTTAAGAAATACATTTTGGGGCTGGCCCGGTGGCATAGTGGTTAAGTTTGTGTGCTCAGCATCTTGCGGCCCGGAGTTTGCAGGTTCGTATCCCAGCCGTGGACCTACGCATCATTCATCAAGCCATGCTGTGGCAATCATCCCACATAAAGTAGAGGAAGATGGGCATGGATGTTAGTTAGCCCAGGGACAATCTTCCTCAGCAAAAAAGAGGAGGATTGGCAACAGGTGTTAGCTCAGGGCTAATCTTCCTCAAAAAAAGAAAGAAAGAAATACATTTCCTAAGGCTGTAGCTGCCATAGATAGTGATTCCTCTGATGGATCTGGGCAAAATAAATTGAAAACCCTCTGGAAATGATTCACCCTTCTAAATGTCATTAAGAACATTCATGATTCATGGGGAGAAGTCCAAATATCAACATTATCAGGAGTTTGGAAGAAGTTGATTTCAACCCTTATGGATGTCTTTGAGTGGTTCAAGACTTTAGTGGAGGAAGTCACTGCAGATGTGGTGGAAATAGCAAGAGAACTAGAATTACAAGTGGAGCCTGAAGAGGTGACTGAATTGCTGCAATCTCATGATGAAACTTTAACGGATGAGGAGTTGCTTCTTATGCTTGAGCAGAGAAAGTGGTTTCTTGAAATGGAATCTACTATTGGTGAAGATGCAGTGAAGATTGTTGAAATGACAACAAAGGATTTAGAATGTTACATAAACTTAGTTGATAAAGTAGCAGCAGGGTTTGAGAGGATTGACTCCAATTCTGAAAGAAGTTCTACTGTGGGTAAAACTATCCAACAGCATCGCATGCTACAGAGAAATTGTTTGCGAAAGAAAAAGTCAACTGATGCAGTGAACTTCATTGTTGTCTTACTTTAAGACAACATTTGCCACAGCGCTCCCTGTCCTCAGCAACTACCACCCTGATCAATCAGCAGCCATCAACATTGAGGTAAGACCCTCCACCAGCAAAAAGATTACAACTCGCTGAAGGCTCAGGTGAGGGTTAGCATTTTTTAGCAGTAAAGTATTTTTTAATTAAGGTATGTACATTGTTTTTTAAGAAATAATGCTATTGCACACTTAATAGGCTACAGTATAATGTAAAGATAACTTTTATATATACTGGGAAACCAAAAAATTACATGACTTGCTTTATTGTGGTGGTCTGGAACCAAACCCACAATATCTCCGAGGTATGCCCATACTTTAAATCATCTCTAGGCTACTTACAATACCTAATACAATGTAAATAGTTGTTATACTGTATTGTTTAGGGAATAATGATCAGGGAAAAAAGTCTGTACATGTTCAGTACAGATGACGTCTTTCAATCTGCAGTTGGTTGAATCCACAGATGCCGAAGCTGCAGATACTGAGGGCTGACTGTATACTCTTCTACCTCTGATATTAAATAGTGAACTTTTTATAATGGAGTTGATTTTTCTCTAACATTTGTCATCACTTTTAGTTTCTTGATTAGATAGTGCAGTTATAACACGGACTTCAAACTCCAAATATGTGTATAATTAGAGTTACAGGTATGTTTCAGATGTCATTTGATATAATGTCAAATGCAGATGTTAAAAATGATTGATAGGAGTTATTGATGTTATTTTAAGAGCTTTGTATGTCAGAGATTTTGAAATGAAAGAAGTTGCTGTAGTAAATATGGATTTTCTCTTAATTAATTCAGACATGAGAGAAGTTACTAATTGCCTAATTTTTCCCTAAGTTGGCTTTGGTATGTATTTATAATCTTCCCATATGATAAAGGTTATGTTTGATTTAAGTCCATATCTAAAATGTGTGAGCAGTTTCATGCACTTCCTGAAAATTGAACAAAATTCATGTGAAATTTGAAAGATTTTAATATTTTATCTTGGAGTTTCATTTTGAATCTTTTTCATTGCTATAATATTAGGAAAATGAATTCTATATGTTCCATAACTTAAGTTTTAGAAATTATTGTATTTTCCCTAATTGTTAATGAGAAATTAATTTTAATGCATTTGTCATCTTTTCAACAGATTATTACAAATCAAATGGAATACATTATAAACTAGAAATTTACTTTATTCCCTTTCCTGCAGTCTTCTATAAATATGATTCCAGTGAGGGGAAAAGTAGGAGTATAGTCAGCATTTTATATCACATTACGATATATGTAATGAGATAGGTTATACCAACAATAAGGCAAA
This sequence comes from Ceratotherium simum simum, assembly GCF_057802395.1. Taxonomy (NCBI): domain Eukaryota; kingdom Metazoa; phylum Chordata; class Mammalia; order Perissodactyla; family Rhinocerotidae; genus Ceratotherium; species Ceratotherium simum. Next base: position 101,273,347 of record NC_141900.1, read on the forward strand.
GCAGTGCCTTTAAAAGATAAAATCAGTTTATCAGTCTCGGATTAAACTATACAGGTCATTTGAATCAAGTGGGATTATTTTCACTCTTTCAAATAACTCCACCAAATGTGTAATACATAATGATCATGAAAAACTAATAAAAGGAAAATGCATGTGTTACTCTTTTGTTTATATGTGGAAATTTAGATTTCAATCATTGTTTTTTTAATCTATACAACTCTAATGAAATCGTCTTGGCTTAAGAAAACTAATAGACTTGGAGTAGCTAAATCTTTATTATTGAATCATAAGTGTGAAATTCTAGCTTCAAAAAAGAAGAAAACTTATGAAAACATGATGAACACAGATGCTTGCAAAGGAATTCAAAACAGAGCAGTTACATCATTCAGTTCCAAGTACATAAATGACCAAAAGTGAAGCTACTTGTGATAGAATAGAATCTTTCAAGTAATCAAATGGTACAGGGGTCAGTTTGTTTACTCCTAACTGGTATCTTCAATTTATAGGTACAGTGTTTTTTTGAAGTTTAAATCATGTGGCTGGCTCAGTCTGGTTATAAGTATTGTGAAAAATCTACTTAATGATTTCATTTCTGCCTTCTCCAGCTATGTATATGGTATGTGTCATGTAAAATATATATTTGAAAAGCCAAATAAGGAGTGTCTTAGTCCGTTTGGGCTGCTATAACAAAAACATCATAAACTGAGTGGCTTATAAACAACAGAGATTTATTTCTCACAGTTCTGGAGGCTGGAAATCTGAGATCAGGTTGGCAACCTCGTTTAAGTCTTGTGAGGGCCCTCTTCTGGCTTACAGACTGCCAACTTCTCCTTGTATCTTTACACGCTGGAGAGCAGAGAGAGGAAGCAAGCTCTCTTGTGACTCATATAAGGACGCTAATTCTATTTTTCTATGGGCTTCACCCTCGTGACCTCATCTAATCCTAATTACTTCCCAAAGGTAATCCTGATTACCTCCCAAAGCCCTCACTTCCTAATGCCATCACGTTGAGGGGTAGGGTTTCACTATATGAGTGGGGAGGGCACAAACATTCAGCCCATAACAAGGGGTTTGGAGCTTGGAATAATAGTCACTTTGGCTAACCAGTTTCTGATTAAAATACTGTCAGGAAACTGAGTCAAGAATTATTTATTCTATTTTCCAGTTACCTATAAATTGGGTATTACATCATGATTATGAAACTAACGGTGAAAATATATTCCTTGAAAAAAATGGTGATACCACCAGTTAAGTAACTCAAAATGCCATTCATTGAATACACATTTACTGACTGCCTAGAATTTAAGAAATTACACTAGACACTGTTGGGCTAACAGAGATGATTAACATGTTTCTGCCTTCTCTGGATATGATTCTTACTAATATCGTTCATTTTAATTTTCACTTTTATTACCTTTCTTAATGATGCTAGTTGATGACTTTGAAAATAAGCAGATTTTCCAATGACTATCTAATGTGGACCAATAACAGCTTTATTCTTTGTTATGTCTGTGTAAAAAGACAAAGGTTTATTCTTTCCTTGACATTTATGGCATCCTATGTACCTGTGCTCCATGAAAGGTTACCTAAATCAAATTTATTCCAAATAGGTAATATTTAACATTAAAAATGTCAAAGGAAGGGTAAGATTCTCTATAGGGCAACATTCGGTTGATTGATTGAATTATAACTAGGAAATGATGAATTACACATTCCCTTCTCTTTTCAAATATTGGCTAATAAATATTAATTCTAACACTCGTTCCGATCCTTCAGTAGAATTACTGCTATACATTTACCTTTTGATTTTTGATCCTAATGTTTAATTGGATCAAAATATCATTCCAAGTCATTTGTAACTCCATTGTTATAATTTCTTAATTCATGTTAATATAAGCTTTGTGAGATATTCCATTGTTCAGGTGATTATGCACAATTAGGCACAAAGACAAAGTAGTTACCTACCTTAAACAAAAAGCCATTAAAATTTTCTGGTGGAGAAATTCTGACTGAAAAAAACAACTCGTAAGATGTCTTGGAGTTGAAGACAAGGGTCTAAAATCAGAGAAGAGCTCAGGATGTTTTTGTAACTTAGTATTGGATATTATATCCACGTGCATAAGTTCCTTCCACCCTCATCCCTGACTACAAGGGCAGACACAATAGCACCTGCGTTGGTTGGAGTGTTTATACTCTGCTTCTTTAAGGAGTGTGATCACTTATCACAAAACATCTTAATTAAACTGGCACAGAAAGACAAATCAAAAGGGAAAAAAAGAATATATACTAACTGTCAGGGTTAAACAAAATTTCTGTAATGTGACGTAATATTTAGCTCTACACTTCCTGGCAGCCAAACTATAAAAGGAAACAAAAGTTACATAGATCTTATCAGAAAGAAAGAACTGTACCTCAAGCAATAAATTGTTTTTTGATGGCATTAAAATCTGCAACTTCTGACGTGGGTCTTAAGACAGGGAAATGGGCACTATTGTCAGCAACTCTTATGACAACACATTCAAAAATGGATTTCTGAAATCTGAGGATGTAAAATTAAATTCAGTGAGGGCTTTTTCTAATGTTATATAGGTATAAAGCTCTCTAATTGTCTAAATCTATTTCCTTCATCTATGGATCCCCTTTCCTATAAACTAATCAGTATTGTTTACCACCCTGTAGTTACCCTTCATGATTCTCCTCTCCTACTCACCCAATTTCTTAAAAACAGAGCGCTGAATTTATGTTTTCACCTTTCATTTACTTGTCGATCAACTGGAATCTGGTTTCTGTCTTCACCACTTTAACAGAATTGCTCCAAGTTAAATAAGCCCCAATCCAGTGGAAATTGCTTAGCTCTTACCTAATTGATGCCCTCTGCTACATTTCCATCTGGTAGCTCCTCACTCTCAAAGCTCTCTGTTCCCTCTATTTCCATGATGCCTTGCTGATTTTTAATTCCCATGCTACTCTGACCATTCCTCCTATGTCTCCATCATGTGCATTTTCTACCTAAAATGTTGCTCTCTCTGGTTTCCACCTTCAGCCACCACTCTTTTAACTTGATGAATTCTCTTAGGTTCATTCCAGCCATTTGCATACATTCAACAATAGATTTCTTCCAACTCTGTATTTCCTGACTAGCTACCCAGGTCATTATATTTATGTCTAGTTTCCTGCCCTCTCTGTAGCTAGAAGGTCCATAGACACCTCAATTTCATAATGCCCCAAACTGAATTTTCTTTCTTCCTTAAGAATGGCTCTTCCTCCATTTTTTTCCCCATCTATCCCTTTCATCTCATTGGGGCAGCATCCCTGTATTCCCATCACTTAACCTAGAAACCCAGCTATCATCTTTGATATCTCCCTTTTTTCTACTGCCCCACCAGTCATCAAGTTCAAGGCCTCCTAATTTTCTCTCTTAAAATATTTATAACCCATCCCTTTTCTCTATCTTTATTGTGATGCCTCTAGTTCTGGCTAGCATATCTGTTATTCATATGACCACAGTTTGCTCACATCTGTAGTTAACTTCCAGCCTTTATTCATGTCCTTACCATTTTTTTTCTTCCAGACAATGACAGTCTAATCTATTTAAACTTCAAAGCTGACCATATCATACACCATGTTGCTTCTTGCCAACCTGCTATGGCCCTTCGGGACATCTCTCCTGCTTCTAGTCTTCCTTGACTGACTCAGCCTTGAGGGTTGAGATATCCCCTCCTGTTCCCACTGCACTTATCATATAACATTAACATTATTTATTTATATTTCTGCTCTTCCTATAATTTCAGAATAAGTCCACGCAATGCTTAATGCATGTTTGATGAATGACTGAGTGAATGAGTCTTGAGTGTATTTAAGAGAATTTACAATTTATAGTACAGTAACTGAGGAGAGTATGATCCTTAGATTAGTTTTCCTCACGAACAGTTCTTTCTTTAAGACTTTTTGAAGCTGGATAGCCACTGGTTTGAAACTATATTGAGGTCCCAAAGAGAGGACTTATAATTGCAGTTAACATTAGATTTTTTCCTTAGTTGCCATATAATATTTATTATAACCTCCTGATGACTATCATTGACATGAAAGATTCTGATTATTCTTTTTATGAATGAATCATGTTTTAGGAAGCCTGAGATATACTAGGAACTGTCACTCACATAAGCAAAGCACTTACTACTTTTCTACATTATCATATCTCCCTCCTGTCTTAACCAGATGCTGTTTTAGCAGTTCCTGACTCAGGCTCTCCTGATTTCCCAATAAAATATCTATGAAGTAGGTGAAAAAAGAAATTGAAACTCATAATGAGATGTAGAGCTGGAACTGACTTTGAATCTATTGTATGGAGGGAACTTCATTACCTACAAGGCAGAGAATTTTAGATTTATAAAAACAAATGGGATCATCTATGATGTTATGTTGCTGCCAGAAACAGGCCTGACATGGGCACGAGGAAGTAGAAGAAAGACATTTGTATCTCTTCCACTGTCCTCTAGTTCAGAAATGCTTTGGTTTGTAGCAACCGTAAAACCAGACAGTCATGCACCTGTGGATACTGACTTTTCAAAGTAGCCAGAATTGTGTCTCCAACCCCCCAATAGTACCTTCTTCCAACTTCTCTTCAGAGATAATACAAATGACTGGAAGGAAAATGGGGGTGGGGAGGTAACAAGTGGACATTGTATCCTGGGAAGCAAGGAGCCTCCGAGCACACTACTGTTGACTGCAGTAGGAGGTGGGGGAGTTTGGATCGCTGTAAACTCTGGCTATTACAGTTTTCACGGGCTCCATCAGTTAATACTATCACAGAATCTGGGAATGAGCACAGATGGAGAAAATTTGTTTTAGATACAGTTTAATAACCAGTAAATAATATAGAATTGTATAAAACTCTATCCTTCAAGGACTTTAATAACAGGTATAGAGAACTAATTATGCCTAAAACAGGGGTGAGTTCTCGATACTGCTACCTCTGAACTTTGTCCTCAAAAATGTCCTATCACTTGAACAGACATTTCTCCAAAGAAGATATACAGATGGCCAACAGACACATGAAAAGATGTTCAAAATCATTAACTATCAGGGAAATGCAAATCAAAACTACAATGAGATATCACCTCACGCCCGTCAGAATGGCTATAATTAACAAGACAGGAAACAACATGTGTTGGAGAGGATGTGGAGAGAAGGGAACTCTCATACACAGCTGGTGGGAGCACAAACTGGTGCAGCCACTATGGAAAACAGTATGGAGATTCCTCAAAAAATCAAGGATAGAACTACCATATGATCCAGCTATTCCACTGCTGGGTATTTATCCAAAGTACTTGAGAACACCAATGCATAAAGATACATGCACCCCTGTGTTCATTGCAGCGTTATTCACAATAGCCAAGACTTGGAAGCAACCTAAGTGCTCATCAAGGGACGAATGGATAAGGAAGATGTGGTATTTATATACAATGGAATATTACTCAGCCATAAGAAATGATGAAATCCAGCCATTTGTGACAACATGGATGGACATTGAGGGTATTATGCAAAGTGAAATAAGTCAGAGGGAGAAGGTCAAATACCGTATGATTTCCTTCATTAAGTAGTAGATAATAACAACAATAAACAAACACATAGAGACAGAGATTGGATTGGTGGTTACCAGAGGGGAAGGGGGGAGGGAGGAGGGCAAAAGGGATAGTTTAGCACATGTGTGTGGTGATGGGTTGTAATTAGTATTTGGGTGGTGAACATGATGTAATCTATGCAGAAATAAAAGTATAATGACGTACACCTGAAATTTATACGTTATAAACCAATGTTACTGCAATAAACAAAAAATTTTAAAAAATGTCCTATCAGCACAACAAACTCGACACACTGCACTTCATCCTGCTAAACTCCTTCATTGTATTAAAGGCAACATCATATTATAGTCATTCTGACTTAGAAATTGAGTTACTTTTTTTTTTAACTTTTATTTTCTTCCTAACATCTAGTTACTGATAGAATTGATAGAATTGATAGAATTCTTCCAAATTCCCTTAAATACATAATTGTCTTTTCCCATGGCCACCACCATAATTCAAATCCTTATTACCTGTTAATAAAATGAGGGAAATAGCTTCCAAAATGCTATTTCTGATCCAGGTAGCCTTTTCTTTCAATTCATTCTAAATCTGACATGATCTTAGTAGTAGTAGTAAAGCACAAATCTGATCACCTCACTCCTGCTTATGCTTTTCAGTACTTCTCCATTGAAAATAGTGAGAAGCCTAAAATTACTAGCCAGACAATCTGTATTTTTTGCCTTTTGATCCTTCTGTTCTATAAAAAAGTGACATAGGTCATAAGAGAAAAAGGAACCATGACTTACAAAGTAGCCCTGTAAAATATAGCGCTGTAAAACCAAAAATCCACATAAGTGATTAAGGGTTCTGCACCCAATTCTATCATAGGGGAGGGTTTCCCCACACCAACAAGCAATGCTTTGACACCAGCTGGGTGTCCTCAATTAAACTCAATTCTGACACTATCTACCTGGAGATAGTGTCAGATCCCACAGGTTAAGGGCTCAGTCCTACAAGACTGCCCCCCCGCACTGTGCACCCCCACTTCAGATGCCAATTGCAAGTTCATGTTGTCACCTGGGCTTCTGACCTGCCAGCTATAGACTGGAGGTTCCAATGACCCCCTCCCTCAGGCTCAATTAATTTGCCAGGATGGCTCACAGAACTCAAAAACATTTTACTTACCAGATTACTAGTTTATTATGAAAGGATATAACTCAGGAAAAGCCTCATAGGGCAAGGTATGAGGAAAGGGCATGGAGCTACCATGCCCTCTCCCAGCGCACCACTCTGCCCAAAGCTCCCCATTTTCACCAACCTGGAAGCTCTCAAACCCTATTTTTTTGGTTTTTATGGAGACTTCATTACATAGGTATGATTAGTCAAATCGTTAGCCATTGGTGATTCAACCTCCAGCCCCTTTCCCTTCCCCAGAGGTCAAGCGTTTGAGACCTCAAGTTCCAACCCTCTAATCGCATGGTTGGTTCCTCTGGTGACCAGCCCCCATCCTTAGGTCCTTTCCAAATGTCACCTCATTAACATAAAGCCAGTTGTGGTGGAAAGGGGCTTGTTATAAATAACATGACACCCTTTTCACCTTTGTGGCTCTGAAGGGATTTCAGGAGCTGAGGACAAGAGACCAAACATAACAAAAGATGTTCCTGTTGCTCTTGTCACTCAGCAAATTCCAAGGGTTTTGGGAGCTGTGAGCCAAGAGCCCTGGACAAAGACCAAGTATATCTGAGAAATGAATGACCAAATATATATTTTTTATAAATCACAATATCGCAAGGATATATGTGCTTGTGGTGATATTACCATACTGACTTCACAGTGCTTTTCAGATTTTTAGACTCTGGACCATTTTGACAAAATAAAGCTTCTGGATTGCTTATGCCAGTCATTCACTATTGAGCAAAAAAAAAATTAATTCATGACAGAAATAAAAGAAGATAAATACCATGTATACTCTAACCCTTTGGACTACTCCTTTATAATACTGGGAACATCCTAAGTATAGATTTACCATAGATCACAGTGTAAGAAGCAATAATAATGAAAACTGTCAGGGTTCCCTGAAATTCAGGTTGAAATACTATTCACATCAATAACATTGCTGATTCCATCACAATGAGGAAACATCTCAGAGATCATTTTAATGGAGTAAAATTCCCTCTGTAGAAAGGATAGACAGATAAAGACATACACAAAACCAATCTGCAGTTGAGAGGGAGTGTATTGCTAGACAGCACTGTGAGGGATGAATAGATTAACTGCTGAGAGGGAAATCACAATTATGCCTGGAGCTGGCCCTGAGGTCACCTGCAGCACTGCAGGCATGAACCCAGGAGGGAGGATGCAGGAAAAATACCCCTTACCCCAGTTACCTCAGGATGACTTCCTTGAGCATTCTTGGGTGCCAGTACAAGGTGATGGGACTGTTTGACTTTCCCAGTATCTGTGTTCATCATAGTTCTCAGCAGATACAACTATCTAGGAATCTCTAGCAGTTAGGACCAATAGAACAAACTCTTTAACAGTCTATAATCAGCATCAATATTGTTTGGCAACCTTCTTTCAAACTTTTCACAACCTCCTTTCACAAGCTAATCAGGATGACATGAGCACCTGGATCAATGAGAGTCAAATGTATGCTAGTGTCAGAGGTACTTAGAGTGGAGGAGAAGTTTTTTATGCCCCTACTCCAAATGGGATTCTAAAATCTTTTCACACGGCTGCTCTGAGCATTTAAAAGTTCCATACTCATACTGATAGCTAGATCCGAAAGGAGCCTCTTACTCTCAGGGTAATGATTCCAGTTAATGAGGACTTTTCTGAAGATACTTGTGGAACATCAGAAAGCCTCCCCTGAATCAACTTCAAGGCATAATTGAGTAGGAATTGAAGATCTATTCACCTTATCACTTGGAAAATAAGTATTTCTCAACATAAAATGATAATGCCTTCAGTGCTTCAGCAATGCCTATACTAAGTTTAGTATTATCGTTTTAATACACATTTTAAATATTTTCCCTCTTACTCTGTGATTGGTCATTGTAGTTATTTTAATTACTCATTAGACATTTACTGAGCACTTAAGATAGATCAGGTATTGTGCTAGGTGGATGTTCAATAATGACTTTTTAAGTCAAAATATTTAAATTTTTAAAAATACAAAATCTGTAGTATGTACAGCATGTTATATGCCTTCTTCCTCGCTTTCCCTGTTCTGCCATTTATTACTCGTGTGAAAGGGACAAGATAGATCATCACATATATAGTTTATCATATAAATGAACAAAATAGCTCATACATACATATACATATGTATTATAAACATATACAAACCTGTCTTAGAATCATGTTCCATCATATTTTCATCTCAATCCAATCTCTTATGCCATTTTACTCCTTCATATGGACCATATCTTCTTTAATCTTACTGAGGGTGAGAAGCATTTTATAACCCATTACTTCTGGCTCCCATATTCAATGATTTGTGGATATATACTCTTCTTAAACTTTGAGATAATGTTCTCCTCCCCTCATTGGAAAAAAAATAAGTACTTAATCTCATTTTTTTTTCTCTTCAACTCAAAATGTTTGGAGGACTATGTAGACTTGGTGTTTGTTGATAGGGTGAGTCGATTTCCACTTGAAGTATATTAGGTACATTTGAAGGTTGAGGGAAACCCAGGTTAGGCATATGGGTAGGTGAGTGTACATAGCTCTTGCTTCAACTTCTAATACCTAAAGACAATCATTTAGTGCAACCCTGAGTAACTGAGGTGAGATCTTTTCCTTTTGCTCATTGTCTCCATACCTGTAAAAAATTGAAAATACCTAGAATATACTCTGTCTATAATATACTATTCTGATCACCAATCTGATTATAAAGCCTTACGTGTAGAGAATATGCTAATTTCTATCCTGCCTTTCAACTCCATCTGTGGTAGACAGAATAATGCACACCCCCACGCCCCACCCCTGGCCAAAGATACCCATGTCCTCATCTCTGGAACCTGTGAACGTGTTACCTTACTTGGCAAAAGGGACTTTGCAAATGTGATCAAGGATACAGATCTGGAGATGGGAGTTTGCCCAGTTTATCCAGGTGGGCTCAAAGTAATCTCATGAGTTCTTTAAAGTGAAGACCTTTTTTCCTGGCCGTGGTCTGAGAATGGTGGGACAAAGGACGAAGTAGCAGGACTAGTCCAAAACACGAAGACTCTGTCTGCTGTTGCTGGTTTGAAGATGGAAGAATGTGGCCAAGAGCCAAGGAAAGCAGGCCACCTTCAGAAGATGGAAACGGGTTCTTCCCTGGAGCCTCCAGAGAGGAAAGCAGCTCTGCTGACACCTTGATTTTCGCCCAGTGAGACTCATGCCAGACCTCTGACCTAAAGTAGTATAAGATAATAAATTTGTCTCTTTTAAGCAAAAGTTTGTGGTAACTTTTTATGACAGTAATAGAAAACAAATACACCATCCAAAACACTATTCTGGTGTTTGAGTTTCTGAATGGATTTATAAAGCTGGGAAGAAAGGAAGTAGCAGGGCTCTGCCATCCCCACCCAAATGCTAGCTATACACTTAGGAACAGCTGCCCTGATTTTCTCACTAGTGCATAGCCTGAGCCTCTGAACAAAGGAAAAATGATGGAAGGATAAGGTGTTTTTGACCATTTTTAAGCGTCTGTTTTATGACAAAGTAGAGGAATTTTTAATTTCTCAATGTAGGTACATTACGCTTTTAGTTAGAAAAAAAAAATCTCCCTAATTGTGGCAATAGTTATATTATCATTTTTATTTTTTATTGTTAACATATTCCATCTGATTTGGCAAATCCATAGCCAGAGGCTGGATCTGATAGAATGGAGGGCTCCAGATGAGTCCGGAGTTGTTGTATTTTAATCAGAGGATTAATCACTGTACTAGAATTAAGACAGCCAGCTGAGTTCTTGTCCCAACTCTAGTACTGTGTCCCGTGTCTGTCCTTTGACCTTTCTGAGAATATAATGCTCATTTGTTAACTCACAGAGTTATATTAAGCGCCCTCGTAAGTTTCTTCCAGATCTCTATGCCTGTAATTCCAATAAATTCATTAATTCTTTCAGTGATTGTGCAGTGAGCAGTTGTTATATATCAAGGCTGAAAAAACAACAAAGGGTCCTTCTACTGGAAGAAACAAAAAGGTAAAGTACTGATACGCCAAGTTTAGTCTGAGATTGTGGTATATGCAAAAAGGAAGTAAAGCAACGAGGATGTTGAATGCAAGATGATTGAAGGCAGTTAGGGAAGGCCTCTCTGAAGAGATGATATTGTGATGAAACAGACTGCAGAATGAGAAGTGCCCCGCCTTGCAGATATTGGAGGAAAAATACTCCAGGCTGAAGGAAGGCTAAGCACAAAGGCTGTGAAATGAGACTGTCTCTCGGATTCTAGGAACCAACGGACGACCCATGCACCCAGGCTTGGAGCATAAGTGAGAGTGACCTGAGATAAGGCTGAGGAACTGGACAATATCCAGGGCATGCAGAAATTAGGGTATGATAAGAAGTCTGGGTTTTATCTTAAGTGCAATGGAAAACCATGTCATTTTTTAAACAAGGAAATAACGTGAGAATTTATATTAAGATTAAAAAACACTTGGAGTGCTTTGTGTTTGGGTGAGGGTGATTGTGAGAGCAGGAGACCTTTCAGGGGGCTATTTTAGTAGTCCATGTGAGACAGAAAATGGTAATTTGCTCTAAGATTTAGTAGACACAAAGAGAAGTGAATAGATTGGAAATAGTGCCTGGAGGTAGATCCAACAGAAATCACTAATACATAGGTTGTAGAGAACTAGGGAAAGGGGGCATAGAGGACAACTTCATGGTTTCTAACTTTGGTACATGGTTTATAATTTACTAAGAAGAAAACAAAACTGGATAGAACCAACCAAGTTAAGAGGAAAGGGAGAATCAAGAGTTTTTCTTTGTGCAAATTAAGGCAGAGATGTTTATGATTAAGGATGATATTCAAAATATTTAGCCATCTGTATGACAAAGGTACCAACTGATCAGAAGTGATGCTAGCCAGAACACAGGAGAAATCTTGTCTTCCTGCTGTGCCAGGGGTTAATCTTTTAGCTGTTGGATCTTGGAGAGATCCTGGAGGTCCCAGTGAGATTCCCAGAAGACCATGAAAGCACAGGGTGAGAAGAGGTGGTGGTATCTTCAGGAGGCTTGGGGCATCTTCTCCGTTAGACACACAACTGGAAATGTCACATGGGCAGGAGGATGTATAAATCTGGAACTCAGAGAAGCTATGGAAGGTGGAGATATAAATTGGGTAGTCCATAACATAATGATGATCTTTGTGGTTGCAGGAATGCATGAAGTCACATACAGAGAAAAACCTAGATAGAAAACAGAAGAGAACCCAGGACTAAGCCCTGAAGGAATGGAGCAAGGCTGGGTATAGGATTAGGAACCAGTAAAAGAAACTGAGAGGGTAAAACTAGTAGTGAGGGAGAGGAACAAGGAATGTGATTTTAGGACAGAGAAAAAAATATGAAAGAGAAAGTGAGCAAGAATAACATTATCCAGCAGTGTTGTGTGACTGAAGTTTGTGATCACAACCGTATAGTGAAACCAGTTACCCCTTTGTGACTTTTCATAAATAAAAATTCACCAAGAAGGGGATGGATAATTGGTTTCAACAAATTGGGTTTTTGTTTGTGAGTATGAAGGATGAAAGAGTGGGCAAGGAAGATGAGAACTCACGTATAGTAGTTAATAACTTGCTGAACAGTGGAATCTAAGCTGAATGAGGAGGTAAATGAATATGGGAGAAAGCTGATAGATGGGGGAAAGGAGATGGATCCAGTGAAATAAAGGTTTAATGGGTTACAATAATCTTAATAATAGGGGTACTAGAATAAGTGATCTAGAGGGAGAGAGGCATTATTGAGAATGGAATGTTTGAAATCAAGATGTTAGATGCGCTGAAGTTCCAGGTTATGAAAAAACGTCAAGTTGTGTCCATGGGAAGAGGAGGACATCAGGACCTGAGAAGCTAATCTGTTTGATGAGTCATCATGCAAATGTTGACCTATCAGAGACAGTTCAGCAGGAGGCCTGTGGGCAGGAGGCAGGCGTCACTGACTGAGGGGGTGGCCAGGCCCCATGTCAGTTGTGTTCATGTCCTCAAAGAAACAATATTTCCTTAATTGTTCCCCCGTTTAGAGTTCAAGACCCTCTGATTTTTTTTTCTGTAAGTATAAAACCCTGGAGATTTTCATGATTTGGTGATCAGACCCTTTTCAGACTGACTAATCAAAAAGCCTGTGATGTGCTGAACTTTTTATTTTCTTGGGAATTACTTTTTCCTATTGAATATACTTTGGAATATATCACAGTTTAAAATGTTTTGTTATCAGACACCAGAAAATCACTTGCGTCCACATTACAGTCCCTCTACTCTCCACCTCCAACCTTCCTTCCAGGCACACACATTGTAGATATTTGCTCCCATAATGTACATAATAGTTGTTGTTGGAATTTATGGCATAAAAGTTCTAAAACAATTTCTCTAACTTCAACTGAAGTTATAGTTTTAATATACCTTATATTAACTCTTAATTACGTCAGCCAATTATTTTGAAAACTATAAATATAAAATATTGAATTAAATATTAATTCCATTAGAAATATTGCATTTTATTTTCACTAATTTCCAAATATTGCTGGATACTCAGGAAATATATAAATTAATATTTTGATTTCTAATGGAAATAAATTTAATTTTTTTTCGTTGCCTTTGGGACTTCTTAAAATATATTAATTAGTTGAAAAAGAAACATATTAGCATTGCATAATGTTTTTTTTAAATTTCTTTTTTGCTGAGGAAGATTGGCCCTGAGCTAACATCTGTTGCCAATCTTCCTCTTTTTGCTTGAGGAAGATTGTCCCTGAGCTAACATCTGTGCCAATCTTCCTCTATTTTGTATGTGAGATGCCACCACAGCATGGCTTGATGGGTGGTGTGTAGGTCTGCACCTGGGATCCAAACCTGTGAACCCCAGGCCACCAAAGCAGAGCACGAGAACTTAACCACTACACCACTTGGCCGGCCCTGATAATGCTTTTATATGCATATATTACATATGCTGTCATAATTTTTCTTCCTTCACTAGCTAAATATATGTTTCCATAGTGACTTTTAGAACCACATCTTACTATTTCAGTGTTATCAGTCTGTATTTTTTGGTACAGATTATTATGTGAATGTCAACAGTTTTTAACCTACCTAAGTTTTAGCTTCCACTGCTGTTAAATGTGAGCCATACAATATCACACTGACATTGTGAGAGTCCAAGAAGACAATGGCAAATAAAATTACTGCATGGAATTATAAAAATTTCTAAAAACATAAAGCATTATTTTAATATATAGTAATCAGTCCCATGTATACATGTTACTTCATATATAATTCTTTCCAGTTCCCATTTTATGTAAAACATTGAGTTAGTTCTGGCCAGGACCTTGTCCTGACTGCCCTTGGTCTTTTAGGTGAAACTCATATTTAAACAAATGAATAGAAACACAATGTGATGTCTAATTAATAGGGCAAAATAAAATAATCATTTATAAAGATTTTATATATTTGGTTAAAAGATAAAACACTATACATGTTTGAAGTTAAATAAAATATTGTTTCTTAAAAATTATTGTAAGATTCAATATATATCAAATTATAACTCACTAGGTACCTGAACTTATCTGAAATCATTACATTACATTTAAAATCTGGTGGTGATATATGCTGCATTAAGGTCCTCAGAGAAACAGAACCAATAGGATTCTAGTCAGTCAGTCTGTCTGTCTATCTATCAATAGAGAGAGAGAGAGAGAGATTTATTGTAAAGAATTGGCTCAGGGCCGGCCCTGTGGCTCAGCGGTTAAGTACGCGTGCTCTGCTACCGGCGGCCAGGGTTTGGATCCCGGGCCCGCACTGATGCACTGCTTCTCTGGCCATGCTGAGGCCGCGTCCCACATGCAGCAACTAGAAGGATATGCAACTATGAGATACAACTATCTACTGGGGCTTTGGGGGAAAAAATGGAGGAGGATTGGCAATAGATGTTAGCTCAGAGCTGGTCTTCCTCAGCAAAAAGAGGAGGATTAGCATGGATGTTAGCTCAGGGCTGATCTTCCTCACAAAAAAAAAATAAAAAGAATTGGCTCATTCAGTATGGAGGCCAAAAAGTTTCATGCTCTGCCATCTGCAAGCAGGAGACCCAGGGAAACTAGTGATGTAGTTCCAGTCCAAGTTTGAAGTTGTAAGAACCACGAACACCGATAGCGTAAGTCCTAGTCTGAGGGCAAGAAAAGACCAATGTCCCAGCTCAACCAGTCAGGCAGAGAGAGTGAATTCTCCTTTCCAACACATTTTTGTTCTATTCAAGCCCTCAACAGATTGGACGAGGCCCACCCACATTGGTGAGGGCAATCTGCCTTACTCAGTCTACTGATTCAAATGTTAATCTCATCCTGAAGCACCCTCCCAGACACACCCAGAAATAATGTTTCACCTATACCTGGACACCCCATTGCTAAGTTGACACATAAAATCAACCATCACATATGTTTGCCAGGTGGTTCATTTCAATTCACTCTCTCTCTACTCTCTTTATTATTTCTTTAACTTGTTTTCAATATAATTAAATTTTACAGTTTAATTTATCAAAGGACATTCTAATCAATTAAAACGAACCTCAATAAATGTATTTAAAATTACAAATCTTCTCTCAAGTCTCCCTCATTTTTTGCAAGATCACATTAGGAAAACTATGTGTGCTGGAAGTTATATTGTTCTTACTTTTATTTTTAACTCAGAAACTTCTATGACTAATTATAGTATTACACGCACACAAAAAGAGGGACGTTGAGAATAATCTATAATATTTTTATTTCAGTTTATTTATATGTTTGAGGACTGGCAATGTCAACCCTTAAGCTTTTTGTTTTCAATAATTTCTAGGGCTGAGCTGCAGAAAATTCCTCAACAAACATTTAAGATTATTATATGCCGTAAGCACTTTCAAGGTCTGGATGTAGAATAGTCAAGCAGAAAACTAAGGTTTTAGTCCAAAAATCTATTGCAGTCTAGGAGGAGGAGTTGGATCATAAACAAGTAAGCATACATAAACAACATAATTTGAAGTTATGATTATGTCTTGAAGAAAGTGAGTTGTAACACAATAGAGTATTATGAGAAATAGTGGGAAACTGCTTTAGATTTGATCAAGAAAGGCCTCTTGCAGATGATAATTGGCCGTGTGATGACAAGAGGTAAGAATTTTACAGATGAATGACACTGTAAGAAAGAAATTGGCAACTTCATGGAATAGAAATCAGTCTCAAAAAATAAGACACAAGAAAAAAGTAAAATAAGGTCTGGATGATGTATACCTGAAACTCATAGGATATTGTATGTCAATCATACCTCAAAAAAGAAAATCCTAAAAGGTCAAGAGTCAATGAACTAAACCACAAAGATACACTAGAATATCTTGGAGTACAAATAGTCAAACGTTATACAAAGTTTCCCTGAAAATACAATTGTTTGACCAGGTCAGAATATTCTTAATGTCAAAACCAGATGGAGTCATTAGGAGAAAAGAAAACTAAAACTCAGGTTATACTTGACATACTACAAAAGTTCTCAACAAAATATAAGCAAAGGGAATACACTAGTCTATGAAAAGTATGCTATTTTATCGCTAAATTTTGTTTAAACTTTATGTACAAGGCACTTAAGTTAGATAAATCCATAAATGTAGTTAACACATTATCAGCTTAAAAGAGATAAAACAGTGGCCAGCCCGGTGGCATAGTGGTTAAGTTTGTGCGCTCCACTTTAGCGGCCTGGGGTTCTCAGGCTTGGATCCCAAGTGCGGACCTACACACTGCTTATCAAGCCATACTGTCGCGGCATCCCATATAAAGTAGAGGAAGATGGGCACGGATGTTAGCCCAGGGCCAATCTTCCTCAGCAAAAAGAGGAGGATTGGCAACAGACGTTAGATCAGGGCTAATGTTCCTCAAAAAAAAAAAAGAGAAAAAACGAGCCATCACTTCGACAGATACAGAAAATAAATTTGATACAATTTAGCACCCACTCTTTATAAAAATTTAGTAAACTGGAAATAGAACTTCTTCAGCTCGATAAAGAATAGCCATTTAAAATATGTAAATACCATCATATGTTTTAATTATTTTCTTTAAAAATTAGGGATGTGACAAGGATACATACTAAAGTCACATCTATTCGACTTTTAATTAGAGATTCAAGCCAGTATACTAAGAAATGACAATCAGATTATAAAAATGGGAAATAAACTGTCATTATTTGCTGATGATAAAAACGTTTACATAGAAAACTACTAAAGAATATAGAGAAAATTATTATAAAAATAGGATGATTTAGCAAAGTGACTGGATATAAAACTAATATACAATAGTCAATTGTATTTCTATATTCCAGTAACAAACACCTAGAACATATAATTTAAAAAAATTGTAACTTGGGGCTGGCCCTGTGGCACAGTGGTTAATTTTGGCGCCCTCTGCTTCAGCGGCCCGGTTCACAGGTTCAGATCCCAGGGACGGACCTTCACCACTCATTGGCCGTGTTATAGTGGCAACCCACATACAAAAAATAGAGGAAGATTGGCACAGATGTTAGCTCAGGGCAAATCTTCCTCAGAAAAAAGAAAAAAAAATTGTAACTTAAAATGGTATTAGCAATTATTTTGGTAGTATTATTAGGAATGAAATGATGAAAAATGTATAAGCCTACTTTAAAAAATATTAAAAATTATTATACAAAATTATAAAGAACTAGAGTTGTATAAAATAAACACCAAAAAAAAAATTGTTAAAAGGTGAAGTCTATTCAAATTAATTTAAAGAGGTATTGTAATTCCAATAAAATCCCCAAAGTTATTTTCAATAGTTAGAATTTTATAAGTGGATTATATGATTTGTGTAGGATAATAAAGAACTAAGAACTGTCAAAATATCACTGAAGAAGAAGAAAAAAGAGAAATCTATCCTACGAATTATGTAAAGACAGTTTTGAGGACAATTAGAAGATTGTAAAAATTAAGATCTTGTAATATAAGGGGGTAAAGAATTTTCGTAGGGGAGGAGAATAGAAAGCCCACAAAAGACTGAGTATTTATGTGGTGGTATATCAGATCTCTAGGGGAAATAAAAGGCAGACTACTCAATGAATAAAATTAGAAAAGAGGTTATTACCAAGTAAACAATATTAAAAAAAGAAAATCAACTCCAGACATTAAGGGCTTTAATGTTAAAAATAAAGTTTTAAAATTCTTATGGAATGTATAGATTCGTGTCTTAAGGACGACACAAAGCACTAAGTTGGATACATTTGACTCTATTAAACTTAAGAAATTTTCTTATCAAAAGACATCGTAAAGAATGTGAAAAAAAGTTAAAACTGGCAGAAGATATGTTATACATCCAGACAAATGGTTAGTAACAAGAATAGATAGAGAACTATAGATCAATAAGTAAAGCACTACTAAACAACAGAAAAAAAATGGACAAAAGAAAGGAATACTTATTTCACAGAAGAGGAAAAAATTAATGGAATAAACATGAAAAATATATTCAACATTGTTTTTGGTTATGGAAATGAAAATAAAGATCACAAATAAATCAGGTGTTATATTTATATCTAATCGATAGGCAAAATTAAAAGGTTAACAATATGAAGTGTTGAAGAGCATGTGGATTCACGAAGTACTAGGTTAATCATTACTGGTGGAGTAAAAGAAGGAACAAAAAGGAAAAAGAAATGAAAACAAGAAAGACGTTAAGACTGAAAAATAGATAGAAGCCCAATTATGCAAGACTGAATACTGTGGTAAAGAATTTAGATTTCATTCTAAATAAATGACAACATCGGGGTGGAGTACCTCAGAACTATACTTTAGTTTTAGGGAAGTTACATATGATAATTTATGAGTATATGATAATATATATTTAACTTTTCATTGAAATATTATTTTATAGTGTAGTTATATATAGATCATATATAATAAAGCAGGTAACTCCTCATTTTAACATCAATTTTTTTGGTCCTAATTTACTAAAAGCTTCATTGTAGAAGTCACTTCTGATTGCATTCAAATTTTTCCTATGAAAGTAATCATTTAGCTAACAAATGCTAAAACCTTCATAGTGTTCCATTTTATGGACATGTGGATTTTTTGACAGTTCATTCTCATGTACGTTTATTCTTTGTATTGCTGTATTTCTCTTGAGCTCTATCTACATTTTTGCTTTCCCAGAGAAAGTATAAACTATGTCTATAGCTGAGAAATAATTTGCTTTAATAACCACATTTCTATCTTCACCTGGGAAGTTGATTGAAGGACACAGTTTAAAAATGGCCTATGTAGGTTAAAGTTGGCTGCTGTGAGAGATAACCATGAAATCTCAGTGGCTTAACAAAATAGAAGTTTATTTCTCACTCACTGAAAGTTCAATTGATGGCAGCGGGGAGGGAGGGGAGCTCTCCTCTACACAGTCATTCAGGGTGTAAAAGTCCCACGGGCAATGGAAAGAGAGAGCATGGGTGATCATGTTTGTACTTTTTTATGGGCCAGGAATAGAAGTGACACCTGTTAATTCTGCCTGTATTCCACTGGCCAGAGCCTGGTAAAATGCTACCACCACCACAACCCTACCACATCCTGCTGGATGTAAATGGTACCGCAACACAGTCAGTGCAGACAGGTGCTTCACAGCAACAACCTCACACTATGAATGGATAGCCGTGTTTACAATATGTGCCATAAACAATGCCTAAGATTGATCAAATAGAAGTGACAGTGGACATTCCAAAGGTTGAACAAGTATAAGCACGGGACAGTGTGGGCCCAATTTGAAATAAGTCATTATAAAAGACAAGTCTCATAATATTGCTGATTTCAGGAAGATTAATCTGGAAGCAGAGGAAAATGGTTTGGACTGGGTGAGGCAGAGTGGCAGACAGAACAGAAACTAGAGATAAGAGAAAATGCGCCTCTGAAGTGCACGTGGCGGAGCGAATGGAGAAGAGAAAACAGAATCATACCTAAACAGTGCTTTCTTGTAGAAGGGGGATCTCCGCCCATATTTTAAGCATGACAATTCATGTAGGTATATTATTTTACTGGAAAAAAATTCTTATTCCTTAAACTTTTTGAACCAAAATTTCTTAAAACTTTTACCATATTTAGCAAGTGTAAATCTCTGTATATATTTAAGTACTAAATATTACAGGTTTAAGGAAATTAAAGGAAATATTTGAAAACTTACAACATCTATTGTGGATATTTACTAAAGAAGAGAATTTAACAACACTGAGAAAGATTTCAACAGAAAGGTGAACTTTTTTTTTTTAAAGGAGGTAAAGTACAAAGGGGTTTTGACGGAGGACATTTTACTTCATTAAAAAATTCATCAAAATGTTCTTTTCACTGTCTGAGGCGTCAGAAGATCAGGAAAGCTTTCATATTCAATCCTTTCAAGAAATGCTATAAAATGTTCTGAGGCAACTCTTTATAAAAGAGCTTCAAGTTACAAATCAAGTGTAGCCCTTCTTTGTCATTACTGCAGCGGAAGATGCTCAAGAGTATCTTGCACATTAAACGAGAGAAACAAGAACACAAGCAAAGTGCTTTGGCTGAGCAAAGCCTTTACCTCTAATTAACCAGCATCGCACAGCTGTGATAGTACCGCCTATTAATTACTAAGGACAAAAAAATCAATATTAACCTTCTCTTTTTTTCTTGGTAAATACTTTTTAGAGTCCTTGTGTTAATTTGCTGTATTTTAAAATTACTGTTTTAATAAATTTCATTACAGATGCTGGAGTAATTATAGTACCTAAAAATAAGGTATAGTCACGCGGCACATTATTTTCAAAGAGAAAAATAACATCTTTAACTATATCAACCACGCATCAGTTTCATTTCTTAACCTGTTATTCCATTTGTAGTCTTTTCCCAATGTTAAAATTTCCGTAATTACTTTCTATTCTTTACTGAACTCTACTAATTGCCTTGTATTGAAATTTAAGTAACTTTTAGGGGCCGGCCTGGTAGCCCAAGTGGTTAAGTGCGCGCACTCCGCTACAGCCTGGAGTTCGCCAGTTCGGATCCTGGGCGCGCACTGACGCGCTGCTTGGCAAGCCACGCTGTGGCAGCGTCCCATATAAAGTGGAGGAAGATGGGCATGGATATGTTAGCCCAGGGCCAGTCTTCCTCAGCAAAAAAAAAAAAAGAGAAGGATTGGCAGATGTTAGCACAGGGCTGATCTCCTCACACACACACAAAAAAGTAACTTTTGGAGGGTATCTTTTATATGATTATAGCACAGAATTAAGTAAATTTGCTAATCTTGAACCTTATTTTCTTAGGCAGTGTTTGCTCTGTTTCTAAGCTTTATTATTTACATAATAAAATAGGCTGCTTCTGTTTTACAGTCTTGTAATTCATTCTTACTGGAGTTTAGTACTCCATTTTTTACATTGCATAATGGAAATAATTTTAGTGTTTGTGAAAGCAGCATGTATTCAGTACATAAGAACGGAAATAATTTAATCGTATTCATACTTATTATTAGGAATGTCTTTATTATTTTGTTAGTAATTATGACTATTAGACACGTTACCCAAGGGTATTTAAAAATAAATGTAGTAAATATAGAGGCATTTTGAAAGTCATATATGGTCCATTTTAATCCAGTTTTATCACTGGAATTTCTTGAAAGTTGCAAGAATTTGTGTTAATGTGTTACTTAGCCGTGGTTACTCTAGCTAGCTAGCAGCTAAGAACAAGCTTGAACAAAGCTCAAACTGTAACAGTGGATAATGACTGCCAATATGTAAGAGCCATAAAAAGAAGAACATTTAACTATGTCTTATCTAAATTAAAGTTGAAAAGAATCCTTAAAATCTATTTTTATTTTATGTCAAAATCCCATCTTGGATATTCTAATTGAAGTCACCAATAGTGTCTGGAAAACCTAAGCAGCAACAGGCACTGGCTAGCAGCAAAGAGATTAATCATAAATCAAGAGTATCTTCAAGCAGCTCACAATCTAGTAAAGCCTAATTAAGATATGTAATTAGAAAGTTAAATTACACAGCAAATCTCAGACTTGGAAGGGCCCTTAATTCCAACCACTCTATGACACAGATGGCCAGCCTGGACTTCATTTTTATTAGTTGTCTTTCTCAACGTGCCAGAGCTGTTCATTGGTGTATTCAGCTAATTTGTTAAATAAGAGTATTTTTTTTAACACAAGTTCAGTAAGATATTAAACTATTATATGTTAAAGGGGGTACAAGGACAGTATTCCCCTCTCCCCTAGTTCTCTCAGCCTGGAGCTTGGTGCAGGATGATCAATAGCATGGGCTCTCGGCACAGTCATATTTCGGTTAAAATCCCTCCTCTGCCACATGCTAACTCTGTGGACAGGCTCCAGTCTCTAAATGGAGACCATTACCTGAGCTGTAAGTAACCTCTGCCTTAGACAATTTTTGCTGTCTCTTGTTGAGGCTGGAATGTGGTCATTGCCCAATAAAGTAGTGGCTATTATAATTAATTTTTATTCTCTTTTCAAACAGAGTCAGTATCTGGCAGTAATAATCAGCGATGCATTGTATCTATTATACATTAAGGAGAATTTGTGGGCCTTTTTGAAAAATGTAAACTTCTGATCCGTCATAGGAATGTCGCCTATAGCAAGAAAGTAAAATAAGGATAATTAGCCATTAAATAATTATTGAGTGAAATGGTGACGAAGCTTCCATTGTGACTATTGATAAGCTTGAGTTCCTGAGGAATGGTCTTGGGGGTCCCCCTTGCCTTCACAGCTCCTACATTCTTCATCTCAAAGACAAATATGAGCTGTTCAAAGATGCATAGGAATTACCTCACTGCCACTCTGTCACTGCAAGAAGGGTTAAGTGTATCTCTAGAGAAACTGGATCACCCCTAGCGTTGCCTTGCTTCTAAGTTTTCTACTACCTGAGCCCTTTACTGTTTAACCAGATAGATTTGGATTTTCTCATGCTTGAAACCAACTTGTCTTATCTGCTGCAGATTGAAAAGTCTCAGAGTTGAGAGTGAAGGTCCATCTGACATGTTTATGGAGACTGTACAATGTATAACTTATGGTGAAAGACTGTTTAAGGCAGAGACCAGGTAAATAATAAAATGACTAAAGCAAACTGAAGACAGACTACCCCAAAGTGGGAGGGGGTCGCATCAGGTACAAAATTGCAGCCATCTCTTATCTTATGGAACTCCAGGATGAGATAACAATGAGTATACTAAACAGTACTTGTGAATCAGCACGTTAGTTGGGGGAGAAAAGGAGAGAGAGAAGCAGGGAGGAAGGGAGAAAAGAGAGGAGAGATAGAAAGAAGAAAAGAGAAGAGAAGAGGGAGAAGGGAAAGGGGGTGCAGAAAGAGAGAAGGGATCACAATGTAATTAAAAGAAATAGCAATAACAAGATAAATTGTTTTAAAGAAAAGACATATTTGGAAAATTAACAATTCTAAATGCTCAAAATAAATTACAACATAAATGTAAAATACTTAGAACCAAGTGATCTACATGTACTACAAATCAAAACTATAACATTAGTACTACTGAGAAAATGTAGGTAATTCCACCCACCTAAATACTGTCTATATAACATAACAATAGTACCTAACAAGCGGGACTGAAAAAAAATTTTTTTAAATATTCCATAAGCCAGGAAGTCATCTAAAATTATTCTTACAGAGAATGTTATCGCCTGAAACACTTATATTAGACAAGAAGGCTACAAATTATATAAATATCAATCTTAAGAAGGATCAGAGCAATAAAATAAACCCTAAGAAAGTAGACAGGAACAAATATTAAAGGTAAGAGGAGAATTAATTAAATAAGATAATCAGAAGACCAAAGCTAAGTTCTTTCAAAAAGCTATTTATGCAATCAACATATTCATTAATAGACATAATATCTTTGGGTATAGATTTGACATTACCTAGTAAAGTTGATCATGCACTATTCCATAAATTAGCAACTCCACTTTTAGGTATATACTAGAGAAATTCTCACATGGGGGAATAGAAGACCTGTACAAAATGCTCATATTAACCTTGTTTAATATTATGCTAAGTGAGATCAGTGAGACAGAGAAAGACAAGTACTAGGTGATATCACTTATATGTGAGACCTAAAAAAGCCAAACTTGTTAAAACAGAAAGTAAAATGGTGGTTACCAAGGGATTGGAGGCAGGGGAGATAGGACAAATGCTATTAAGGGCACAAACTTGCAAGAAGTAGTAAATAAGCCCTAGAGATCTAATGCACAGTATAGTGAATATAGACAACACTATCATATTATCATCATCAAAATCGCCAAGAGACTAGAACTTAATGATTCCAATCACTAAAAAGAAAGGATTATATGACATGGTAGAGGTGCTAATTATCATTACAGTGGCAATCATATTACAGTATATGAATGTATCAGATTAACATGTCATACACCTAAAATTTGCACAATGTTGTATGTCAAATATTTCATGTGAAAAAACATTGTTCATAATAGCAAAACCTGGGAACAACCCAAATGTTTACAACATATACTAATGACAGTACAGTGCTAAATAAATTATGGAATAATCAAATAATGAAATATTATCCAATAGTTACATTGAATTGACCACCACAACAAACAGAAATAGGGATAAATATAAAATGAAACCATAAATTTTAGTTAATTTGCATATGTTAAAACAAAAAAATGAAAAGCATACATTTCAGAATAGTTGTTAATTTTGGGTGAAAGGGATGGGGAGGGAAGGAAACACAAGTAGCATCAATCATAGGGCTAATATTCGAATGCTTATGCTGAGTAATACATTCAAGGATGTTTGACTACTATACCACATAACCTACACATCATATAAATTCTTTTGTGTGTTTCAAATACTATATCATAAATTATTTTTAAAGACATAGAAGATCTTTTCTAGTCTATGCCTTGTATCAATTATCTCATTTACTTTGCAGCAAACTTTTGAGGTAGTGATTGTTGCTCTCACTTTAAAGGTGAGGAAGTTGAGACTTAGACCAAGAAACACTGCTAGGGGGTGACAGAGCTAGGGTTCAGGCTGTGACTCTGTAGCTCCAAAGCCCTTTTCTTTATTTATCTTACTGCCTCTCCCTATTCCAACACTTTACAGAGCAAAGACCAAAGTTGCAGACCCCCCTACTTCACTATAGAGTGGAGAGTGCTATGCGCAAAGTACTGTGGGAAATTGAAGGGAGATTGAGCAGAGTGGAAAAAATTCACAGAGATATTGACATATGAAGTGAGTATAAAAAGATGATTAGAAGGTAGAAAAGATATTGTAGCCACTGGAAACCATCTGCGTAAAGATAGGAAGAGAAAGAAGCACCTGGAGGATGTGAAAATATGGGACACTGGGTGTGGCTGGAACAAGGGAAAGTGAAGGATGGGCCAGCAGTTTTTGAGGATGGGATGCAGATTTGGTTCAGATTTATAAAAATAGAATAAGATTATTTCCCCTTAAAGCAATATAATACAACAAAAACAACTTGGATTTTAGAATAAGACAGCTGTACTCTGTAGCTGCTTTACTGACCCCTAGGTCACTATCTCCATCTATATTAGAATGAGTTTTCTGGTTCTTAATGAAAAGCCTCTTTCCTAGAGACGCAAGCTCACCAAGTGTGAAGAATGTACAAAGAACCATTATCACATGCCTCCAGCATACCAGCCTGATGCTGGTGATAAAGAATGGTATATGGAATTATTCCTATAGTCCAAGGGTCCTCAAAAAAACCGAAGTCTTGTGTGAGTTCATAAGATCATCTGCCAGTGGTTTTCATCAGATATAACATCATCTGCAGAAAATAGAGGCATGTCCTGTTGCTGTGGGCTGTCTCGTTCCTTCCCTCTTGTGGAGCCACAATGGTTTAGTCTTGGATCTTACCAAGTTGCTCTGGCAATTGGGCTTGGCTGCCCAGACACATTACAGGCAATCAGACTTTGGAACTTGGCTTCCTGAGTTCAAGTGACCCACAGTTCTTTTTAAATGATATTGTTAAAGCCAAGTAAACCCTTACATAACAAGACGAATTCAAACTACTATGCTTTAATCCTGGTGCAATCTGCTTTTTGGTATCTAATGCCAAAAATTTATAACTATTTTAGTACTTGTGACCAAAGAACAGAAGCTTTGTTACAAAAAGAAATTGCTGTGTTGGGGGTGCCCTGAGGGCTGGTGCTGAAAGTATTTCCACAAAGGGGATTGACCAGGGATTCTATTACCAAGACAGTGACCTTGGACAAATTACTTAACCTACCTTAGTCTGTTTCCTCATTTATAAAAATGGAGATGATGTCTATATTGCAGTGCTTAGTAATAAGAATCGAATAAGAAACTATCTAAAGTCAACTTGCTTAGCATCTAGTGCATTCTAAATAGAATGTGACCTAAACAACCAATAGATCAAAGAAGAAATTAAAGGGTAAATAAAAAATATCTTGAGGGCCGGCCCCATGGCTTAGCAGTTAAGTGCGCGCGCTCTGCTACTGGTGGCCCAGGTTCGGATCCCAGGCGTGGGCTGACGCACCACTTCTCTGGCCATGCTGAGGCCGCGTCCCACATACAGCATCTAGAAGGATGTGCAACTATGATATACAACTATCTACTGGGGCTTTAGGGAAAAAAAAGGAGGAGGATTGGGAATAGATGTTAGCTCAGAACCCGTCTTCCTCAGCAAAAAGAGGAGGATTAGCATGGATGTTAGCTCAGGGCTGATCTTCCTCACAAAAAAAAAAAAAAATCTTGAGACAAATGAAAATGGAAACACAACATACCAAAACCTAAGGGATGCAGCAAAAACACTGCTAAGAGGGAAGTTCATAGCAATAAATGCCTATATTAAGAAACAAGAAACATCTCAAATAAACAACCTAACTCAACACCTTAAGGAACTAGAAAAGGAATAGACCAAGCCCAAAGTTAGCAGAAGGAAGGAAATAATAAAGATTAGAGCAGAAATAAATGAAATAGAGAATAGGAAAACAATAGGAAATATTAACAAAACTAAGAGTTGATTCTTTCAAAAAATAAACAAAATTGACAAACCTGTAGCTAGACTAACCAAAGGAAAAAAGAGAGGACCCAAATCAACAATATTGTAAATGCAAAAGGAAACCTTACAGGGCTGGCCTGGTAGTGGTTAAGTTCGCACACTCTGCTTTGGTGGCTCGGGGTTTGCGGGTTTAGATCCCAGGCACAGACCTACATACTGCTCATCAAGCCAGGCTGTGGCGGCATCCCACATACAAAATAGGGGAAGATTGGCACAGATGTTAGCTCAGCGACAATCTTCCTCAAGCAAAAAGAGGAAGATTGGCAACAG
Source organism: Ceratotherium simum simum (assembly GCF_057802395.1). Lineage (NCBI taxonomy): Eukaryota > Metazoa > Chordata > Mammalia > Perissodactyla > Rhinocerotidae > Ceratotherium > Ceratotherium simum. The sequence continues at coordinate 101,300,439 of NC_141900.1, forward strand.
ATGTTAGCTCAGGGCCAATCTTCCTCACAAAAAAAAGAAAAAAGGGAAGGGAGACATTACAACCACAGAAATACAAAGGCTCATAAGAGGCTACTACGAACAACTATATGCCAACAAACTGGACAACCTAGAAGAAATGGAAAAAATTCTTAGAAACATACAACTTATCAAGACTGGATCAGGAAGAAATAGAAAATCTGAACAGACCAATTACTAGTAAGGAGATTGAATCAGTAATCAAAAATCTCCCAACAAAGAACTAGATGGGAAAAAAAGAACTAATCTCCTAGGACTAGATGGATTCACTGGTGAATTTTAACAAAACATCTAAAGAAGAATTAATGCCAGTCCTTCTCAAATCCTTCCAAAAAATTGAAGAGGCAGGATCATTCCAAAACTCATTTTACGAGGCCAATGTTACCCTGATGCCAAAGCCAGAAAAGACACTATCAGAAAAGAAAACTTCAGGCCAATATCTCTGATGAATATAGCTGCAGAAACTCTCAATAAAATACTAGCAAACCAAATTTGGCAGCACATTAAAAAGATCATTCACTGTGATTGACTGGGATTTATCCCTGGAATACAAGATTGGTTCAGCTTATGCAAATCTATGTGATACATCACATTAATCAAAAGAAAAAATCATATGATCATCTTAATAGTTGCAGAAAAAGCATTTGACAAAATTGAACATCTGTTCATGATAAAAACTCATAACCAATTAGGTATAGAAGGAAAGTACCACAACATAATAAAGGCCATATATGACAGGACCACAGATAACATCATACCCAATGATGAAAAGTTGAAAGCTTTTCCTTTAAGATCAGGCACGAGACAAGGGTGCTCACTCTCACCACTCCTATTCAACATAGTACTGGAAGTCCTAGCCAGAGCAAGCAGGCAAGAAAAAGAAAAGGTATCAGAATTAGAAAGAAAGAATATTTTCTCTATTTGCAGATGTTATGATTTTATATATAGAAAATTCTAAGGACTCCACCAAAAAACTGTTAGATCTAATCAACACATTCAGTAAAGTTGTAGGATACCAAATTATACACAAAAATTAGTAGCATTTCTATACACTAACAACAAATTATCTGAAAAGAAATAAAGAAAACAATCCCATTTACAATACCATCAAAAGTAAAATACTTAGGAGTAAATTTAACCATGGAAGTGAAAGATCTCTACACCCCAAACTACAAGCCATTGATGAAAGAAATCGAAGAAGACAAATAAATGGAAAGTTACCACATGTTCATGAATTGGAAGAATACTGTTAAAATGTTCATACTACCCAGAGCCATCTATAGATTCAATGCAATCCCCATCAAGATTCCAATGGCATTTTTTACAAAAGTAGAAAAAACAATCCTAAAACTTACATGGAACCACAAAAGACCCCAAATAGCCACAGCAATCCTGAAAAAGAACAACAAAGCAGGAGATGTCACACTTCTGATTTCAAGGTATGTTATAAAGCTATAGTAATCAAAACTGTGCAGGACTGGCGTAAAAACAAACACACAGACCAACAGGACGGAAGTGAAATAAACTCAAGCATATATGGTCAACTAATGTGTGATAAGGGAGCCAAGAATACTCAATAGAGAAAAGACAGTCTCTTCAATAAATGGTGCTGGGAAAATTGGTTATTCATGTGTAAAAAGAGTAAAACTAGATCCCTATCTTACACCACTCACAGAAATTAAAATGAAATTGATTAAAGACTTAAATGTAAGACGGGAAACCATAAAACTCCTAGAAGAAAACATAGGGAAAAAGCTCCTTGACATGGGTCTTGTAATGATTTTTTGGAATATGACATCTAAAGTACAAGCAACAAAATCAAAAATAAAGAAGTAGAACTACATCAAACTAAAAAGCTTCTGCACAGAAAAAGAGGTGATCTACAAAATGAAAAGCAACCTACAGAGCGGTAAAAAATATTTGCAAACCATATATCTAATAGGGGGTTAATAGCCAACATCGTATACTAGAAACAAAAAGAACATTTTCATTCCGACCATTCGAGAAACAAGGGGAGGAATTAGTGTTCCTACTTATACCACGGTATAAAATAATTTAAAGGAGTCATTATTTATATAATTTATTATTTCATTAAGTGATCTGGAATAAGTTCTTAGGAAGCTGGTATGCCAAAATCAAATATCCAAATTTGTGTTTCTGATGTGCTCGTAAAGCAAAACAGGAATGTTCTTAATGTGGTTTTCTATCTTGTTGTGTTACTAAAGCTATGTTGCACAATGGGAGAAAGTTTCTCTGCAAATAAGGTGTGTTACAATATCTTGGTTATGAGAATGTCAAAGTAAGAAATTTTTATCAATTGTTCTTTAGATCATTATCACTTATCATTCTGAATGTAATTTCCATAGCAGTGAACACTCCATGTGACACTAGCATTGTAGTAGAGTTGGCTTGAGGGCTTAAGATATTGATATGCATTCTAGTCATGACAATCCCTAAAGAAAAAAAATTAATTATAATCAATTTGCATAAATCATCACAAGCAATGATGTACCATCACCTTGTCAGTTTGCAGTATCAACTGGCTGACAAACTGGAGAATTTGTGAAGCATTAAACTATGTCACTGTTAGCGAGATTAAATTCGCTGTAACATTACATTTACATAAAGTGCTTTGTGAAGGAGATATGAAAAATGTTAACTGAACTGATCTCAGAAGACAGAAAAATGATTGTGATATAATACCTGGCCTGAATATGATCACTTTCCTGGTGTAAGCCCATTATGGTTTCTAAAGGACTAAATTTAGATAAGAAAAAAAAATCAGGACTCTAACCTGGAAGATTTAACGGTATGCATATCAGATGCAACATTCTAAATGAGAAAGAAAGAAAAAAGAGAAAAAGGGATATAAAATGACTCACTCTGCACATTCTAGAACCAGAGAGCCAGGCTGGGAAATCATCTAGTATCTTTCAACCCTTGAATTTTGTGGATGGGAAACAAAAGTCTGAAGAAGATGAGTGCCTAGCCCAAGGCAACACAGCTAGAAAGTGACAGGGCCCTAAATCCTAATCCTAATAAAATCCTAATGTATTTCTTGAGTCAAAATTAAATTTAAATCAGGGAGTAAACTAAAGACCAATTTCCATAAAATTTGCATTAAAATCAAAGTTAAATACTGCCTTTATCAGTATACAAAACTGAGACCAAATCCTGAAAGTTGAAAAAAACAACAACAAAAAAGGCCTTGTGAAGAGGCAAAGTCCATGGACTTGGGGGAGACAGGCTTTGCTCACAATCCATGACGTCTGCTCAGAGGCACAGTGGTGGAGGCCATGGACCATTTGTTCTGATGGCCTGTGGTGTGAGGTACAATTTTAGTGCCAGGAGACTGTCACATCTTGGGCCTCTGGAAACTCTGCCTGACAATTTGATATCCTGGAGGTTTGTCTGGGCTCCTTTACGGAAGACATTTATATATAAGACAGCAAAAAGTCCTATTTCTGGAGGGGACAAGAACAATCCAGTTAACTCTAGGTTTTCCATTTCTTCTTTATTTCATTTCTTTTTTGCCTTTAGATTTCTAGCCAGCTCAAAAGAGCTCCAAGTCTCCAAACACTTCAGGAATTCAAAATTTGCCAAACCGCACAAATTTCTTACCCCCATCTAAACAACACTGCGACAGATACACAAGCGTCAACAAGATAACAAGAACATGGGCAACCCGGTTTTTAAAAAAGCAAAACTGAATTTTCTCTCACAAGACCCTATCCTTGCCTGTTAGTAAGTTAAACTGGAGAGAAAGTCTGCCGACATTTTTTGGCGGGAAGGGAGATATGTAGTTTGAGGTCTAAACGTAATTATAACATACAAAAACAATAATTTGCAAATTATTGCAAAGTGAACCACAATTTCTGAGAGTTTGTTTCATACACAGCTATTAAGAGAGAAATAAATGTTCAATTAGATGAAAATAGATGTAAAGAGTATTTTGATCTCAGCTACATTCTCTAAACGGGCCAAAGCTCAAAAGAATCAGTACCCACTTCTCTGCTCGGGCTGTTACAGCTTTTCCCACATGCTTGGAAACGTTCCACTACCTTCTGGTGAAACCCCAGCTCTGTTCCCTTTCCCCACAGGTCTGTTCCTCTGGTCTCCCAGGAGGACATGGCCCTGGTCTTTTTCAAGATTAATCCTTCTCTTTGTGTCTTTTATCCCATGTCGCAGAAATCCTGCTCAATGATTGATTATGCCCTCTTTCTCCTGAAACTTTCCTGTCTCTTCTTCCTGTACTCTAATCCAGCAGTTCTCAGTGTGGTCGCCTGGCCAGTAGCATCAGCATCGGTGGGGAACTTGTTAGAAATGCACATTCTCTGGCCTCACCCCAGACCTTCTGAATCAGACTTGGGGGTAGAAGCCCAATAATCTGTGTTTTGTGTGTGTGTGTGTGTGTGTGTGTGAGGAAGAACAGCCCTGAGCTAACATCCATGCCAATCCTCCTCCTTTTTTTTTTTTTTTTGCCAAGGAAGACTGGCCCTGAGCTAACATCCGTGCCCATCTTCCTCCACTTTATGTGGGACGCTGCCCCAGCATGGCCTGACAAGCAGTGCATCTGTGCTCGCCCGGGATCCCAGCCCGGGGCCACCAGCAGTGGAGCACGTGCACTTAACCACTACGCCATGGGGCCGGCCCCCAATAATCTGTGTTTTAACCAGCCCTCCAGGTGGGTCTGTAGCAGCCCAGCATTTGACAACCACAGCTCTAGTATATTCCATTTTTAACAAATCACACCACAGCCTGGGCTTCCCCTTCCCTCTCTCCCCTTTCCCCTCACTGGCATATTCCTCAGAGCACTTGTTCTGTCTCCTTTCTCTTACTGTATTTGCTTTTCAACCCACTGGTTATAGTCAGTGTCATTTTGCATTTTGAGGAATTACATGTTTGAAATGATCTTAGTGCTGCCAAATAATTATAGGGCTATCTAAAGCCAGGAATGTGATTGTGATTTATGGATTGTTAGATTCTTCTCTGTAGCTCTATTTGACTGTAGTGGACCCACCCTACTGGTCTTACTCAGGACTTGTCCAGAGAATTATTATTTAATAAACAGGATTGGTATTTTCTCAGTCTATGAAACATATCAGATGTCTTGGAAAAGTGCTAGTGTGTGATGGCAGCTGGACAGTCTGAGTTGAGAACCTGGCTCCGTCATTGTGTGACAATAACAAAAATAAATACAATAATAATAATTATTACTATTTGATTCCTCACAATGTACAAGGTTATTCTGTGTTTTTCTCTTTAAAACCTTACAAAAACCCAATGAAGTACGTTTAATTCCATTTTTTCAGAGAAGGAAATTGAAATTTCAAGCTATAAAGGGACTTGTCCAAGTTAATATAGCTAAAAAGTTGACAATGAGTTGGATTTCAAACCAAGGTCTATCAAAGTCTGTGGAACAGGCTGCCTATGAAACCTGCTGGGAAGAGTTGCTGCATGGATTCATCCATTCATGTATTTATTACTTCAAAAACTTTTTGTTAAGCCCCTGCTTTCTCGGGGGAACTGGGCTAGGCTCTGGAAACACAGAGAAGAAAGACACAGTCTTCAAGGACTCACATTCTAGTGTGTGAGAGGCAGATAACTGTACTATTGCAGTCAGTTTCTATAAGAGCATGGTTTAGAGCCACCCAGCGTGCTGAGGGAGCATGGAGACTGTACAAGACATGTACCCCGGGGTGAGGTGCTCATGGAAGCCCCCCTAGAGGCAATGATGTCAGAGTGTTGACAGAGGAGCAAGAGTCAGCTGGGAAACCAATCATAGAAAGAGAACATGGGAAAGTACATTTCAGGTAAATGGAATTACATGTGCAAAGGTGAAGAGGCCTGATAAAACTTGACATACTTGACAAATTTCAAGTTCGTGATGGCTGAGGGAGATGAGAATGAAGAAATAGGCAGAGGCAAGACCACAAGGACTTTAATGCCCTGTTAAGTTATTGGAATCTATCTAGAAGGCAGGGAGGAGACTGGGAGTAATTTTAAGCAAAAGAATGAGATTTAGAAAGATCATGCTGCTAATAGTGTAAAGAATGGATTTGAAAACTGGAAGGAATGAATGCCCAACAGCAACTTGTATTCTGCTGTTTTAAGAAGATCCAGCTATCTGGATTCTGACTGTGATGGGCTGAATTGTGTCACCCCAAAATTCATATTGGAGGAGTGTTGTACCTCAGGGCCTCAGTACCTCAGAATGTGACTGTGTTTGGAGATAGGGCCTTTACAGAAGTAATTAAATTAAAATGAGGTCATATAGGTGGGCCTTAATCCAATAAAACTGGAGTCCTTACAAAAAAAAAAAGAGATTAGGACAGACAGACACACAGACGGAAGACCCGTGAAGACACGGGGAGAAGACAGCCATCTACAAGCCAAGGAGAGAGACCTCAGAAGAAACTAATCCTGCTCACACCTTTACCTCAGGCTTCTTGCTTCGAGAACTGTGAGAAAATATATTTCTCTTGTTTAAACCACCCAGCCTGTGGTACTTTGTTATGGCAGCACAAACTAGTACACTAGTTTTAGAGTTCCCGTATTTTAAATGATGGCTACCAATTCAAATTAAAACAACAACTATGTGCTGGGGAACTCTTCTATTGATGGCATCAGGCCCACTGAGCAAATATGTGCTGAATTTGCTAAAAGTACAGTGTTAGCCAGGAATGGTAATTCCAGGATCATATTTTCTTTTTAAATTTTTGCAAGGAAAAAAAAAACAAGACGCCCACCTTTGCCACAGACCCGTCTGGAGGATGAGTTAGTGTGATAGAAAGCATTTGAACCCTTAGGATGGAGGGACGCTGCATTAAATTCAATCTCCAGTCTAAATGTCTTGCTGGAGTGGAGAGTGCAAATGTGCGCCCCCGCCTGAATACAAAGGAAGAAAACCCCGCTGAAGCACTCCTGACAGTCTTTCACGCCCCCTTGAGACTCGGTCATCTGGAACCAGCCATCCCTACAGCTACCAGCAAATGCAACGTCCTCGGTCACTTTCCTGCAGTATCACAAATTACAAAAGGGAGCAAGCGCGGAGGAGCAACCACTGAATGACGCGGAGAAGATACAGCCGAAAGTACGCAGGAACCTGCCATCGTGAGGCCAAGAGACTGCAGGGTATAAAGCGCCATGCGCGTCTCATGGTTTGCTGTTGCAGGGGACTGCCTCATTACGAATACTATTGCCATACAGAGAGAGACGAGCGAAGAAATAGCCAGGAAAGCATGCAGATCACCTCATGTAAACTGCTATCAGTAAACCAATGGAAGGATGTTTTTCTCAGAGGATGGAGAACATCCAATAATGCCCTACAGGAAGTAGAAAATTTGGTGTGATTTTTGTACTACATGTATTTTGCCCCACTCCTCTAACACTTAAGCATAATATTTAAGAATATTATAACATTTCCTTCAAGACTGCCACATTTGTTTCTAAAAGGTCTTTATTAAAATGTGTATTGTTTCCTAAGTTGTTGAGGTAATTCAGTGTTCATTCAATTTCTTTTGTTTTTTTCTTTAAAATTCTCAAAAAAAGTTTGAGCTCTACACTTTGAATTCTTTGAAGACTTTTGAAGATGGCTTTGATTATTTTAAAAGACAAGAAAAGTTACCTCAGGAACTGGAAAATGTTATATTTTGTGCCTAAATATTTTAGAAAGTACTAAGTTCTTTTAAAATACTTTTCAAAAGTTAATGACCACTTAAAGACAAATGGAAAACTTTAAAAATTCTCAAAACCTATTCATAAGATGTACTTTATAATCTGTTTTACATTTAACGTATGATCTATCTTAAAGTCTATTCATAAAATAGAATATATAAAATACTTTAACATCACTTAAAAAGTTGTAACATGTGGCTAACCAAAAATGCCAGGATAATAAGTTTCTAGTATCCTTTATTTAAGTTTTTTTTTTTTTTTTGAGAGACAAAGACAAATTGCAATTTGTGTTTTTCACCATTGCTGCTGTTTTGTTCTTTCATAGACAGACTGTAAGTTTATATTTCTGGAAGTCGATTCAGATGCCATCCAATACCATACACCACATACGTTTGTAGTGATTTCCAGTGATAATTAGTGATATGAATAATTGTCCCCCGTGTATGCCCTAAGCGGCTTGAAGGAGGTTTCAAAGTGCATAACACTTCCTCAAGGTTGTTTTCCAGAGCTATTTAAGGAAGAGATACCATTGATAACGGGCCTAAACCAGACCAAGCCCCCTGCAATAGCAGCCCCTGCCCAGATTCTGGCCTGCGAGATGACCTGAAGTCGCCCTTTGCTTCATTTTAATACTAAAATCTCCTCCGCAGCAGGAGCCTAAGCCTTATTAGCCTCACATGTGACGTATGTGAGAGCGTGTTTTCAAACTGCACCTGTATGAGCTTATACTCACCTCCCTACATGATGATGAAACTTCCCTTTTGAATATTCGTTCCCCACCTGAAATAAAAAACACCTGCTTTCCCTTGCTCAGGGAGCCACAGCTTTGGAAAGAACTCAAAGTGATCTCCTTATTTGCTGCAAATAAATTTTACTTTGTGTGACAACTCTTTCTGGTGAAGGCTCTGATTTCAACTCACCAGGAGTTGAAGACCTACTTTGGTCCAGTAACATAAGGAATTTAAGACCCTGAGTCATCCTTATTCATCAAGGAAAAACTCCCTTAGATTAACCACAGTGGCCTTATTACAACAAGAAACGACAATAACACAATTTTGAAAGATTTAAAAGTTGAAATGAAGAAACAAGTAGGTGGTTCTGATCAACCAAACCTGAGCCAGATTTTAACCAGAAAGATCAGTGGTCTGGAATATTGTACTCTGGTTAACTAATCAAGGTTTTAGCATCATGCCGTGAGATAAGGTCAAATACAAGTTTTCCTCACAGAATAAGGGCTATTAATCTCTATAATTAAGAGTATTAAAATTCCACAGCATGAAGTCCCATGAAAATAAATTCAACTCAAATGTAGACATTAAGAAATGTAAAACTTTCATTTTCAGGTACTACTTATACACTATGAAAGCTAAAATAGTATGCTATGTTTCAAACTCATTTAGTAATTATTCAAACACATAACAATCTCCTGCTGATTTTTAAATGGATTATTTTGTGCATTATGTACTTTTGCTTCACTTGGGGCCATTTCTAAGTTTTGATTGAATATTTTTTTTTCAAGATTGAGTTTTTTCACAGCTAGCTAAATGAGTTCCTTGGAGATTGTGAATGAATGTTGAGATTCTTCAGAGAAATGAAATGTGTCTGTTACAATTACACTAGTATGCTTCTTCCTTAAGGGGAGTAGAGAGTACACTGAGATGGAGGGAGGACTGACTACTTTTGAGACATTAAAAAATTAGTTCCAAATTCTCTTTTCTTTTTTAAAAGCATTCTGTTTCATCATCTGAGGAAATGTGGAATTAGTTACACGTGGTTGTCTCATTTTTACTTTGAAGGAGTGGATTTGTGTGAGAATTAATATAAACAAATGTTAACAGGGCTGGCTTATGCTTATGAGGAGTGAGTTAATCACCCTCCACCACACTCAGGAGAACAGTGCTAAAATGATTGTGGGATGGCAGCAGGATGGACCCCGGGCACAATTGTGAAGCGATTGAGTTGGCTTTTGGAGCCACCAACCTTTCTCTCTCTAGAGCCATTCTCACCACTTGTGCCCATTTTTCTTCTCCTCTGACACCCAGTGTACCCTGTTACCACCTGCTCCTTCTCCTCTGTTCCCCCCAGTCACACCAGTTCTCAAGAAGAAAAGAAAACAAGATTTAGATGAAATCATCTTAAAACTCATATTTACAGACAGATCAGTGTTAAGAACCATGAAGGGGCTGGGATTGTACCTGCTTAAAAGCTAACAAGTTAGTCCATGGATACTGGCAGAAGACCTGGCTTCTGGGTCAGAGACAAAGGGCTGCTTAGTACTTACAGTAATAGCAGTGGCCAGAGTATCAGCACTTGCACAGGCTCCCTGAACCCTAATTCCCACGGGGTGGCATTGTGAGGACCAGGCGACGCCTTTCCACACATGTCAGGAGAGGCATACCAGGCTTAGGAAACCCCAATCCTTTAGAAACGACTGCAACCACACCTGCCCGACGTCTGCTTCAGAGGGGACATTATCGTGGTCATAGTGGGCAGCAAACACACAGGCACTCTGCTTGGGCAGACGCCACTACCTCTGTCTGCCAAGGCTGTTCGCTATACAAACAATCTGGAAAGCCAAGTTCAGAACAAAAGGTGGTCAGAGCTCTGCTCACAGAAAGGGCAGATACACAAAAGACTCGACGAACATCTCCCAACAGGCACAGCCTCTGTGTGTGTGGAAGGGTCTTTTCAGGCATCCATGGGTGTGGGGTTAAAACAGGACATTCGATAAAGCATACTCAACAAAATAATGTAATTCCACATTTGTAGGGGGAAGAGAAAAAATTCTTAGTGGTTTTTTTTTGGTAAGTAAATAAAATATAAAGTTTCCCAAAATCTTGAATGGCTGAAATGTGTTCAATAACATGATAGAAGTATTCTCAACTGAATGTTACATTAGTGTTTTGATATTTATATACTTTAGAAAAGTAAAGATGGACTTAAAAGTAGAAAAACACTGGCTTAAAGCTTGATTCTCCAAAGGGATGCTTACATTCAATGGAGACTAAAGCCTAATGCTGACATGATGTCATCATCAGCCAGGATGGGGGATGGTGTCTTGAGGGTAAGAGACTCTTCTTTTCCCTGAACGATGTCTTTGGGTTCCTTCAGGGATCTTTAATCTTTATCATGCACATTCTCAGCACAGAACATCAATGAATCAGCCCTGTTCCAGTCACTAGTTCTGTTAGTTTCTGGTATTTGGAGGCATAACAGTGTCGTTACACAAGACAATGGGGATGATAGAGAAAAGCTCTTGTTTTTTTTTACTATTAGGCCCAGTTTGTTTTTATTCTCCTAGTTATGTATCATATTCCCAACATTTAACTTGGTTTCTGCTGTCACACTGTCTGAAATGACGTAAATAACACCTTCTCCTGCGTACATCGTGATTAGAAAAAAGCTTCCCTGATGCACAGACATAGGAGAGGGGGAATCAGATTGTGGTACCTTCTGACATCTTCAGCAACAGTATCACTGAGAATTAATTGAATGATAAACCCAGAGAACTTCACTAACGCCTCTAATTTGAACAGGAATGGGGCAGGAGGAGGGGGCGTGGAACAGAGATCAGTGCAGAGCAAAACACACACTCTACTTCAATGTCACAATTCACAGTGACATAAATACAGTGTCATTTTAAAAATGTGTTTTATTTGCTTTTTATGTTTTAGAGGGAAAGAGATAGTGAAATAAAAACATAATACTGTGCATGAAAAGTAATATATTAGAAGGGGAGGGTAAACTAATGAAATATTTCCCTTGTAGCAAAAACCTAGAAAATAAAATAAAAGAAAAGAAGTGATGACTTAGAGCTTACACAACAGAACCAATGAACTCTATATGGAATGCTACCACATCTGTACACATCAGCTAATTTCTAACCATAAGTACTCAGATTATTAGAAGAGGAAAGAATTAAATGAATATTTGATTGAATGGGGTAGGAAAATTTCAAGATAGAAGGAAAGAGGACATAATAAACATATGGACATAAATTAATGAATTAAAAGGCAGAAAAACAAAGTTAATACTCATAAAAGATAATAATCTCAGAAATCAATAGTCCAATATCTGGCTACCCTGATTTTGCAAAGACAAAATGCAAATACTCAAAAATAGTAATAAAAAAAAGAACATGCAATCTAAAACAGCAACGAAAATAGACAATTTAAGGCATAAGAAAATGAAAATAAATTATAAGAGAATAGCATGTATTGAAATAGTAATACAAATTATTTTGAAATACAAATTATTCTGAAGGGAATATGGGTTGACAAATAGACTAAAAAATAGGTGAAGAAAGATAAAATCTCAAACTGTCTAGTAACCACAGATCCAAAATATTGTTATCTTCTAAGAGGTGTTAGGACCGTTCCTGAGAGTTTATTGGTAAGTTTTGCCAATCTTTCAAGGAAAAGATCCATCCTTTGCTATGTACACCTTTCCAGACCATAGAAAACTATGAAAAATTCTTATTTATGTTCAAATCATAACTGATTCCTACCCCTGATAAAAATAATCTACCAAAGAAAAAGGCTACAAGCCAAACTCATTTATAACTGTAAGTGAAAGATTTGTATAAAGGGAAAGAAAATTAATTTGAACTGTGTAGGAATATAATACATCACATTAATAGGTAAAATTAGTTTATATAATTATTTACATTGATACAGAAAAGTTATTTGATAAGTTCAGTACACATTCCTAATTAAAAATTTTAGTAACCTAGAAGTGAACTCTTACTTGCTCAATATGAAAAAAGAATACCAATCTCATTTTGATAATAATGCGTACTAAATGGTGAAATAGCAGAGATAATCCCATTAAAGTTGACAGCAAGAACTCTATAACCAGTATTAACAATATCATTCTGGAATTTTAAGCCAATGCAATTAGAAAAGCAACAATAGTGTTATAATTATTATAAAGGTAGAAATGTAATTTTTAATTTTAAAATGATTATAATTGTCTAAAGAGAGAAATCATGAGAATAATCTAAAAGTTTTTCCAGAACAATGCTATTATACACACACATATAGATTCCTGATATAATTTAAAATTACATTATTATAAAGTGAATCCTGCAAAGTGTTTTTTTTTTTTAATTTTTATTTATTTATTTTTTTCCCCCAAAGCCTCAGTAGATAGTTGTATGTCATAGTTGCACATCCTTCTAGTTGCTGTATGTGGGACGCGGCCTCAGCGTGGCCAGAGAAGCGGTGCGTCGGTGTGCGCCTGGGATCCGAACCCGGGCCGCCAGCAGTGGAGTGCACGCACTTAACCACTAAGCCACGGGGTCGGCCCCAAAATGTTTGATTTTTGCATTTATATTATCATTGGTATCAAGATAGTCCAATATACAGGAAAACTTAGAAAATAACAGAAGTAAAATTTATAAGTGATAAGGAAGCTCAAATATATACATATAAAATTGCTAGTTGCAATGTTATATCAAGAGTTTTCCTACTAATAATTGTTATCAGCTAGAAAAAAGGAAACAAAGATTGTTCATGACAGCACATCATAGACTAAATCGGAGAGTAAATGCAATTGGAAGGAGATGTGCAATATATTATTAAGGCAGACTTAGTTTTCCTGAAGGATATAGAAGATGGCTTCAAAAATTAAACAGAAAAGATTTTCGTAGACATATGTAGTGTAATGCTCTTCATAAAATAATCACTATGTTTAATTTCATTATAATAAAAATTTCAAAAATATTTTGAACTGAAGTGATTGTATAGTTAATCTGGAGGAACAATAGCCAAGAGGATCAAGATTATTCTGAAAGAAAAAAAATGAGAGAGCAGCTTGTACCAATATATATTAAAATCTATTTAAATATACAATAAATACAACAGTGGAGAATTGAAACAAAAATGGAAAATTATCACTGAAACAAATTAGAGTCTAAAAATATTTATATATAAATGTTGCATTTAACTCAAATGGGATAAAATTAATTATTCAATAGATGATCCTGGAAAATGTGTTTTACTATGAAGGGAAAGTTAGATATAGATTCTTCACTCAATTTTCCAAAATATATACCAAATAGAGCAAAGATGTATCTATAGAGAAATTAGGAAATAAATTTATCTTAATAAATATTTGTTGAGTCTCTGGTTGAGAACTCCATTCTATATGAAACAAATAGTAGAAGTCATAAAAGGACCAATTGGTGAACATAAATTTTTTTTAAAAAATTTATATCTTAAAAAAGATTTTTTAAAAGCCATAAATCAACATTTTTCAATTTGGATTTTTATGCCTCTAGTGTTGATGACTTATATTCATGATTTTATAGATAATATATTGTATCACATTGGTTCCTTAATTGTATCAAATGTACCTTACTAATGTAGGATGTTAATAATAGGAGAAACTGGGTACAGAATATATTTAAATCTAAAACTTGTCTAAAATAAAACATTTATTTTAAAAAATTGGAAAATGGTAAGACTAAGCAAGAAAAAATTTTTTACAAGTAATAGAAATGCACAAATAAATTGCCATGTTTTAACATATTAAACTAGCAAAAACTTTTTAACAACAATATATAATGACATTAATGCAGATAAGGTTATTTTCACAGGTTGTGGTGCTAATGAAACTACCACACGTTTCCTGGAAAACTTTTTGGCAATACACACCCTGGCATTTTTGTAATGTATCCCATGAAAACAATCATAAGAATAAAACAAAACTTAGATTAGATTATTTATGACTATTTCAGTAGGGATTCTATCAGAGGACCAGAAACCCCTCTATGTATTTTAAACAGAATGAAATGCAATACAGAGAATCAGAGTTTTACGAAATCATGGGAACGACTGGGGGAACAAAGGTGAGAGAAATCGCTGCTTGTTTCAGAACACCAGGAACTGGGGAGGTACAGAAAACTGCTACTGATGATGTGACTGCCGGCATCAAGGAAGTGGGTTCCTATCTGCCCACTGCAGACACAAGAACAGTAATACCTTCCACTCTCCACCTTCTAAATTCTGCTCAGATGCCTCTCCTGGGCAGAATCAAATGTGGAAACCTGCTGTCAGGGATTCTGGGAAACCGTTCCCAGGCTCCCACCCCTTTAATAAAGGAGAGAACATAGATTTGGGGAGTGGTGGTACTGAATTGTGGACAGAGGTTCTGATGTAACAGGAGAAAAAAGTCATCCATCTAAATGCCAGTAGTATTCATATAATTGAATTCTATGCAGCCGTTAAATATATATTGCAGTGCATGAGAAATCATGTTTTATCCTGTTTCAATGATGTGAGAGAATATTCACTGTATTAGTTAAATGAAGAAATGCAGTTTATAAAGCAGTATATTTTTAACCTACATTATTATAACATATAGCATAATTCTATACAATTCCAACTTTGTAGTGAAACTGAAGTTTTCCTAAATGGAAAATTAGGTATTGCAAATATTCTCCTAAAATCCCATTTTAAAAATGAGATTCTGAATAAAATAACTAGGCTGTTAAGGTAATCTGTAGAAAACCTGGATAACAACAGCTCTGTAAGATTTTTAGCGTAAGATACCACTAGGAATCAATGCTAAAATATTACATTGCCCAATGGTACATCCTATATTCTAGTTATAGTTACTTTTAAAATAAATGCTACAGTCTGAAAAGCAATGAGAATTTTCATGACTAGGTGTTTTAATAATCAGGTGACTACTCTAGACATCTCATTAACTTAAAAAGCATAAAATCAAAAATGTTTTCTCAATGTCCATGATAACAGAGGGATAAAGTTGGTTTTCTCTGAACACACTGCTTTGAGTCTTTTCCTTCAGCTGATGCCATCTGTTATCTGGTCCATTATCAAGATGGATGCCATAGGCTATTGTTGGGAGAACAAACCTTTGACAAGCAATCAGTACTTTAAAAAAAATTATTAGAGCGTATTACTCTCCTTTGCAGAGTGATTACACCATATATTTAGTAGTTGTCTGATAAAGGAAGTATTTTATTGGAATGGAATTGTTTATCCTGGAGACTCACTCTGGGTCTCTGCAGAGGGAGTGTAAGGCCCCAGGAGGAGTTTTTCCATGTCACTCTACCCCTCCTAAGGTACTCCCTTATCTGTTTTCTGTCTGTTCTGCTTTGTATGTGATTTTTTAAATTGTCATTATTTTGTCCCAATTTCATATCCAGACAGAATTCCAGTCTACATTTTCACACTGGCTTTTGTTCAAAATTCAATTCTTTTCCCTCTTTTTTCCGATTTCAACTTCAATAAGATCATTAAAGGTCAGGGGAGAGTTTTAATCAGTTCAATATGAGAGAGTAGAAAATCTCGAGGCAATCTAAAGTCTAGTAGGGAAGACCATATAGAAATTACTGTGAACTGTTTTATTGACACTCCCCTGTGATTATCTGAAAGATCTAGATGAAGGAAGGTTAAATTAAAGCATTAAAAAGTAAAGAAGCCAGATACATTCTAGGTTTGAGCTTAAAATCACAAATCTGGCCATTTTATGATAGTTAAACATACCAACAGACACACACATGCGTGAATATATATTAAGAAATGTTTCTAATATATGCAAATACTAAGTGGATAATTATGGAAGGTATAATGAATGTAATTCTACAAAGAAATAAGCACAACTTCATTCTAAAAATATTATGAGGATTTGAAAAATAATGGGCATATTCCTGCTAATGAACAGTTTAAATTAGTCACATTAAGGAAGATAGTGAACTATTTTAATCTATCAAACCCATTATAAAAAAAAAAACTTCATTTAATGGATTAATCTCACAAGAAATTGCATAATACTATCCAAAGAATGGTGATGTAATTACCAAATTGAATAATACCTGTCCCCGCCGTGTAGAAATGGATATATAATACATTTATTGAGAGGTGTGCTAAGTTCTTCTAAGAAGGGAGTTTGGGAAATAAACACCAGAGTTGTTAGTTTTTATTTGTGTTATGTTTTAACACCTCATGTTGCATTAAAAACAAATACAAAAAATTAAAACAGATTGTGCACAGTTTAAATATTAACAGTTCTTACATAGAAAAACAGAATGTGACTACTAAGAGATGACACTCTAAAATAGATACTTAATTTCCTAGTGTGTTTTTAGGTGAAGTTTCTCTGGCATCAGGATGTCAAATGAATAAACTCTCCAAGACACTGATAATTTCAGTGGAAAATACATCAGCATTTTTACGACAATCAGCCCTACACATTGTCACCAATATCTTTTTCCCTAGCTGTATCACTGCATGTCTCATGTACTCTAATTGCCAAAAAATCCTAAACATTTAACTTTCAAGTTTGCTTTTACCTTTACTCATTCAATAAAAACATCATTCTTAAGAATTTAAAGGAGCTTAAAATAGTTCACAATTTCCTGTTCTGTAGCTGGAAAAGTAGCACGTCACCATACAGTGAGGTGCAAAGAGCAGTGGCCCAGAGCACAGACTGTAGGTTTGACTCCAGGGCTTCCATTTAATATATGTGTGACACTGGACAAGTTATTCAACCTCTCTGCCTTGGTTTCCTTCTTTGTAAAATAGAAGTAATAGTTCCTAACTAATAGGGTTGGCATGAGGATTGAATGTACTACGCAGGTTGATAAGTATTTTGAACAATGTTTGGCATATAAATACTAAATGTTTAGTTACAATTATTATATCCCTGAGAGATAGTTGTGTTCAAACGTGAGAGCTGTTTTGTGATTCAGATCAGAAAAACAGGTTATGTCAGGGGTCGGCCGCCACCTGTTTTTGCATACCATTTAAGCACGGTTTTACATTTTTAAATGGTTGGAAAAAAATCAAAACCATAGTATTTTGTGACACATGAAAATTACATGAAATTCAAATTTCACTACCCGCAAATAAAGTTTTATTGGAATATGCACAGCAGAGTTGAGTATGGCCGCAAAGCCGAGAATACTTACTATTGCCCTTTTTGGAAGTTTACTAACCTGTGGGCTATAATAGTACTACCCTCCCTTCCATTCTTGAATATAACACTGTAACAATTCAATAAATGTTTTATTTTTTCCAAGAAATCAAGTAAAGGGAAATATTATTAAGGGATCTTTAGTTCGAATTTTTTTTTCTACTAGAAATGACTCCTTTGGGGCCGGCCCTGTGGCGTAGCAGTTAAGTTCCCATGTTCTGCTTCGGAGGCCGCCGTTTGCTGGCTGGGTGCGGACCTACTCACTGCTAATCAAGCCATGCTGAGGTGACGTCCCATATAGAGGAGCTACAACTCTGCAACTATGATACACAACTATGTACTGGTGCTCTGGGGAGGGGAAAAAAAAGAAAAAAGTGGAAAGATTGGCAACAGATGTTAGCGCAGGGCCACTCTCCCTCAAAAAAGAAAAAAAAATGATTAAAAAAAAAGAAATGATTCCTTTAATATTCACAGAAAGTATAGAATGGGTGAAGTCTGAATTAATGTGTTTGAATTTGCATAACTTTGCTAACAAGATCAGCATTTCTCAAAAATATTTATCTGTGAGTGTGTGCGTATATATATATATATATATATATGAATCAGTGTATCCTCTACAATTACACATATTGGCAGTAAAATACAGGAGTATATGGCAGATTTACTCCTATTCTTTTTTTTAACATCAAACGTTTTTGTTTGGAGTGAATAGGGGTTATTATCTGATCCCTCTTGCCGAGTCTCTAAGGGATTTCTCAATGTATGTGTTTAAATGTGGAGGCAACTCTTATCTTACACAATTTTTAACCTCCCACCATTGCCTACTTTGTTGCAAGCACAGGGTAGGCTGTTTGATATATCTTCATTGAGATTTATCGACTTGAATTAAATTACTTGGAGTTAAGTAAAACGTCTCAAACAATGAACTCTCAATCTTGGCTGTGTTTACCATGTCCTAAGGCCTTTAAAATAGAAATTACAATTTAAAAGTTCTCAAATAATTACAGAAATAAATACAGAGCCATATTGTTAACTCCAAAGTCCAACTGTCAATTACAGCTTCAATTTTCAGTGGCAACACGTGAATGTAGAGATCTTCGCAAGTGCACTGTCTTGTAACTGAGTGGAAATGTTTTATTGAGTCTCCCCTTGCTTTGTGGTTCTAAATATTTTAACATGATTAATTACTTATTTTGCTAAAATATCTTACTAGCTCAGAAACGTGCTAGGAATAAACATAATATGGGCGAACTTGACTTTTGTCCTCCTTGGTGTACAAATAAGTGTTTCCCTACCCAAACAATACGACTCTCGTTTTTACTTATATTTAAAGGATCCTTTGCAGTTTGACCTTCTCTCTTGGTGTAGAGAAAGATGGATAGGTGCTGCTGGAATGATCCATTTTCCATGCTGCACTTTCTATCATGCTCAGTGACGTCACTCAAACTTTTTAAAAATGTTCTAAACTGGCTTTAAATGTACATCCAGCTTTAAAACGAAACAGCATTAAGATTTGTTTTCTTTGGTTTATTTCTGCATGCCGTTAGTATTCCAATGTTGGAGATTGGAATTCTTTTCACCTCAAAGAATTCCTTAAGTGAAGGGAAAAAAAAGAAGGAATCATTCATGCTTTGTACAACAGACTGGGCATGCGGGCATTCTAACAGACATTTGAATGCTAATATCACCACTTAGCCTCTTAGTATCTTTGGGCAAGTTAATTTTCAAAGCCTCAATGGCCTTATCTGATAAGGTATTATTATCCCTTCTTTGCAATGTTCTTGTTAAGATTAGAAATAATAGATATAGCACAGCTGTCCCAGTAAACCCTCAATAAATGATTGATGATGTTTTTGTTGTAACCTGATCAAGGTCTTTATTGACCCGGTGAAAACCTTCTACTTCTGGCTCTAAGAGATCATTTCCTTCTTCCTAATCAGCCTCCTGTAGAATGAAGTGATTTGTTTAGGAAACTTGGTCTAACAACAGTCATCCACATTAGGGCTTGGTCTTGCAATTGGAGCTTAAATTGTAGCTTCAAACCACGGAAATGGCTTGGAAATGAAGCATGGACGTGTGGCACTGGACTCTTCTAGGGGTGGGAGGAGATCAGTGAGTAGAATTGGGAGCCAAGAAAAAACAGCAGGAAAAACAATCACTTTCATCTGGTTTCCCCTCTTTCCTTCTCTTGCCCATAATCATTTTGAATTCAACATATCTTCGTCATGTATGGTTAAGGTCAAGGAGAGCTGTGAAGATAATTGTTTTGTCCTCTTCAACCTCCCTTCATGACGTGATCCCAGTACATAGCTTTACAAGCTGCTTCTTGCAGAGATTTTTCAGGGGACTAGTCTCTTCACTTACTATGGGCCAGGAAATTAGTCTTCTCCTGCCTGTTTACTAACCTGTTTCTTCACAGTTCATGATACTTCAATATACTTAACCCAGAATTTATTCACAGTATACACATCAATTTAACAAATACTTATTGAGCACCTACCACTATTGTAGCTGTTGCATATGCAACAAAAACCAAAACTAATAAAAATCCCTGCCCTCGGTGAGCTTATATTCTAGTGGGAGGGTGTAAACAATTAACTGAACAAGTAAATTGTTGCGTGTATTAGGAGGGGATGAGTGCTATGAAGAGAAAGAAAGCAAGAGAGGGGGACGGAAAGTATTGGAGAGTAGAGTTGCTATTTTAAATGGTTGTCAGGAACTGCTTCACTGAGACGACAATTGAGTAAAAGCATCAAGGGAGTGAGTCAGAAGAATATAAAGGGAGAAAGGAGTCTAGACAGGAGGAACTGCAAGTGCAAAGGCCCTGAGGCAGGAAGATGCCCTTCATGGTCTAAGAAGAGTAAGGAGGCCAGTGCAGTTGGATTAGAGGAGATGAAGTCAAATGGTCAGGGTGGTGTGCAGGCAGGCAGAGAATATCTGGACTCTTGCAGGCTACTAAAAAAAAAGGTTGGTCTTTACTCTGAGTAGTATGGGGAGCCTTTGAGGGTTTTGAATGGAGAAGTGATGTGGTATGACCTGTGATTTTAAAAGGCTCACTCTAACTGCCTTGTCAGAAATAGATTATGGGGAAGCAAGGTAGAAGCGGCAGACCAGTTAGGAAACTATTACAGATATCCAGGTGACATCATTGGTAGGGCTGGTAGGAAGTGGCCGGATTCTGAATAGGACATGGTAACTGATGGTTGGTAAAGGAGAGAGAAAGAGGGTCATGGATGACACAAAGGTTTTTGACTAAAGAACTTGGAAGTGAAGAGTTGATATAAATTGAGATGGCAGAAATTGAGAGCAGAGCAAGTTTTGGATCAGTACCAGGAGTTCGATTTTAGGTATGTTGAGTTTGAGATATCTTAGTTATCCCAGGGGAGATGTTGAATGGGCAGTTGAATATACATGTGTGGAATTCAGGGGAGTCACTCGGGCTGGGATATAAAACTGAGAGAATCCTCAACACGTAGAGCATATTTAAAGTTGTGAGACTGGATGAGATTGCTAAGGGAATGAGAGCACAAAGAAAAAGGAAAGAAGTCCAAGGACTGATCTGTATTTGTACTCTAATATTAAGTGTTGGTGAGATGAGGAGGAAGTAGGAAGTAGATGAAGAAGAAAAGGCTAAGGGTTGGTGTCCTAGATGCCTACCAATGAAATTGTTTCAACAAACTATGGGTGAGCAACTAGGTCAAATACTGCTGATGGGTCATTAAAGATGAGGATGAAAATTGACCACTGCATTTAACAATAGCAGGTCTGAGGTGACCATGATAAGAGATGTTTTGGTGTGTCTGTTTGGAGTAGTTTCAAGTAAGAATGAAAGGAATATAATTGGAATCAGCGAGCATAGATCCTTATTATTTTTCTATTTTTTGGTGAGGAAGATTTGCCCTGAGCTAACATCTGTGCCAATCTTCCTCCACTTTGTATATGGAATGCCGCCATAGTATGGCTTGATGAGTGGTGTGTAGGTCCGTGCCCAGGATCTGAACCCGGGAACCCTGGGCCACCAAAGCGGAGCATGCAAACTCAACCACTGTGCCACTGGACCAGACCCCTTATTATTTTTTTAAATGGAGTTTTGCTGCAGAAGGGAATAGAGAAATGGAGCCACAGCTGGAGTGGGAAGCAAGGGTAAGGTTTTTCTTTTTTTTTTAGTGGAAGAAGCATGTTTGTATATAATGGAAATGAATCAGCAGAGAGGAAAACAGTTGATAATGCAGGATAAAGGGATGAAACTGCCAGAGAAATTTCCTTGAGCAGGTGGGGGAAGATAGGGTTCAGTGCGTAAAAGAAGAAGCTGGCCTTAGAAACAAGGGCAGCTGATCTTACTAGCAGATGGGAAAGCTGAGTGTAGGTGAATAGAGAGATGGCAAAGGCCTCTTAGCCAGGAGCGTTCACATTTAGATAGAAGGTACTATTTAAATAAATCTATAATCATACAACTTTAGTAAAGTTAAAATAAAGAATTTCCATGAGGATATGGTAGTAAAATTTTCTTCTGAGATAGAGAAGAGACTAATTAGAGCCTCTTAAATCCTACTGTGCAAATATAACCCTGGGAAAAACATTTCCCTGGTTGAATGTAGCCCATTTAGGGATCACAAAACGTCTGGCAGGGCCTATAGCAACTCCAATTTGTAAATGAGCTCACTCATTTGTGAACTGGGATTCATAGCTTTGCTCAAGCACAAGAAACAGCTTGAATTAAACTCTCTTAAAAAAATTTGCCACTAAAATTAAATTCATTTTAGTCAGACTTTTAACTCAACTGTTTGAAAACTCCTTGGTTTTGAATCAATAAAAGCATTTTAAGATTTGGCAGTTGAGCGGATGGGTGGTCCATTTGGAAAGACTTGGTTATCTCTATGTGAGCCACAATAAAAACTCTGACCTCGCAAAAAGAAAGTGTTTACACAAGCCAAGACAAAACCTCTAGATTCTAACTTACAGAATGTCTCGATTGGTATCCACAATATTAGTGCAAACACAGTGACAGGTTTCAAATGAACTTGGTGGAAAAGACCATATTTTATCATGTTGGGTTAATGGAATTACAGTTGTGGACAATGTTTTACTCAGGCTTAGCAGAAACTCCAGGGCAGTAATCAATACTTTCACACTTACCATTGCATTTAAAATATGTTCTTGTCTGTGGAGACAAAGGCATCATATTAAACTTGTGTTGGTAGATTATTGTCATCTTTTCTGCTGATGTAAATGAACACAAGTTAGAACTGAAACCTCAATATGATAAAGTAAAAATAAACACTATTCAAGTTTCAAAGAAAATAATGGAGCATCTAATCCTTGGCTCTGTTATTGCTTTACATTGTGTAGTTTCAAAACACTTCCCAAAATATTCAACATAAATCCTGCTAAAAAGGTAAGGAGGACTTAGTAATGCTGAGTACAAGTTATCAAGCTTTATGTAAAAATATAGTTACTAGTATATTATTTACAAACAAAGATTTTTCTAATATTGACATGCAATTAAATGTTTTATTACTTCATACATTCACCAAATGCTAAATGAAGAACGTACTGTTGAAGAAATCTAATGCTTCTTACCCTCTGTCTTACTGAGTTTATTTTGCATTCAAGACATCAAAAGGACTTAAGCTTTTATGTTCCCGTTTTTTGAAGAACAACTGTTAAAATTACTGCCATTGCCGTATGATCTGTAACTGGCAAGCAAACCAAAGCATGCCATGTGGCCACTCTGATTTCAATTTTAGTATTACTAAAAGTTCAGAATTAAGAATAATTGTTTGAATGTATCTATATTTATGAACAAATCAGACAGGTTATATTATGATCCAATCTATGGCGGGACATTTAGCCTTTCAGATTGCCACTGACCAAAGAAAAGACACCAAGTTTAAGAAAGGTTTATATGTTCCTTCAATAAGATTACTCGTTATATTTTCAGAGATGTTTTCCATTATAAAATCAGTGTAGTGTCTTTATAAACAAACAACTTGAAAAAAGAAGAAAGGAAGAGAGCAAAATAACCCAGAGAAAAACCTGACGATCTTTTGGCTGAATTAACAAACATTCCCTGTTCCCTCCGTAAAGTAGGCTGTGTGTGTCCATGACACAAGGACCACTTGACTGGCAGACAGATCCCTAGTCCCCTGGAAAAGCTGCTGCTTCCACCAACTGGTGCTTAGCAAGACTCTGTAATATTTGTTCTCTTAACATTTGGTGCTATCTTGACTTGCTAGTTGAATGCCATGATGTAATTAAATCTTACACAGTCCTATAAAATGTGATATGTAGAGAAAAACTTGTTCCATGAAAACCTACTTTCATGATTTGTAAAGACTCTCAGTGAAGAATCATTAAATTTTTTATCTCAAATTATTGTGGTGAGGCAACTGCAAAATATTGACCAAAAAAGCATAAAAATAGAAAAAAATAGAGCAATTTGATGATTAACTTTTCTGCTCTAAAGAAATTATTACACACACTCTCATACACATGTATTTTTAAAAGATTATGCAGAGATCCAATTAGGAGACACTCATTCAAAAAAAAAAAGGAAAAAAGTGCCCTATATAAAAATATTGGTGAATTAATGAAAATTCATATGTTTAAAGTTAAAGAAAATATTTAATAGATGTATTTTTTAATAATTTCCTTCTTTAATCAACTGTTTTGATTAAATGACTATCAATTCTGATCACATCTACTACTATTTACATAATAGTAATTAGTTGCTATATTCATTTAGAATTTGGTATATTTATTATGTTTCTTTATAATTTTTAATGAAAAGATTCTGTTTTTAAATACTTCTGTTTTCCAGGAGATGCTTTGTTTAAAAAAATCTGTAGGAAATACTGCATATTACATTTCTTTCTTAGAAATGCAAAACACAAATTAGCATGATAAATACTGTGAGATCTCCACAGTGAAAAATAATACGCAATAGGAAATCTAATTAATGTTTTATGTATTGCATTTTAAAACAATTTCAAGCTTGCAGAAAAGCTGTAAATACAGAAGACTGAACTTTTTTTCCTGAGTCATTTGAAAGTAAGTCGACAACTTGATGTCCCATCATTCTCCAAAACTTTAGTGTCTGCTTTCCATAAACAAGGGCATTCTCCCACATAACTGCAACACAACCATCAAAATAAGAAATCGACATTGTTCTATTACTTCCTTCTAATCCTCTGATCCCATGGAGTTTCACCAGCTGTCCCCCTAACACCCTTTAAAGAAAAAGGACTCAGTCCAGAGGCTCCTGTGGCATTTAGTTTCATTTATCCTTGGTTTTCTTCAGTCTAGGTTTCCTCAGTCTTTCCTTGACTCTCAGGACTTTGACATTTTAAAGGCTAGTGGCCATTTAATTTGTTGACTTTCCCTCAATTTGAGTTTGTCTAGTGTTTCCTCATGATTCAGTTCAATTTATGCATCTTTGGCAGCAGTGTCACTAAAGAGGTGCTGTGTCGGTTTGGTGATGCACAATTTCAAATCGTCCCGTTATTTTGATTGTTTGATTAAGGTGGTGTCTGCCAACTTCTCCAATGTGAAAAGATTATTTTTCTTTGTAATTAATAAGTATTTTGTGGAAGTTCTTTGAAACATATAAATGTCCTCTCCTAATAAAACCTTCTTCCATTTATTTATTTACTTATATTAGTATAGATTAATGGTTTCCTATTTTATTTAATGGATTAAAATCCATTGCTTTTTTTTTATATTGACGCTCAAGTTGTCCCAGCTTTGGCCAGTGGGAGCCCTTTCAAGCTTGTGTCTGTGTCCTTTTATCATTGTCCCATTACTCTTAGAGCACTTCCCTGCTTTCTGCCACAAACAGATGTTCCAAGATCATCTTGTATGTTACCTGCCCCGGACTAGATTCTTTTTCTATCAGCCTTTTCTCCAGGCAGTCTTAGGTCCTTTAGTGGGGAATGATTTTTAGAAGCCACAATCTGGGTGCTAGAGGTGCTTATGACTATTGTGGTATCACTGCACCAGGTCCTCCCAGTGGACAGAGAGAAGGAACACAGGGATAGATGTACGTAGGTAGGTAAGTAGATGCGTGGATAGATAGACAGACACATTTATATCAATCTTTAAGTCTTTCTATATTTTCATACATGGAAGACCATGAATTCACACCAGTACTCCATAGAGTTCATTCTAGTTTTCCACTTTCCCATAATTGTACTTCCTTTCTCCAAGTGGAAGGACCCTGGCTGCCACTGCCTTCAGTATACTTAATTATATACCTAATCCCCCGTTTGTGACCAGTTTCCCATCATTACCTCTGTCATCCCCTCTGCCGTGCAAATGTCCTCCACACCTTGCTCAGGCTCTGATACCGACACCAAGCAGCTCCCCTACCGGCCCTGGATCTTCAACTTGATCAGTCTCTGACTCTCCACGTCAAACCATTCCCAGATGGGAACACTTCTTCACCCTATTCAGACTCCCATACCCTGTTTGGCTGCCCCCATTCCTTGGTGCTCTGCATATCGCACCAGCCCTCTGATTCCCCATGTGGGGCTAATTCTCTATATAACTACGTCTATGCTGCTGTTTGTCACCCACTGAGTTTTTAATTTACTTATTTTGAGCTTGCTCAGTTTTTTTTTTAAACAATTCTATCCTTCTTTAAACATTTCATATACTTAATCTGTATCAGATAATTCCAGTGTCATTTGAGTCTATGCATTTTGCTTATTGTTTTTACAGATTCGCATTCACTGTGGCATCCCCTTGTTTGCCTGGTGATTTTTTGACTGAGTTGTTTGCTTTAATTTTAACCTGTGAGAATCCTGCTTATCTAAATTAAAAGTATTTTCTCTATAAAGAGATTTTCATTTTTTTCTGCTTGGAGTTTGGGGCACTGTCAACAATTCAGCATACTCTTGTATTACTTCTTTTCCTTTGATATAAGAAACCTGGGACTCAAGTTAGAGTTCTCGTATTCCTTCATCTCCCACATCCAAATATTTACTCAATTCTTCCAACTCAATTTCCCAAAATCTTTACGACCAGTGTCTTAAATCAATTCTCCCTTGTCTATCTCCCATACTGATCTAACTATAAATCTCACCCTGTGATTGCCACACCCAAAATTATTTAATGGCTTTAAGGTAAAGTCCACACCCTTTGGATTGTCAAATAACATCATAATTGGGTCTTTTCCTGCCTGCTTCTCTAGCCTCATTCTGTCACTTCCCCTAGTCTTAACCTCTTTAGTTGTATTCTAGCAATAACAAACTTTGCAGTTTGCCAGAATTCTGCATGTGCTCAGAGTACCTGATCTTCTCCAAATAGTTCAAGTGTTGGCTCCACTTTGAAGGATTTCCTGACTTCCCTAGGTGGATTAAGGCTGCCTTCCCCCATTCCTCTCAAATGTATCTTATATACAACTCCACTGCAGCTCATTTCACTTTGTATTATCAACGCTAATTTGAATGTCTGTATTTGCAGGAGAGTGCAAGTTCTTTAAGGCCAGGGGGCATGTGTGTTCACTTGTGCGTTACCAGGCCCTGTTACAGACTGGCAGGAGTGAGATCTGAATGCTGGTTAAGTCCTTTTGGGGCATGAGCATGTGTAACTACTGCTATTGCTGCACAGGTAAATAACGCTGTACAAGCAAATGTGTACAAGAAATTAATGATGGAAATTTGGCCAAATTTACATCCCCAAAGCTGTTACTAAAGCAGAAACATTATCGAACACCTTAAAAAAACAAGTATATGACTTGTGATTATTCCTGTTCATTAAAACAGTCCTGCACAAACATGTTTAGTCAGGTTGTAAACACTCAATTTGCTTTAAAAATCAATAAAAAGTTAATACCAAGTCTAGAAATCTAAACTCCATGGGGAGTGCTGATGAAAGCATGATGGTAGACACTAAATTTAGATTGCCATGAGATATATAAATCAAAGTTTCATTCCCACACACAGACACATAGGCACACACAGCCTCCTGCAGGATATTCCCTGGTTGCTTTGATTCTTTCCTAACAGTCATCTCAATCCTGCTGAAGCAGGAAGCAGCTTTAGTGGTGGTTTGAATGGAATGCCATCAAAATTTTGATTTTGTTTTTCCTTTACATCAGAATCAATAAATGTTAGCGAACTCTTCTGTTTAATTTTCCCATTGAGAATACATTTTCTCTCTTATTGTCTGTGCCCAATATAGCTTGTGTATATGACAATACAAGATCCTTGAGATTCTTTTATTCTTCATTTGTACTTATTTCCCAGCAAGCATAGGCAAATGCAGGCTCTGAGACATTTCCTTTTATTAACCGTTTATTCCCCCTTCCTGTTCCCAGTTATAGAGTTAAGTAGTATTCATTTCCTATAAGTTAGTAACAAGTGCTGCACAGCATCATTCAGTCTGCAAGGTGCTGTGCTCTGGAGTAGAAGAGTTACTTCTAAGACTTGCTCTTATTATTTACTGTTTCAATATTCACTTTAAATCTTGCCCCAGGGTGAACCACAACAGATTTAGAGCAACTATCCTTAAGAATGTTTATAATTCAATACAGTTTAATATACAAGGAAATGGACAATCCATTCACTATCCAACTTAAAAGGAAAAAAAGTGAGAATACAGGTAATTTTATAGATAAGAAGGAATCTTCTTAAGAACTTATCAAAGAATCTGGTAGTTAGCAGGACATGGAACACTCTGCGTAGATATTCTACGTTGATGAAAATATCACAAAAGTGTTTTTGTATGTCCATTGAGTTTGCATTGCAAAATCTGGCCACCTTAGTGGTAGGTCTTCATGATTGTGCATACAAACAAAGTCAGTAACCTCTGAGCGCAGTGGATACAGAAACCGCCTACAAAAAATGATTGTGTTTGTAATGGGCAATACAGTACAGTGGAATACATTTTGCTTAATAAATGTTTAAGGTTTTCATTGCTGTTTCTAAAACCTAACCAAACAGAACAAAATACATTGTAAACCCCAAACTGTTAATGTGACATGATTTTCTATGAAACTACAGCAATACCACACATATTTTATAAATACTGTCATTCTCTTTTCAGTAATGGAAAGCAGTTTCCACAATATAGTGAAGTATCAATGTGGCAGGCATGAGCTCCAAGTCCGAATGCTTTTTTTTTTGCTGAGGAAGATTGTCCCTGAGCTAATATCCATGCCAATCTTCCTCTATATTTTGTATATGGGATGCCGCCACAGCATGGCTTGATGAGTAGCGTGTAGGTTCATGCCCAGGATCTGAACCCATGAACCCCAGGCCACCAAAGCGGAGCACACGAACTTAACCACTATGCCACTGGGCCAGCCCCCCGAATGCCTTTTTACTTCATCTCTGCTACTCCCTAGCCAAGCTTTTAGAAAAGCTGCATAAACTTTTTTTGTACCTCAGTTTTTTCATCTATGAAATGAAGATGATAATAGTACTCATTTTATGTATGTCTGTTAGTTTCCTGGAGTTGATTCCGACACCTAGGAGACTCCTAGGACCCTGTGTGGACAGCAGAGCACAACCCTGCCCTGTCTTTCTGTGCCATCCTCTCACCTTACGGCGCTGTATCAGACAATGGCTCCCTACTATTCAGTGAGTTTTCGCCGCCATTTTTTTCAGAAGTGGGTGACCAGGTCCTTCCTAGTCTGTCTTAGTCTGGAAACTCCACTGAAACCTGTCCACCATGAATGACCCTGCTGGTATTTGAAATACTGGTGGCATAGCTTTCAGCATCACAGCAACACGCAGTCACTACAGTATGACAACCTACAGACTGGTGGTGTGGTTCCCTGACCGGGACACGAACCTGAGCCGTGGTGGTGAGAGCACAGAATCTTAACCACTAGACCACCAGGGCTGGCTACTCGCTTTATAATGTTACATAAATAAGCACATATAGGTAAACTTGTCATAGTGAAATGTCAATAAACACAGCCATTAGCTCACTATACCTCTGCATAAAGAAAATATGGTGATTTCTCCATCTTCCCTCCCAAGCCCCAGGCATTTTCCCTTCCAATTTTGCAGTCAACAATTACGTTAATTAGTTACTGTAATTTCCTATTACCTACATTTGACTCAGCACTGAGCTCCCATCTCCTCTGTGGTCCTCGAGCTCCCTCAGCAGGTCTCCTTCCTCATTGTTCAGCATTTTCACTACTGGAGCCTCCAATTACTGAGCTGTAGCATTGAATAGTTCTTAGCTGATGGTTGGGCCAGCAGCAAAGTATCCACATCGTGTTTACTGTCCTAACATCTCTTTGTTTAATTATATATTTGTAAAAGAAAACAAATACCAAAGGGATATATTTAAAATTCAGTATAAAACGGTGTTGTTCCCACATCATGATTCATCTCATTTAAACACACAGACTTTTTGGTACCAAAAAGAAAATCTATTGGAGCCTTGTTCATCTATTTATTTTCATGGGGGTGGGGGGTGAGGTGGAAGAAATGTAACTATTATTTTGGTTGTCTTTTGTTTTATGAATTTTGCTGAAGTAAATGGCTCAACTTTTATTGGTATTGTTGAGTAAACATCTTAATGCAGGAGTACTGCCCAGTGCTTTCAGGTAGAATGACATCTGTACCCAAAGACCATCAAGTTATCCTGAGCTGTTGAGATTCGGCTGAATAATGAGGAGTGGATGTTGCTTCAAAGTACGAAGATGAAGTAAGTCAATCTTTCCATATAGCTCTTGGCGTCAGACTTCTCTGTTTAAAGGCAAGGACAAGCATAACTTTCTCATCATTGGAATTCTGGGCCATTCTGCCTGAGCACTTTATATCCAAGCAATGGAATCTCTGGTCCAACCCTAGATACAAGCTCTAATCATCTCCTCATAGAAAATCATTTCTTCTTTTCTTCTTATTCCTATGTGTCTGAACTTGTTTGGTTGCCTTCTGTCTTTGCAACTTTTCTTTCCGGTGTGAAAACAACTAAGAGAGGTGAAATCTCGGTGAATCTGACTTAGAATTGCCAGATAAAACACAGGATGTCCACTTAAATTTGAATTTCAGATAAAGAGCAAACTAAGCTTTAGAATAAGTATGCCCCATGCAATTCAAAATTTAACTTGGTTTCCTGTATTTTTATTTGCTAAACCTGGCAAGTCCAATCTCTAATTATTGACACACCTTTAAAAGGCAGAACAGACGTATAAAAACTGAATTCTCGTGTGTCTACTTTTATTCCTTCTCACCATGCAAGGCTGCCAACCATCCTCTTTTGATTTGAATTTACTTGGTTTTCTGGTTTTTCGATTGCCTTAGGAATGTTTTTCTTCACTGACTCGGCCTCCTCTTGGCAGTGCAGTCAACTTCATCATTGTTTGTTCAATGTCCTAGTTCTTTTTTTCCCACTTCAACATTTTTACTTTTACCATTCATCCTTTCTTGTGAAAAAGAATGATTCCAAAAGTTTTACTACTATTATATCTTCTGTGAATGACACAAGTTTATTAAGGGATTCTCAAATCTTTAATAACACAGGATCATCATTCTAGTGACATTCTCTTTGCCAAGTTTAGAATGTGTTAATGACAATATTATTGCTCTATTTACACACCCAGAATTCTGGAATAAATACTATGCCTCTTCTTTCTATGTGTCCAGTTCTGCAACTTCCATTACGGATTTCTTGTTTAAAGTAAAATCCTTGTGTATAGTCCCTGAAATCTGTGGCACCATGACAGAAGAGATTAATCTTCATTTGGCCAGCAGATTTTCCAGCTTTTCCTGTTTCAGATCATTTTGCACACTACTGTCAGTTTTTTTAAAGACTGACACCTTGATCATGTTGCTCCCCAGACCCTAAAGTTTTCTCTAGCTCTCTCTGGATCAAACACAAGCTTCAAATGTTTCCATTTATTATTTCTTCCTTGACTATTCCCTTATGTTAGTGTCCTCCATCTTCATTTCACCAGAATTATTTAAAAACAGGACTACCTAACTGGAAGTCTTCTATGTGCATTTATCTCAACAACTCTAAAGTCTGATCTAATCTACCTTCCTCCAAAATATAAAATGACAGCCTTTTCTTCCTTAACGTTAAGGGTTTTTTGTTTTTGTTTTTTTGGGGTTTTTTTATGGTCACTTATAGGATCCTCTCTTTGCTCAACCCATTCATTTTTCAAGCTACCATTTTTATCTATCTTAATCTAATTCTTAAATCTAGTTCTTAATTTTGTTTATCTTAATTCTTATTTAATTAATGTAATCATAACGTGAAAAGAGACTACATCTGAAGGAAGTTCTGTCTGCTTTGCTTTTGACAGATTGAACGACTTTCTAAGTATCAGTTTTATCATCTTTGAATATGGGGATAATAATCCTTATCTAACAGTCTTGCTGAGAGGATTACATATGATAACTTCTCATGGCAGCCAATCCATTGTGTGGTATATTTTAGGCACTAAATAGATAGTAATCTTTTCCCATATAGTTGTTTCCTAATTTTGAAAAACTCTCAAATGAAAGATTCTAAGGAAAGGGGCTATATGATATTAATATATGCTTTTAATATGCAGCGGGCTTCTGAAAAAATTCTTTATTTACCTGGCTTTACCATGAAATAATTTTCCTAGATAACTGAGACTCATCCCTCTAAAAGGAAACATTTATTTTTTTAAATCAATTTTGATGAAATCATATTCAAATTTTCTGGAAGTACATTCTTCTGTTTTCCTTAAACAGAACATGTTGATGTATATTTAAAATTTTATCCTGAATTTGTGACTATTATATACATTAAATGTTGCATTCCACACTATCCTTCCCATTGTGAAATGCCACAGACTACCATTCTTTTGGTCTGCTTATCTGTTCTTTCATTTTCCTGCTGAGTGCTAGGTTACCTGGACCTGCACAACCTGCCCTCCTCCTACACCGCACCCCCACCCCGCTCCCCACCGCCAGCATCATTCCCACTTCTCCCACATGACTTTCTAACTTTCTAATTTGAAGCCTATCATCTATGAGTGGAGGTTTTAGGTCACCCAATTTTTTTTTTTTTCTGTTATGATCATGGGAAAAGTAAAAATAAATAGTGGGTGAATACCCACGGAGCTCGCCTACACATCAACTTCATTAATCTATTTGGTGACTTTAGAGGCCTTATTGCTTATTTCCTGATACTTAGCAGTGTCCCTGGTGATTGCTAGCTGATGAGAAATTTGTATATAAATATATTAATGCCATGCAAAACTCAGTGACTAGCCTATAAATTAGTGCCAAAATTTTTGGTACATTTGCCTCATATCTTCATTATCTGCATAGCATATCACTTCATAAAATATCCGGAGGTCTTCAGTGGTGAAAGGGCCATGGCATGAAAAAAGTTTTTTAATAAACTTAACAGTGTAACTACTAGTCAGCACCAAAAACAGACCAAAATAATAATTTATAATTATGGTTATTTTCCTTAAAGAAAAAAAAAATAAGTCCTATTGATGAAGAAATGGACAGTTTTATTTCTGTGAACATTTCTCCCCTACACATTATCAATTCTACTTTTCTCATTCACTCCTGTTTGGGGTGGGGTTAGGATTCCATTTTTGACTTAATAAATCTAAATTCCTTACCAGCATCCTCCCCCAAGACCCTTGACCCTTCGGCCCCAGTCTTCCTTTCCAGCCTTATCTCGCACTACTAAGCTAAGTGACACATTATCTCAACTAAACTTGCTATGTTTCCCTACTCCTGTTGTGTGCATTTCATCCTGAGTCTGGCAGGCCCTGTTCCGAATACACAAGAATTGTAGCAGTACACACAAGAACCCAACCCAGTCCCCACATAGTCGGGAAGGGGCAGGGAAGAAAGGACCCTTCTCAACTTTATCAGTTCCCCCAGGAGATCAGAGGTCAGCAGTCATCATCAACGCAATAAAAACAGGATGAAGATGTTCATTTACAGTGAGTGATCTTTAGCAGAACCCCATATGCTAAAGTAAATGACTTATTAAGTGCTACCTTTTGTCTCCAAAAAAATTGTATCAGTCTTAGATGTCGTAATAATTCTCTCTTAATGGTTAAATACCTACAGTATAAACAGGCTATCCATCAGCCATCCATCCATTCAGTCATTGAACAAATATTTTAGGCACCATTCTCGGTCCTAGTGATACAATAATGAACAAGAGAGATGAAGTGTTGGTACTCCAGGAAATTAAATTTTAATGGATGAGATCTACACTAAACAAATAGGTATAGGGTATAACAAAGCAGTGTCATGGATGAAAAACCACTTTTCAAAGGGTGATCAGAGCAGGCCCCATGAAGGGTAGCATTTGAGCTAAGACCTGTGGGAAGAGCGAGTTCAGTTTTGTGGTATCACAGTTATGGAGCCAAGGAACCACTTTTTCCTGCCATATTCTTTTAAAATCATTTAGTATTTAATGATAACTTGAAGAAATAGTTCTCATCACATCTTATTTTCTCTTATGGAAGATACTTCTTTCTTATATTCTTAGTGCTGCTCATTTTAATGAGCTATATGAGTCCAAAAAACAAAAAAGGAAGTTGCAAGCCGGGCAAAACAGTACCGGTGTAGGAAAACATTTATTATGTTGCCACACAAAGGCAATAAAAGTAAAAATATTAAAAGACTTTAGGGGGAAAGTGGGAAAGGTTTTCTACTTCTGGAGGTTGAATTTTGCAATTTCCTCAAATATTTAAATTTTAAAAATAATTCTGGTTTTGTCTAGAAAAGTACATTATGTTACTTTTCTTTCCCCTTGCCGGCCCTCAAAATATTATCAATTCTCATTTTGGAAATAAATTGTTTTAGTACTGCCATTGAATGAGGAAAAAGTATCTATTTTCTAAAAAAAAAAAGAAAACAAGTTTTCCCCAGTGTGAAGCACTGAGAGACTCTCTGGAGACCTGTAAAACAGAATACTTCGTGCACAAAATGACTTTCCTGAGTGTACTGTTGGGGTGGAGGGAGTAGCCTCTCTATGGGAAGGTGAGGAAGCAGCCTCGGGCACCGCTCCATCCTCCTCTGCGTGTGGCAGCATCGCGGAGCCCATCCTGGCTTCAGAGGCTTTCTTACCCTGGGTCGGTCCCAGGCAGCACTGCCAATCAACCGGACTTCGTCTTGAAGAGGAAACTCATTTGCTTTCACTTATCTAGATTGCAAATAAAACTTCATGCTAGAACAAAATCCGGTTATTTCAGCTTTTATCTTCCAACTTTAGTCATTGTTCCTATAAAAATATAGTAACATTAAAAACTTGTATGAATTAAAAAAAAAGGAATAATGAAAGAAAGGCAAATTATTTTAGAAAATAATGGTAAAGAATATTATCTAACCTCAGCAAAGAAGGCTCAGAGAATCAATCACTAAACAGAGCTAGAAGAAGCTTTTAATCCACTTCATTCCACCCTGTTTCACAAGCCTCTATTTCAGTCCCTATGGTCTAATGTTATACGAAGTATTTTCATAGGTTATAAGGATTTAGGAAGAGTGTTTCTATTTTTGAAATTCGTAATCCAGCTAGGGAATATTTTCTAGATATTATTATACGAATATTTTTTACATTAAAATAATTTCTTGTTATTTTGATTTAATCTTTTTTCTCCTCACTAGTCTTAGTTATTTAAATGAATCAAATTGCTTTCCATGGGGCACTAGATACATTTTATTGTTTACAAGAATATTGCTACGAAATAGAATCAAGTTGCCTCCTTGGCGACTGACGAGCACTAACTACAATGCCCATCAAAACAGTCAATTAGAATCGCAGACCTGTAGCACCATATTGGCCTTGATGGCTGTTCAATTTCTACTTTTATTCCTTCTTCAAAACTCCTATATTTTCTTATCTATAAGTCATTTTCCTCATTTAAAAACATATTCTATGGGTATTTCTTCATTCAGTCAGTCATTTATTCATGCATGCATTCATTAAAAAATATTTACTAGACCTTACTATAGGCCCAGCATTTGTGAATACTCTTCAAACACTGAAGATAAAGATCAACTGATTACTAAATGGACAGAAATATTGTTTAAAAATATCTTTAATGGGCATGGATGTTAGCCCAGGGTCAGTCTTCCTCAGCAAAAAAGAGGAGGATTGGCATTGGATGTTAGCTCAGGGCTGGTCCTCCTCACAAAAAAAAAAAAAAAAACTTTAAGTTTTTTAAAGGTTTTTTTCTATTTAACATTATTTACATGCGTATTTGGAATATTGAAGTTTCTCCTAATAATGTCAAAGGGGTATTAAAAATTCTGTACCATAATAATACCTATAGACCCCATGCTGTACATTATATCTCCATGACTTATTTTATAGTTGGGAGCTTGTACTTTTTAACTGCTTTCACTCATGTTGAAAGAAGGCTTGAAGAAAGAACAAGAATTTTTAAAAAGTTACGAGAGAGCCTCATTAATATAAAGGGACCAAGTGGGACCAAGTGGCTTATAAGGGAGTCATGGCTAAGCAAAGGGATGTTATTTTGAAAGTAATTCTGGCCTTGATGCTCCACTTGTTTTTTTGTTGGAAAGAAAAAAATACTTAGCACTGGAGGAAAACACACACACAGAATTTCCGAATTCCAGAGACCGACGAAAAAGTCTGCCCAACCTAATTAGTTGAAAATACAAAGCCAGCTCTGTAAATGAAGAGTTTATACAGGTTGAAAAAAATATTTAAGCATTACATGCTCTCTGTAGGAGCCTATTTTCTAGAAATTTCCAAGGGACTCTCTGGGTCAACTAGTTAAAAAGCAGCTAGACAGGAGAAAGGCTTTAGAAAAGAAATCGCTTCTTTTATGTCTAAGGTTGTAGGGTTTATTCACTGTATGGGTCACTGAGTTTTAGTTTAAGTTTATGAATAAGCAGAAATTTTAACCAAATATTTCAATTTTGTGTTCTATTCACCATGTAAGAGGCACCAGTTATCAAAGTTACCGTCAATGCATCCTGTTCCCCTCCGGGAGAAATTCAAACCACAACTCTCTTAGTAAAGTTAAAAAACCTCATCTTGTGTGAAATAACCACCGGCCCCTCTGTGGGATTCTCCAAGTGCTGATGCCTTTGAGTGCCCCAACAACAGTCTCCTGATTACGAAGAAGCCAGAGTTAGGGGAGCCCTTTGACTCACACAAGCTAGGCCCTATGACAAAGGAAGACTCTGGAGTGAAAGAAGTTTCAAGCACTTAACTTCCACCTCTCCCTGACCCCACTGCACGTTCAGAGCTGGACTGGAAATTCAGCTGACTTGGGTGAGCTGAGGCTTTCAGTCCTAATACTACTCGAAAGATCATCGCCGATAGAAGCCACTGGTGACTGTGGGCAGCAATTTTAGTAAGACACTGGACGTTTCTTGCTCAAGTCCCATGGTCTTTGATGGAGGCTCCTTTTCTGAAGAGCTCTCCCACCCTCCAGTCTTCTTTCTTTTTCTCGATACACAGCATGCTCACGCAGCCCTCTTGATGTCTAAATCATCCTGTGTTTCAGGCATTTCCCCACTACCCAGATTACGACAGCTCAGGTCTCACAGAGATGTAACTGCTGTTTGACTAAAACAGGGATGTTTTTACACTGAAAGGGCACATCACAGTCACCTGGGAACTTGAAAAGTTCTGATGCCAGACCACAGCCTCCTGATTCTGATGATGTGGGTCTGGGGTAGAGTCCTGGCCTTGGTGTTTTGTAACAGCTCCCCATGTGATCCTGACAGCCAACTGAGGCTGGGAACACTGGTTAGAACAGCTCCAGAGATGTTAATAGATGTTACAGGGATGGGGGAGTGGTGTATTTGTACAAGTCAAACTTGTTACCCAAATAACCTCTAATTAGGATAGCCTTTGGGAGGATAGTTTTGATTAAGAGAACCTGTCCCTTCTTAGAACCATCCCACCCTCAGGAATTAAAAAATGGAGGAGAAGGACTCTGCATTACAAACTGCATCATTTTCCCTCCCCCTTTGTTCTAGGGAACAAGGCCTTTGGGGAAGTGCAGGGAGGGGAGCTATGGATGTTAGGAACCAACAGACAATTTTGAGCCAAGCATGGATGTCTCTGTCTCCCTGCCCTTCTCCTGGAGAAAATTGCTGAAGCTCCAATAGTGAAGAATGTCTTGACCTTTCCCTAAGAGAGTCTTGAAGAAGGCTCAACCAGTCCTTTTTTCCTGTTTAAATCAGTATAATCCAACCCTCACAAAAAAAAGTGCCAAAAGGTGAAGATTCAGAAGTGGCTTCTCAGGGTGAGGACCTAATTCTCACAGGGAACTTCCTGCTAAAATGCTTCAAGAAACTTCTCCTACATCCTCTCCCACCACATCCCTTTAATCCCTTATCTACGCAGCAGCCTCCCCTCCAGTCTGATAGTCTCACCAACTTCAACTGGGATTATCAATCAGTCTCTCTTAGTCCACCCCCTCTCCCGGGGTGGGGAGAGCTTTGGCGTTTGGAGAAGGAGAAAAAGAGTGTGATGATCGAAATGGAGTATTCCGCTAAGGTAGCTTATCTCAGTGGTTCTTACCATGTGATTCCATGTCTGGCACCATGTGCCTCCCCAGGAAACTTGCTAGAAATGCAGATTCTCAGACCTCACCCTAGATTTACAGCATCAGAAACTCGGGGGTGGAGCCCAGCAATCTGACTTTTAACAAACCCTCCAGCTGATTCTGGTGCAAGGCAAACTTTGAGGACCACCGGCTGTCTCATGTTTTCTCTGGGCTTCTCTGTTCCAGCCTTAAGCTGCTTTGTTTAAAAATAAAAGAAGGAAAGAGGGAGAGAACGACAATGGAAGGGGAGAGAGAGAAAGAGGGAAAGAGAAAGAGAGAAAAAGAAAGACTACTACTTTTACTTTTATCTGGAGCCTGGATGGTAAGGGGAGAGGCAATAAATAAAGAAATAAAAACTTGCTGCAAATAGAAAACAACTTTGCCCTCAGAAAGGATAAGTAATGGCTTATTCAAGACACTTATATTCAGTTTAAAGTTCTCTTGAGTCTCCATAGCTGCAGCTGAGAAGATGCAGATGTCTGCAATTAAGAAAGTTGGCCTAGTTAATCCCTAATATCTCTTCCAACTCTAATTCAATGGATCTATGAGATTTTAGAATTAATAAAAAGCAACAGGAAGTAAGAATCATTAGGAACATAGGAAGGAGTGCTATATTAAATTGGGAAATATGTATATATTTAAGACAACTTTCAGATAAAATGATTTTGAGCCCACAACACGGTGTTTATTTCAAACATGCAGCTAAATGAGAGGTTGCTGAGTAAGCCAAACTCAGGGCAGCCCCCTGCTGGTAAAAATATTTTGAAGGAAAAAAAAGAGATGATACAATGAAGAACTATCTGGTTTTAGGCTAGTCACAAAATGGATTAAAGATGTAGGCAAGTTCCAAAACTGACAGCGAGCTGGGTGCACAACCCTACTTTCCCAGAAATGAATGAAATATCATGTAAATCTATCAGAAAACTGCTCAAGAGTTTTATCAGAAATTCTAATTACTTTCAGGATGTGCTGGGAATTGCATCTTGCAAAAATGTTCTGTCTCACAACAGGTTTGGGACAACATTTTTTCTTAATTTCTAGTTTCATCTCTTCTCATTGTTTCTCTTGGGTTTTTTTTTTTTTTTTTTTACTTTTAGTAAGTAACTTAAACTTCCTGAATCTCAATTGATTCATCTATAAAGTAGGGGAAATAATTTATTAATCAGATGAAAGAATAAGGCCAGAAAAAAATAATCATCTCTTTAGAGTCTCCCAAGGTCCATGACTCACTAATCAAAATTGTGCATTAAAGGGGAAAGCTGATATGAACTGTAGTTTCTATCCTTGGATTCCAATACCAACCACAATACCAAGCCCATGGTAGATTTATTTATTCTCTGTCATTTATCAATCAAACACTTACCCAGTTCCTGCTGTGTATTATGCACACCCCGTGAATTTACAAAAATTAATTCGATCCACGTGATTACCTTGTGAAGCAGGTATAATTATTATCCCCATTTTACAGATAATAGAATGAGACACTGAGAGGTTAAATAATTAGCCCAGGCACAACAGCTGGGAAGTGGCAGAGCCTGGATCTGAACTCAGAAGGCTGCCTCCAGAGACTGTGTCAATAAACTGTTCACAAATTGACATCCTGTCATTCTGCTTGATTCTCCAACAGTCAGGTTGGGCCTTGTCAGGGATCAAATGACGTTAGATAACCTTAAAGAAGTTAAACTTCAAAGAGCCCTAGTGGCAGGGAATGAAACACCTCGTTCAGGTAATTAAAGCCAAGGTCATTTCCGTGTGTTGTGTTGTGTTGCCTACCTCCCACTCTGATGCTGGTCCATCTACACTGCAGCATCAGTCCCTGGACTGAAACTTCTGCCCCAGGCCTGAGCCTAGGCAATGTGACTCACCATTGTTAGTCCAGAAGATGATATAGAGAGTGACTTAGAAGCACCTCTTTGAAAAATGAGGGTTTCATAGCCATGTAAATCTTGCTGATCATCTAGCAGATTCTCTACATTATTTTTAAGAAAAAAACGTAACATTACAGGATAGAAGATGTTACAGTCATGCGTCTCTTAACAACAGGGATACATTCTGAGAAATGAGTCGTCAGGTGATTTCATCCTTGTTCAAACATCATAGGATATAGTGAAGGGGAACAAAATTTGCCACCCCAAAATGTCAAAATGTGTTTCTTTAACATGAGGATTATTTTAGACTGATTATTTTTAAGAAACAAAAGGTTCAGAAAGTTTTTTTTTGTTACCTCCCCCTTAACTCTCTAAAAGAATTCAGATAAAAGAATTCTGTCTCAGGAAGCGAGTTTATCATCTCAGCATAGCATGAACTAGGTGGTAGACAGAGAGGAACCTAGAGAAGCCTGTTTTTTGGGGTCCCCTCTGTGTTCTTCTGTTTCTGTGTGGCCAAACAAATACTTATTTTCCAAATGTTTGCTCCTTTTCATCTACCTGTGAATTATCTTCCTTCCTTTTGAAATCCCAGACTCTCCCCACCCCTAACATCTTCTTTTGTCTTTAGCCGATTATGGTATTTAAGGTGAGGGCATCCGCCATTTTGATGATTACTGGGTTTTCCTGGGTTTCTCCCATGTATATGTTATTAAACTTTTGTTTGTTTTTCTTCTGTTATCTGTCTCATGTCAGTTTAATTCTTAGACCGGCCAGAAGAACCTAAAAGGGTAGAGGAAAATTTATTTCTCCTCTGCAGTACTTACACAAACCTAGATGG
The DNA here is from genome assembly GCF_057802395.1 of Ceratotherium simum simum. Classification (NCBI taxonomy): domain Eukaryota; kingdom Metazoa; phylum Chordata; class Mammalia; order Perissodactyla; family Rhinocerotidae; genus Ceratotherium; species Ceratotherium simum. The sequence continues at coordinate 101,341,300 of NC_141900.1, forward strand.
TGTAGCCTACTGCACACCTAGGCTCTATGGTACTAACCTTATGGGACCACCGTCATGTATGTGGTCCGTCAACCAAAACATCATTATGCAGGCCCTTACTGTACTGCCTTGATGCCCCTGCCATTTTCTTGAGGCTTTAAAAAAATCACTTTCTCAGTACAAGAATGAAAGGATCCATGTTGGGGACAGGAATCAGAGATCTCTGAAGACTTTGAAGGCTGGGACAGTATAATGATCAGGTGTAATAGTGATAACTGCTAAGGCTGCTGCCAACAAAACCATTTCTTCTAGTTTGAGAGGCCCCAAAGTGGGCGTCCTGCCCTTAGAGCAGAGCTTAAGTGGAAAGAGCCTTACTTCCGTGCAGCTGGACCCCACACGATACTGATCATGTCAGGTCCACGATTCGGAACAGTCCTCAGGCTTCAGGCTGACCAGTGGGCTCTGGATACTATGTACCTGAGAACATCATTTTCTCAGTGTGTCTTATGTGTCAAGCCCTGTGCTGATGCAGTCTCTTACTGGCAATTGTTACTCTCATATGGTGTAAGTATTATTGATATTTTAAAGATGAGGACACTGTATTTTAAGTACTTGCTCCAGCCACACAGTAAGTAGGGAAAATGAGATGCATTCTTCCATCTTCTGACTCCAACATGGTGGTGGGTTTCTGCTCTTTTAACCTCATGTATCTCTGATTTCTTGACCTCTGGCTCCTGGGATGTTTTGTTGCTTTCATATAATGCCAGTGTTGTGTCCAGGTGTGTGTGTGTGTGTTCCCTCTTCCATGGTCTTCTTGTGAGAAAGAGACATCAGGCAGGTTGAAGGCAGAACTTGTCCCTGCTGTGATTCAGTAGAAACTTCGTAACTTTTGGGAGACCCTCTGATCACCAGAAGGTGACCACTGCTGGTCTTTTCCTCTAATAAAAGGTTCTATAAGCTTTCTTGTAATGCAGCTATAATACAGTATTCATAGCTACATCAGAACAACAAAAACATAGGTCCAACACCTCCGAAGTATTACAGGAATAGACAGGAAAAATGTATAGCTAAGCACCAGTGTAAAAATGAAATTCTACTCTAAAAATAATGATTTTAAACCAGATAATAGTTTAGAACTGCTGGACTTTTCATTCCCTTATTTTAAGAACTTCAACTTTTTTTTTGTTTTTCCATTCATTCTTTCTGTAAAAGAAATAAGGTAATGGAGAAATGCTTTAAACTTTTACTTAAAAGTGCATCGTGTTTAATATTACAAGCATATGATTTTTCCTATTTTCGATTATGTAGAGAAAATAAACATTTGATTCACTTGAATAACTTCAGAGTTTACAAGGCTGCTTACATTGTGGAATATATTTAAGCTCATTCAAAACACAGAGCCTGACATCTTAGAATCTGAGGTATTGACTTTGGGCAACAGTTAAGCCTATTTTTTATTCTCATTGGAAGCACTGAATTGAAACGCTGTAATCTTCTCTAGAACTATCGTCTATTTCATGTTTCAGCAACGACTTAATTGTTCTTTGAAGAATTTCTGACTCTAAAAATGGTGGCAATTTGTATTCCAAAGAAATGTAATTATCTTGCTCAGAAAAGGGAAGAAACATAGAATTGCCTTTATTTTTAAATTACAATTACAATCATATATTGGCAGCACATGTGAACAATTTAGACGTAAAATTACGATGGAGAAAACCTGCAACAAAGAGGAAGCGTGCATAGGTAATGATCCTCTGCCTGGTAAAGTGAATTCTGGTAATTTCTGTGTTTATTTATTTAGGTGTATTAAATGTCTAGGGCAGCAATCTGGACTTCACCTTTTTAGTTGGGTGTCTTATTCAGTACCTATGTTTGTTTATAGTGTTGAGTACTGTATATTTTATGCTTTGGGTACTATATATTTTTAAAATGAAAGTTATGTTTAATTTTGTACTTATTCTAGTATTTTATAACTCTAGAGGTAAATAAAGTTTTCATGACTTGTCAAAAATAGAGAATAATTAACATCATAATATATTTTATAATAAAACCACTTTTTATCTATTTGCATATAAATGATGGGTAAAAATCTCTGTACATATTTTAATAAGGAAAAGAATGTGTGGCACGGGTTTTTAAAAAATAAGACCATATACTCAGTATTTAAAAATTAGAATTTGTTATTTATATATACTGTGTTGGACTAAGGAAAAGGGAGATGCTCACTAGCTAGTAGCTAGGCCAGCCTCACCCCATATTTCCCTGACACACTAAAATGACAGGCCCTCTGGTTGGTGGGGAAGACTTTGTGACCTAGAGAGAGAAAATTCTCAAAATCAGGAAAGAGACCTTCTGATTCTCAGCATGAGAAAGATGGACCTTGTTGTCTTTAGATTGTAAAATTCAAAACGGCTGGCTGAAGGAGTGTTGTTAGCTACATTTGAAAGGAGGCCTGCATTTGTCTAGGGGCATAAACCATTACAGTGTTCTTTGTCGTGTTCGCAGAGGTCACTGAGCATGAAAATAGCATGAGAAGTGAGTTGGGGATGATAAATGTGGTAGCAGCATACAGGATAGTGAAAGGCACTGGAGTCATAGAGTGTGACCTGGACTAAGTGGTGGTAATGAGAATGAAGAGGAAGGGCAGCAGAAATAGATTTCACAGGGAAAAATGGACATGATGACGGACTACATAAAATTACAGGAGGAGAGAAGAGCATTCATGAGTCCTGGGTCTGTAACCTGATGGCTAACATTTGAAGGCACACTTTGTAAAGATGAAGTCTCTCTACTTTGTTTGAGGAGAATGGTGGGAAACGGGACAGTTAATGGATATGTTGAACTTGGGGCAGTAGCAGTGTAGCTAAGTGAAAAAGCTGGTGGGAGACACGAGACCAAACTGAAGATGAAGATTTGGATATAAGGTTAGGTCATAAGATTGATTGAGTGGAAACTCTAGGAAAAAATGCCAGGACTGGTTCTTGGGAAATAAAAGAGAGAAAAGAAATCGGGCATGGAAACAGAAGAACGACTAGTGCTGCTATGAAAAAAAAGAAACATGAGGCCCAAGTAAGAGAGAATTTCATGAAAGATGGGGCACTGAGAAGTATCAAAAACACTTGGGTATCAAGTGAATGAACAGAAAGGAAAAAAAAGATAATTGGTGGCTTTTGGGAAAATAGTTTTAGTGGAGTGACGGAGTTGCTTAGATTAACGGAATGAATGACTGACTATAGAAGTAAAGTAGTGCAATACCCACCAGGCAGACTTTTAGGGTCTAGTTAAACACTGAGACCTAGAAGGTGATCATGGGCCACATTTGTCACCAATTTACTCAGAAGTCAATTGAACAGGAAGCAAACTTACCAGACAGGGTGACATCAGGTGGCCCCTTTCAATGAGAGTCCTTGCAGCAGTCCACTCAGTGGTCTAACCCAATCTGCAGGTGCCAGGCCCTTGGGTCTCCCAGGTAACAACCCAGGTGCAAGAAGATGAGGTTCACAATGGCAAATGCAGGGGCCCCCTGTCTTAGAAGTCTCCTTTTTACAGTGGACGTTACCTTTAATAGACATTCCATAGGCGTGGAACCCAGCTACCATAGTTACCACACTCATCAGGGCCCAAAGCTATGGAATTGCCATCAGGCATTCATGGCATATTGGTATTTCTCCAGTCTAATTCAATTTATTTTTAGAAAAAGAAGGATGCTCGGGGATTGGAGGTCTCCAGGTAAAAGATGAGAATGGAAAATGTTACGGACCCTATATATGTAGGATGAGGACAACACCAGAATGAAATGGCTCACTATGGAACTCAGACTGCCTGAAGAATCACGTGAAGCACGGAGCAATATGATATGTCAAGTGACTGGCTCAGTAGTGTGGGTTGAGTGGAGGATTGGGAGAGAAGGCAGAGCAGATTGTATCCTACATTGATGTTTTTTTCAGCATTTAACGAAGTCTTAAGTGCATAGTAAATACCCAATAAACAAATGTTTGATTAAAACAATGAATGCAAATGGCGAATGCCAAGTTCAACATCTTAGTGTTAGATTGGTGCCATGCAATGATGATGATGTCTTGTTAAATAAATAAATAAAAATAATACAGAAAAAGAAATAGGCAGAGGAATAGATGACAAGAAACCATAGGAAATATAACCTCACCAGGGAAATCATTCAGAATGATGACCAGTCCGGAGTACAGAGAAAGTTGCTATTAAACGAATACATTTTAATCAGACTGTCACAGTTATGCTCTGTGTAGCCATATCAGAAGTCTTTAATTTTTTTCATCAATTTTTGCTTATATACAGCTTTTTGCAGCTGTTGTGGCCCCTCTAACTTATTCTCCTGTAACTCGTAGAGACGTCCAGACTCCTGGATGGGGAGACTTCTCCCATAAATGTGTGGAACCATCTGAGTCTGGCTACAAATTAGAACAATCAGCTTATAGGCAAAGAACAGACAGGGCAGAATATTATGGCTACAAAGGAGTTTAGAGAAGAGCCAGTATGAACTCCATAATTTATGGATGAGGAACTGAGACCTGGAGAGGTTAAGTTACTTCCTGGGCTAGAGCAGGTTCTTGGTAACAGTTGGGGAATCAGATTCCACGTCTGGGGCTCTTTGCACTCTCCCCTGCTGTCTCCAATAATTCCAGTGAAAAAGTAAATGGTTTCAGTTCCTCTGTCCCCGTGTGTGCTTCCACATTACCTTCTCTACAATAACTTTGTTTTTTTCCTGGATTGGTCACAGTTTTTATACTAAACCTTTAAGGATTCAGAGTGATGAGAAGACAGGGCATGGCCTGCCTGTATGTGTGAAGGTAATGGAAATATGGAATCTTTTCATGTGGTGATCTAGAGGTACAAGCCACAGAAGTATATTTTAGGTGAGTATGGTTTCTAATAGTTTCCTTCCAGTGTGGTTTAGTAAAATTAGCATGAGTGCTACAGTCAGACGTGCGTTTGAACCTCTTCTCTGAAGTTCACTAGATCCCTGGCTGGGGCACATCTCTTAACTTCTCTGGGATCAGTTCAGAGATTACTGTAACTAGTGTCAGAGTAGGTTTGAGGATTACATCAAGTTAAAATATGCAAAAATCTTGGGACACATTGGTACATTCCTTTCCTCCTTTTTATTTTTCTTCATATTCTTGTATCAAAATTCTCTTGAAATTTATCACCAGTCAGCCACTTTCTTTTAATATTAATGACTCTCATTTTTCTCTTTTCTTAAAACAGTTCAGTAATGTAGAAGTAGGGAAATTATTATCTTATTTGAAAATAATACTAAGGAAAATGGAAAAAATGAATTTCCTAATTGGGTAAAAAGAAAACTATTTAAAAACATGTATTTTTTAAAAATACAGTTTTTTCAGAGAAGATAAGTTTGTACAGAGTAAAACTCAAAGAGCATTTTCTTCCGTAGAATCTTATATGGAGGGCATTATAACAAATACAAAGTAGTGCTTAGATGACTTCTTTGTTGTTTCTTTGTTTTTTAAAAGGGCTCCAGTAAAATCCGAGAACATAATCTTAAAAGTGAACCCCAATAATTGAAGCTGTTTTGTTCTAAGGAGCAGGCTTCCTGTGGTTTAGGAGAAGTCATTGCAAGGGTCAAATATAGAACACCAAGAGATGTGGAGAATGCATATTCTTCATATGATCTAGCCTCAATATTACTGGTCTCAATGAGATATTTGGAAGAAGCTAGATCACATAAAATTCCAGGTTCTACAGGGTTCTCTCCCTAAGTATGAATACAATTTTGAGAGCATTTAGTATTTTTATCTGTAGAGTATATCTTCCATCATCTTCCCACCTTCTCTCTCCTCAAAAAAAAAAAGGATAAGATTAGACTGATTATTGAGTCAAACCTGTTGGAAATGATCAGCAAGTAAAGTGGTTTTGGAAAGCAACATGGATTACTGAACAGAAAATATTTTTCCAAGGAAACCATGGAAAAGGTCAAGAACAGAAGCAAGTAAACCTTGGAGAAGAGGGAGGTGATGAGCCATATCTAAGGAAGCATAGAGATCGTGGTTATTTTAGTTTTTAGTTTAACATGAAATTTTTTTCAGGCAGATCTAAGAAAATATACTCTGTTATTTTTGAAGGAGATTTAAGAGATGCCCCCTAGGACAGTTAATGAAGAGATTTAAAAAGTGAAGACATCCTAAATATTTTTCTATTTCCATGATACGATGCAATGTGAAAGTCCATAACTGAGTCATAAAATCAGAAACATTTTTAATATTATGGTGAAAAATCAAAAGAAAAAATTACTTTAGCTTTAGTATATTATCTTCAAGAGTTTGAAATGAATTCCAATCATTCATTAAACCTGGGGGAGAAAAAGTCTGAAAATATTCTAGTGAGCATGAAATGACAAACGGAAATTACGTGTGTAATATCCACACTTTATTTAATTTACTATCTTTATTATTATATTTTAGAGAATGTGAAAAATAATAGTAAGGGATAACATAGAACCTCCCTAATTCTATGTTTTTCCTCGTGGTTTTGGCGGGAATGTGGCATTCAGGGAGACCCTCGTATAGTGCTCATGGTGCAGAATGTTCTTTGAAGGCAGGTGCACATGCTTTGGGGCACTGGTCTCCCATACTGTATGTGGGAGGTGGAATAAATTGTCTTTCCTGCCTGCAAGGGCATCCACCTCCCTATGGAATTAGAAACTCGATGTGTGGACCCTGGGCCAGCAGCAGCAGAATTTCCTTGGAACTTGCAAAAAATGTAAATTCTGGGGCCCTACCCCAGAACTAGTGAGTTGGAGACTCTGGAGTTGGGCCCAACAATCCGTGTTATACTACGCCTTCCAGGGGGTCTGGTGCAGCTACACTTGAAGAGCTACTGCCGTGGTCTAGGGCAGCATCCAAGGTGGGACCAGGCTTGCCTACGCCCACGTTTTACAGTCTCCGGCATGTCATACTGAATAGCTTGTGATAAAGATGATGTTCACAATCAGTCCTACTGTTATGCTTTTAACTGTCAAAAGATTTGTCTTAAAAATTTATAACTAGTGACGCCCTTCTAATTTCTCATCAGTGTGTCCTTTTGTTTGCACAGTAGAATCACCTGGGAAGTTTTAAATATCCTGATGCCCAGGCAGTGGAGTGAAACCCAGGCGTCAGCCTGCTTTAAGGCTCCCCAGGGGATTGCAATGTGCTGCTACATTTCAGGACCATTTCCTTATTAAGCGGAAGTTCTCAGCTCTGGGCGTAAAAATTACTGATTCAGCTTCTGAAATATATTGTCTCTACCCTCAGAGATTCTGACTCAAAAGGACTAAGACAATTTCTGAATTTTTGCATTTCTAAAAGGCTCCACATATATGCTGGGCAGCCAAGGCTGGTACCAATATTTTGAAGCTCTAGAGAAGAAATCTCTCTGTATTGGCTCTTGTCAACTGGTAAGGGGATAGGAAAAAAGAAAAGTCCTGCTGTCACCCAGAACAACTTTACCTTTTGTATTTTTTTATCTGTAGTTCAGAGAAGTGACCTTTTAGCACTAATGATTTTCAAATGATGTTTTAAAATTATTCTCATTAGGGAAAAAAATGGAAAATTAACCCATAAATATTCAGTGATGCAAAAATAGCAGAAGCTAATATTAAAAATGTACAGTATGATGAGAGACAATTGCTTTAAATCTTCAAGTTTGAGAATCTCACTTAGAATTTTGTAATGCTAGACAATGATTTTGAGAGGTTTCGATGAATCACTAGATAGGCAAGCATCTGTTCAAATAAGAATGATTGGTTATTCTCTGGCAAAGCAGGGGATAATTTGAGAGTCATAATTAACCACAAACTGGACATGTCAGGATTATAACACATTATTATAATCCTATATAATAATAAAATTTCTTATACTCATCCTATTTAAAGAAGATTTTTTGAGTGCTTAATATGAGCAAGGACCTGTGTTAGGAGCCAAGCAAAAGTTACCAAGAAGAATAATCTTTTATTATAAAATGTAGACTGTTCTTAAGGACCATAATCCAAAAAGAATGTATAAGACTTAGGCAAAGTTCAGAAGAGGGTAGTGAAAGTGAATGTGGATTATATTAAACAATCTTCTGACTCAGTTTGAAGTCTTTAAAAAACCACAGTGATTTCATTTGGAGAGTAGATTGGGGAATGACTGCATGTAGAACCTCAAACATTGAAATGGAGCTAAATATAAGATAGAGTTACGGGCTGAACTGTGTCTCCCCAAATTCATATGTTGAAGTCCTAACCCCTAGTACCTCAAATGTGACTGTATTTGGAGATAGGGCCTTTAAAGAGGTGATTAAGTTAAAAATGGGGATGTCATGGTGGGCTCTACTTCAGTCTGACTGGTGTCTTTATAAGAAGAGGAGATTAGGACACAGACACACACAGAGGGAAGACCATGTGAAGACACAGCGAGAAGGTGGCCATCTGTAAGCCAAGGAGAGAGGCCTCAGAAGAAACCCCACCTGCCTCGTGTTGATCTTGGACTTCTAGCCTCCAGCATTGTGAGAAAATAAATTTAAGCCCTTGTATTTTGTTATGACAGCCCTAGCAAACTAATATAGGTAGTAGCTTTCTGTAGACAGTGTCCACAGAGGAACAAACACTAGGAAATGAACTGAACATTGCAGCAAGAGTTAGTTAAAACATAGAAAGGAGCTTCTGACCATAGGGGTTAGCTGAGAGTCTGTGAAGTCTTCTAAGAAGTGATGTTTTACATAAAACATTACTTGTTATAACCTCTGGTGTAAGTGAGCATTGTTCCTCCTTGGAGGAAGGACATAAACTTGACTACAGGAACATGTCAGTATTCCTCTGTAATTTATCTACTGTCTCTGGACCAGATCAAAGATTTGACTGAAATATTTTGACTTATACATAATATTGAGTGGTGGTAGAGTGAGGCTATGATATATATTTTTTTCCAATATCTTGTTATCTCTTTCACTCAGAGGGTGCTGTACCCAGAAGGAATTAGGCAAAGGCACCACGTGCTGTTGCAGTACAGAAATCATGCATAGAGATGGCTTCAGCTTGAGTCATACATATGGATACTTTGATATTTAAATATGACCTTTTGTCTCATTTATCTATCCCTCTAAAAAATTAAAAATCAGTTTCACTCTTTGAGGAATAACTTTGAATAAAATGAAAAACAATTTACAAAGTAAGACATACAGGGAAGAGAGTATGTGTATGTGTCTGAGTATATGGAGACATAGCATCTAGCAAACCTGAGGCGTTCATTGACTCAAAGAGGATTGTTTGCACGATCCCAGTGGTCAAGGGCAGCCTCTGGATTCCAACCTAGGAAGCCCTATAGTTGTAAGCAATGAATTTGCTTTATTTGGTTGATATTTATGTGACAGAGACAGATGGATATAGGGTGAACCTACTCGATTTTTGAAAGATCAGGCAAGGTTAAGGAAAAGAGAAGCAAAGGAAGTAGAGACATGGAAAATGATTACACAAAATAAGAAAGACCTCATGCAGAGCCTGAATGGGCTCTTGCTCTCATACTCTAATATGATGCTCTCAGGAAAATGCTGTCATCCAGAACTGTTTCTCCAAAGGAGCGTGGGATTTGACAAGATATTTATTTATTAAAGGAAGTATTTTTTAGCACCCTTTGAAATGCACATACTTAGTGTAAATAAGTTTTTCAGGCCCTCTCTCCTCCATGAAAGAGGTAGGAGAGAATTGTAGAATGAGATGGGGAGGGAAAAGAATTCCACACAATTTCAGGTAGGGAGGGGAAAAAATGTCAAGACGCGAAGTATTGTGAAGGGAGACTGCTGAGCAGGAGTGGGTGATCCTCAGGAAGAGCTGGTTCCCGCAGAGCCTCTGCCCACCAGCACAGATCAGACCAATGGCCTCATACCTGGGAGACTTCTCAAGTGGCCACCCTGGAGGAGTTGCAGCAGAGCCCTTATAACTCTAAGAACCCTTATGGCAGGAATCACAAGGACTACAAGCTCACACTGTCAATAAAATTTCAAGCATGGAAGGCTGAAGCAAGGCTGTTAAAACATCAGTGAGAACTTCAAAAGGGCTACAGATTCAGCAACATTCCCCTGCTTTAATGATGCCATCACTTCTAAGCAGCTCTGAGCCATCCAAGGTGGAGCTCAAAGGACATCTTGAAATCCAGAAAAATAAAGAAAATCCCCATTTACTAGACAGAGATTTCAAATTCTGGATGAGAAAGGGGGTTGTTGATTTATTGAGCATTCTGCAAAGTGCAATAGATAAACTCCTGAGGAGACAAGTATTGGTTTATAGAAAAGCCACCATCTCTTAGGCGTCTGAGACCAGGGGTAAGTGAGAATTGAAATCCAGCCCTGCCAAGCAGGGCTGTGAACACCCAAAGGATGCTCAGTACTTTCTAATATTCACAAATGCAATTTAAACTGACCAAGCCAGAGGTCACCTCTTTTTAATTTTCAGTTTTGCAAAAAGTTGTAGAGGCAGCCCTGACTTAGTCATTTCCCTCCGTGATGTGTCATCCTCACAAGGTAGGTGGGGCAGCATTGGCATCTTCGACAGGTAGCCTCCTCCATGCTGCAGGAGCTCTGGGTATCTGACTGCTCTGAGACCAAGGCTACGAAGAAGAAAGTCCTGTTAAGATATTTCTGCAGTCTAAGAGAAATTCTGCAGCATTCTATTCACTGAGAAATTTGTGCTTTCATAAAAATGATTTTAAAACCCTATCTGTTATTACAGCAAGTGAAATGGGATTTTGAGCCCATTGTTGGATTTAATCATTATTTTTATGGCAGAACCGGAGGTGTGGGAGTAGTTATAACAGTTGTTTTTCTAATCTCTTTTATTAAGTCATTTATCATAAGCAAAATTCAGTTTCTAACCTTAGTTCTTTATTTAAGTTTCTAACTTATCTGTTTTTTTCCATGTTGTGTATTCCCGTTTTAAGTGTCTAAATGTTATAGAATAGCTATTTCATTTTCTCCAACGAATGCCATTTAGCACTCTGGGATAGCATTATGGTTAAATGACAAAAAGAAGAGATGATTGGAAATTAAAGCTACTTAACAGTGAGGATTAGCAGGGGCATGGAAGGCTATATATCAAACCCATCTATACTCAAGCTTCATTTTCAATAGGGAATTTCCTACAGCCTCCTGACTTTGTTATTCAGCTCAATCCCAGGTTCCTGATCATCAGGCCAAAAGGAGAAGAGGTGAAGCGTGAACACAAAAGTTTATTTAGAATAAATGTGTGCGTTGCGATAGTCCATATAGAATACTTTTCACCTTGCTAATCCTATTCTTCCCATAAAAATTATATTTATTATGTCTACATACATTGCATATATCTGTAATACTTAAAAAACTCAACAAATAAAGCAAAAAAAAGCATGGAAATTCAAAAGGTAACAGTAAAGTAATGGAAAAATTATTAATAATGTCATGATTTGATATCAGTGGGTGATATTTGATTGAGCAGATTATAGGATTATTTTATTAATTTATCTTTGAGGGAAATGTCCTCCCCTAGAATCTTGTTTCCTTTCATATTCGCTGTACACATTTTTCCTCTCCTTGCAGATCTGTTTCAAGATTTGCCTTCTCTATAAACCTTTCCTAATCACACCAACCAAGGTTATTTTGTTATTGTTGTTTTGAACTCTTACAATAGTGATGCCATCACTAGACTCTAGACTCAATGAGGGATCAGTTTGCTTCCCATTATACCTCCAGCAATTATCATACTGTTTATATATCATAGGAATTCACTTATTATTGAATGAATGAATGAATAAATACCAGGCAATTTGCACTTAATTTTTTATAGTACTCTCCTAAATTTTGTATGTGCTGAACATGTTTGAGATCATAAAAATCTTGAACATAGAGTCTGTGGCTGTCAGCTTTTCATTTCCCTAGTCCTCCAGTCTTCAGCGCTAACTAACGCAGTTATCAAATGATCCGAGTGCAATTTGCCCGAAGACAATCTGCCATTAGCTCTGTGATCTGTCTGGTCTCCATAGAGCGGTATTCAGGGTTGTGGTAAGAAGCAGTGGGATGCACCCCCCGTCCCCACTCCTTTTCACTGTCCCCTGAAATCTGGCACCATTAACCTGTATTGTGCTGACCCTTTCAATTTGACAAGGAAGAAAAATATATAAGCATTACCGTCCAAGTTTTGCAAAAAGATTGCATTTTTTCCCTAATATACAAAATGATCGAAGGATGAAAGCTTTTATATGCTCTGCAGGGGTGGACCAGGTTTTGTGGGACTTGAGGCTTCATACAGTTTAGAAATAGGAAGACTTTTTACGAAAAAGCAATACAAAATTACTAACACAAAATTACAGACAGAATGGAATCTTTGTTTAGAATGAGAAAAAACTCACAACAAGTTACTGGAGACTTCAAGGTCCAGGTCCCTTATTTTCTGAGATCTCATTAGGCAATTTACCAGAAATAGCGATACTGAGATACTTCTGGAATGTAACCCGGCTTCCCCTCCCTGGAAGGGAACTCCCAGCAAATCCCAATCTCATCATGGCCCTGTGAGTGAGGCGTCCTGAAGCTTGAATTTAATTAGCCTCACAGTAAATTCGCCTCTGGTCCTTAAGGTTTAGGAAAGAAATATGCTGTGTGTATACATATAGACATAAGACTATTCCAAATGTGCTTTTATCCCATTCCTCCTTTTTACATGTTTAGGGTAACTTTTAGATAGAAAATGTCTTATTCTGGCTTTTTTAGTTGCAAAGAACAAAGACTCTCAAGCTAGTTCAAGTAGAGGGGAAGGCTCAATTCCAGAATTAGGAGTTCATTCATTGTTCGACATAATTATTTTGAACATGTGCTGCAAGACAGACTTTCTGCTAGATACAGGTACAGTACCTTCCCTCACAGAGAAGGAGCTAGTCAGTAATTATCAATCACACAAATAACTGTAGAGCCAACTGTGATAAGTGTTATGAGAGATACACGGTGCTCTGAGGGCAGGTCACAAGGACACACGCAACTGCGAACCCTGGGTTTTGTTTACATGTTTGTCTGCCATATTCATTTTGTTTCTGGTGGTGTTGGGGGCAGTGAGAGGGGTCAGGGCAATCAAGAAAGACGAAGTTCTATTTGGGCTGAGATTTTAAGCATGGATAGGAATTTACTAGGTAAAAGTGGTAGAGATGAGGAATATAGGGTTTCATCCAGTGGGGTTAATTAAGAGGGAAGAATAGCAAAGATCCATATAGCACAGTAACTCAAACCCGTGCTGGTTGAGGATTCACCATGGCTTTAGTGAAAGCAGAACGTCATGGCCCTTCCTTCTGTACCCGCACTGTCTAACACATCAGTGCTGCTCACATGTGTCTATGGAGCATTGGAAATGTGGCCAGTCCAAACCGAGACGTGCTGCTGTTGCCAGCTACTTAGTAGGTGTTAGTATGTAAAAGACTTCATATGAAAACAGAGGGCCGGCCCCATGGCTTGGTGGTTAAGTGCGTGCGCTCCGCTGCTGGCGGCCTGGGCCCGGATCCCCGGTGCGCACCTACGCACCGCTTCTCCGGCCATGCTGAGGTCGCGTCCCACATACAGCAACTACAAGGATGTGCGTCTATGACATACAACTATCTACTGGGGCTTTGGGGGAAAAAAAAAAATAAAGAAAAAAAAAAGAAAAGAAAACTGCAGGTCCTTCTGGAAAAAAAAAAAAGAAAACAGAGAATGCATGATATCCCGTTCATAACTTTTTCATATTAATTTCATGCGAAAACAATAATATTTTGGATATACTGGGTTAAATGAAATATATTATTAAAATTAAGTCACCAGTTGCTTTATCCTTTTATTAAATGTGGCTACTGAAAAATTTAAAATTACATATGTACTTTTAAATATGCATTTTAGACAAATGGGCTCAGTGATTATAACGCAGGTGGTCCATGGGCTGCTCCTGTGTATGCCGTGACTCAGTTATGTGTATTATGGGTTATGTGTCTGCTTCTCTCAGCCCGTAAGCCTCTGGTAAGCTGACTCTTTGAATCTAGTCAGATTCTAGGAATCTTTTTGCGTAGGATAGCTTTATGTGCAAAATCATTTGTGGTAAGTCATTTGCCAGTAAAGCTACTGTCAATGGCAGCCCAGACTGATAAATACCTAACTCCAGGGAGATCATTTAAATAGAAAAAAAAACTCTGGCTGTGCCTGCTTCTGTCTCTACAGCATGGTGCACCTGCTTGCCAGACAGAGATGGCGGCCTTTGGGACTCAGTTCTGTCCAATCCACCTCAGTGCAGAAGGGTGCAGGCTCATGAGGTATAAACGTGGCCATCTGTGGCCACCTCTCAGCGTGAACTCAGGGTGAAGTTTGTTTTGGAAGAGGATAGTGCTAGACAGGCACAGTGACAACACACATGCTTCCCTATGTGTTATTTTTTTCAAAGACACTTACTTCCAACCAATAAAACATCTTGGGTTTAGGCACTTCCTCATCTTGACTAAAGCATTTCCAGGTTTGCTGGTTGCTTTTCAAAGTACACTCTTTAAGTGGCCTTTATTTCAAGAGCTGTTAATAACAACAGGACCAGTCTTTCCAGAGTCTGAGAAAAGCCCAGAGAGCCAAATTATACTGGTACTCAAAAACGTGTAAATACAAGCTTATATTTACAGGTCTGCTAGAAGGCTTCTTTAACGGAAGTTCTTCTCTGGCTTCTCAAATCCCATGGAGGACAGAGGCAGACACCAAAAGGGGCTGTTCGTACTAATTTAGCTCAGTGTTATCTATGAACCACATGACTGTCTTTCAAAATCACATCGTTGCTTTGGTTGCTGATGTATTTTACTGGTATGGCGGCTTCACTCTGGATTTCCTCCATTGAGGATCTGCAGATTCTTTTCACTCCAGGGCTCTTCTTTTCCTCTTAGGATGCCCTCAGCCAAGACTGAAATAGAACAGCTTTTTACAGCTTGAATTTTCAGAAGTCAGCTTCGCGTGGATCTGCAGAAGACCTTGTATCTCTGCCAGCTCCTTACAGTCTGAGTAACATTATCAAATGTGGGACTTAAGTTTTCAAAATAGAAATTTAACTTATTTCACAAAAGAACAACTTGTCTAGATCATGATAATACCTTGTTAAATTGAAGAGATCCTTGTCTTAACTGCTAAGTAAGTTAATGTTCCTTTAAAATATCATTCACGTGAG
This sequence comes from Ceratotherium simum simum, assembly GCF_057802395.1. Taxonomy (NCBI): domain Eukaryota; kingdom Metazoa; phylum Chordata; class Mammalia; order Perissodactyla; family Rhinocerotidae; genus Ceratotherium; species Ceratotherium simum. The sequence goes on from NC_141900.1 coordinate 101,356,472, forward strand.
AAGGAGCAGGAATCAGAGTGGTTTGTTTTTTTTTTTCTCCATTTAACTCCAGCTTCATGCGGATTATTGATTTCATTAAATAAATTCAAGCAACCTCTAAAATTTGCTCAAATTCTGTAGCTTGATGCCCAAATGTCTTTATATGACAGGCAGACTTGCCCTTTCTGGTCCATGAGCAAGTCCAGCCTTATCCCCAAAGGCTGCTTCTGGCCCCGGCACCCTGCTCACCAGCCAGAGCGCACATGCTGTTCCCAGTGCAGGTCCTGTTTCTTCACAGCTCCATTAATTTGGATTTACTGTTTTCTCATCCTAGAATCGTATAACCTTTCTCCATGTAACAAACTTGTACTCATCCTCTCCTACCCACCCCTCCCACCAATGTTACCTCTTCTGTGAAACCTTCCCCAACTCCTCTGCATGGTGTTGTCTCATCTAACTCTGCTCTAGTATTGAATTCTAGTTCAAGCTGTGTATTTACATACATTTCTTCCTCACAAGTCAGCACTAGAGGGCAGGGATTATGTTCAACTCATATTTGTCTTCAAGGAGTGGGAAGAGCAGATATTTGAAGACAGCTACCATATCTCCGCCTTCTGATTTTTCCCTTGCCCCAGACTCTCAATTTCTTCAAGCTTCATTTATATGGTGTGATCCAAATCCATTCACCATCTGAGTGACTTGTCTTTTAATATGCTTCCATTTGCTTCTGTCTGTTAAAGGAAGTTATCTGGGGTCGGAAGGATAATACATAAAATGGTATGTGGTTTGCAGGCCTTAGAGAATGGCCTTAAGGACACTCTCCTTTTCAGCTGATCCTCTTCCTCACACGCTGCTTGGACCCTGGCTTACCCTGAACTGAGGAAGGGCACAGTCTGGAGTTTCAGATGCCCCTGGAGCTGTCTTTGGAGTCCTGTGTCCTGCTTTCTTGCCCACTCCCAGCCTGCAGAAGCCCTGACACAGGGACAATCTAAACTGAAAGGCAGGACTGGATCCCACATGACTATCACCATCTTGCCTAGTGGTCTAGGTTGAGTGGTTCTGGTTTTTGTTTGTGTTATTTTGATTGTTGTCATTGTGTCATTCTTATTGTTTGAAAATGAACAATTATGTTAGAATGCTTTGATTCTGAAGCTGCAAGTCATATATATTGAGGAGCAACATCTTTTAAATAGAACTATAACCCAAGCACACATTTCTAAGCCCAATTAAGACCAATAAAATGTTCGTAAGTTGAATTAAATAGCCCTTCTTTTTCCCTGACATAGTGTAAATTGACTTAAGGGAAGCAACCATTGCCTCAGCTGTGCTACAGATACCATAGCTTGCAAAAACAAACAAATGAAAAACAAATTTGGTGACAAATTTGGAACTCATATTGGAGAATAATAGTTTTAATACAGACCCAATTTCTTTCTGTATCCTCATTAGATTGAAGCTCTGTTTTCTACTGTAACAACATAACATTTCATTAAAATATAAGTGTGCTTGGGAGTTCATTAGCTCTTCTTGTGTTTTGGAGCAGGTATGGCAATGTTCATGACTATGTTAGTTTTTTTGCATTGGTACACTTTTATATATACATTGTGTTTATAAGAAAATATCCTTTCAAATGCTGAGTTCAATTGACCAAAAAAACATAAATGAAGTGCAGATGCTGTGAATAAGAAAAGAATGTATAATGCGGTGTAGCCCTGTGGGCTTTTGGGAAGAACCCTCTTCTCCTATGACCGGTAGAGTTGTCAGTAGTGACAATGATGCCGTTAGAAATGAAAACTAAGTTGTGCTCACCAGTGTTTAACTGACAGTGCCACAATGCCTTCAGGGATAAAATGCAAGTGCTGTGTTACAATTCATCTCATGATTTTTGTGGTTCAATAATTTATCTTCATAAAACAATGACAGCCAGTATTCTGTTGTTCCTGTGAGTGAAATATGATGTGCTTGCAATATGTTTTGGGGATTCACTAACTATGACTATGTACACATAATTTGTAATCAAGTTCATGCATGCGTAGCTGAAACATAAATAGGAGCATTTAAGACGGTCTCAAAATCTGATTGAATTCTTCATTTATATAGTCATAGCAGGAAAGTTCAGATATGTATAATAATGAGCTTTGGTGAATGCTTGAGGAATTCAGAAAATGACTAAACAATAGATCAGGACCAAAAAGAGAAGAACTGTAACATTACAGGGCTAAGGATAAGACTGGATAAATTTAATTTTTCAGAAATAAATCACAGAATGAAATACTAAAATGAGAATAAAAAATTCCTAACTTAATCCTTTTCAAACTTCTGAGTTATTTCCCTCTGATTTTTGATTGTTGACTGGAGATAATTCAGCTTTCTAAGTATAATGTTTAATATAAATTTTTCTTAAAAATTTGCACATGCACATGATCAACATCTTTATTTGCAGGGATGTTGTAAACAAGACAGTCTCCATGGTTTACTCAAATTAGAGTCCATAGCCGCTAGATTAACCTTCTCAAGAAATCTTTAATTATGCCACTTCTTCACTCCATAAACATTTTCTGAATGAAGTTCAAACTTCTTAACTTGCAATTCAGAGTCCTTCATGAGCTGGCTTCAATGAGTACCTCTTGTCTTATCTCCTGCATGCAAAGTGCTCTTACTGGAGGACATGCAATCCATTTGCACATTCAACAAACATATATTGAACATTTACAGCTCTAGGCATTCAAAGATAAAATATGCAGTTTATGCACATTCAGAAATGTGTTCAAAGAGTTCAGGAAAGGGTGGAAATTATGCAAACAAAATGAGCTCCTAAACTTTCATTCCTTTACTCTTTAACAATCCCTTCAAGTAGCCTTGCCATCCATTTCCATAAATGGAAACTTTTCTATGAAGTCTTCTCTAATCTCCTCAAAAAAAATAAGCCATCCATTCCATAGTACATTGCCATTTCTTTGTTTTAGCAATAGACAATATCTACTGACTTTATAGCACAATATCTACTTACTTTAATACTTACTTCTCTATGTATGCCCTCCGAAAATCAATGAGAATGTCTGAAGTCAAGGATAATGTGCCAAATAGTTCCTATCCCCCACAATCATCAGAACTTCTAACTAGAGAACAATCACACACCTGTTGATTGAGTAAAATCATTCAAGGTTACTTGGAGGCAGAATCATTCTTTTTTCTTCCTTAATCATTCACCTCCTTACAAATGTAGGAGAAAAAAGCTACCATTTCTCTTATCTATGACTGCAGTGGGTACAAAATCAAGTGATTCAATGACTGAAATGAAAAAAAACAACTTACTTTCAAAAGATTCACAGCACATTTTGTACAACTTTATATTGAATGAAATTTTCATCTTTTTAAGGGAAAATAAAACATTCCTATTGAAAATTAATAAAAGCTTGATAATTTTCTCCATAATATACCCATACAATTTTGTATTTACCATTAATATAATCTATTATAATTATTTAAAATTATTTAAATCTTTTAATAAAGTAATTAATAAAGTTAGTAATAAAATTTGCACACTTAAAAAATGACTCTAAAATTATAAATAAGTGAAATTTATAATTTTGCATCTATGATAGCATTTTATAACTCTGCACTCCTAACAACATGGAGTTTACATTTTTTACTGTAAAACTGAATAAATACAAATTAGCTTCTATCCCAAATATAGATCATTATACATAACTTGCTAGACACAACCAAAAATACATAACTTGAAATAAGAATTATAATGATGATTAAATAACTAACTCCAAATTTAATCACTCTGAACCTTATCTTTATAATATTATGCCAAATGTGTTAGTAATACTTATTTAAATTTCAACATATTTTAATCTACATAAATTTATTAGTGATAGATATACTTGAATTTCGTATAATGCATTAAAAAGTTCTGCATAGGGATATTAAAAAATATCATTCTCTCAGTTAAAAATTATCTTCTCAAAGGAAAAAGTAAAATATCATGATCTAAGTTTTTAAACAGGCAAATGGTGAGTATATCATTCATTCCTAAAACAGTGATTCAAACCAGAGATGATAAATCTTGCTGAGAATGTCTTTCTCATAGTTGATATTCAGTAAATATCTGATGAAATTAGACAGCAGATCCTCATGATGTCAGTAGCCCTCATGTTCATGCCAATAGGATATACTAACCATACAGAGTATATTTATATCTAGCATTTAACTTCCATGAGAGGGACACTTATTCTACCTTCTTCAGATTTCATTGTCGTGACATCATAGGAGTTAAATTATGGTTTTGATTATTAAGTGCCTAATTAGAGAAGAAAAATCTTCCTAGTTGGGCTCTTAGTGTTGCTACATCCCAAGAAGATCCATGTTCACACCAAACACCAGGAGTTATTATAATCCAGGTCAGCTCTCCGTAGTTTCCCTACAGCACCAGATCAGCCTTGGAATAAGCCCATTTAAATGCTGTAAGAATAAAATCACTTATGACTCCTTTCTTGCAGTGATGACATTGTTACTACGCTTTATTAATCAGAGTGGAAAACATTAATATTTACAAGGTGCTAGAAGGAGATCTGTAGTCATATGTGTAGACATAGCCTAAATAAAAGGATAGGATTTGTTCTTAACATCTGTCTGTATAGCAGAATGAACTAGTTCAACTCCACGTGAAAGAAAAGTGACCAGACAGTGAATTCAGGTGGACTCTTCCCCTCTTTATGATATAAATAATGTTTGATTGCTTTCCAAATGAATAGAGCTAATTGTAAACTATTTCTTGTGTAAGTGTTAAGTTTTGTTTGAGCCAAGACATTGCCAAAGTTGAAAAACCTGTGTTTAAACAAACAAGAAAAACCAATAGTGAAAAGAGGGGCCTAGTGTCCAATTTCTGATTGCTTGAGTTCCTTTTGAGAACTTGCTGGGAAGAAATAAAATAAACAACAAAGGTGTATACAGGAAAACAATAACAGAAGCCCTTTTCTATCTTTGCGAAGTTCAGAAACAAAAACAGAGGTCATGCCCCCTCTAGCAAATCTGCTCCATATTCAGAAATCTCTCACAGCGTCAGTGGCAATCGCTGGTAGGATTCGTGCTCAATAAAATGCAAACGTGTCTACTAAAATATCAGCATTTTCATTTTGTCTTGATGACATTCTTAGAGAATAACAATGGTCAGTTTAGGTTTTTCCTTTTATTTGCACGGCCCCTTGGGAAAGAACATTTTCTCTCTTAAAAGCCATACAAAGCTTCACTCAAGCAGTTTCATTGTTCTCTCAGGAAGCTAACAAAAAAGACTAATGTATTACTTAATGAAGCTCTTCATTGCTTAATAAAAATAAGAATTAGTAACAATAACTGTTATACTCACATTAACCTTATTTTCAAGATTTAACTTAGAAGTTCCTCTGATGTATTATATTTCTACCATAATTTGCTTTAAAAAAAATAAAACTACTGGGAAAAATAAATCTAATGATACATAAAGTAAGATACCTTTTTCATTGTTATTTTAGAAATTTGAATTAATGAGCAGTGCTCAACCCAGCTACCAAAATCTCAAGTTTTGGAAAGTGCAAAGTTGTAATACTGATGATAAGTGGTAGCTCTGGAAAGTGGGAGAGAAATCTTTGACTTGAAATCCACAAACCTGGGTCTTATTCCGAGGTCTGCAACTTACTGCTTGATATTTGCAAGTCTCCTAACTTTGTGAGTCTTGATTTACTCATTTGTTCATTTTTGAAATGGGAAGTAGCTCTGGCTACCCACAGTGACTAGTTATTTGTTTTATAAAATTCACATGTAACTTTTTTTCAAAGGTCACAACAAATAAAGGTTGATAAAGACCAATATAATAAACTTCTGGTGCAAGATTATTATAACAAATCGTAAGCATTCAATGTTGGCAGTCCCCAACATCACTTATGAATATCTCCCTTGCAAGCAGCTAAATTCTCCAAATTTACCAAATCTACTTGCCAAAGCTTATTTTAAAGATTATTCTTCTTTAATGACAGTAGGTATATTAAGAATCTATGCTCTATGAGGTCAGGAATTTTGTATCTGATGTAGCCCTACTGTCTAGGGCATTGCATGACCCATAGTATTGAATAAATGAATGAAAGAGTTCAATGAATATATCCTCTTTCATTATATTCATGTGGTGATTTAGTTCATAACTATATTCTCCATGAATATGTTCTTCATGAATATATTCACTAAAAGGCTAAACCTGTGACACTTAGATTTTGATAAATTGAACAATCCTTAATATATGACTAATATAGTCACATTTATTGAATATATTTGAGAAATATATTCATGAATATATTCATAAGAATGTATTCATATTCATAGAATGTATTCCAGAAGAATATTCTTTCACACAATTATCTGATAAATTGGTAAATTTGATGAATTTGGTGAAATAGTCATTCATCAATTGATTCTTTGGATAATTATTTTCGATCAATACACATTCAGATAATTTGTTTTCAGTGAATTGACCTGGAGCTCCTCGTCCTTACTCTGACCAGTGTGATGTTGGCAGGAGGGGTACTGGTGGTTAGAGTTCACCACCCTCTCAACCTGGGGATGCAGAGGGCCTCCTGTGAAATCTCTGTTGAGGGAGGGACAGGACCCCCTTCTTCCAAAGTGGGAGAGGTTAGAGGCCAAGGTCTACTTCAGACCAAGAGCTACTTAATCAGCTCATTCTTGCTTACTGTTTCACCTTCTTCCCCCTGAAATCTGTGCCTTCTTATTCCTCCTTGTTTCTCGGAGACTGTGGCTTTACTTTGGGGATTTGTTAGTGGGTGTGAATACTTAGTTCACTTGTTGAAAACTGAGCTAGATACAAAGGGGACACTGGCTTTAGCTGTTAGTCTTAGAATATATTCTCTAGATTTATAGAGTGTATATATATTCTATATAAATCAGTAACCAGCCACATGAATTTCCTTTCTCAAGTAACGTATGCTTTTTCCAATTTATAACCCCAGCCACAAAAGGTCTTGATGTCTCATGGAGAATCACTGCCATTGTGAGCCATGGTTTCTGATGAAATTATTTTCTCTCAGATATTTGAAAGCAGGAAGAAGATTGAAAACCTTCACACTAAGTGAACTATGACAGTGGTGAGCTCACAAGATCTAAACATTAGGATATTTGAACCATCTGGTTATACCTTTCTGTCTAAGAGCTATAGCCATGGTGAGCTCAAGAAAAATGGACACAAAGAAAGCCTAAGAGTGAATTTTGAATAAAAGGAAGATGGTAGACTCTATACCATTTAGGACTTAAGCAAAAGAAAAGAAAGTGAATATTTTTATATCAGAGGGTTTGGGGTTTTTTGCTCTTATAAATTAAAGCAGTTTGTAGTCCCTGTATCTGTGAGACATAGAAGGGTCGTAATCATGGTTGATAAGTTAGTCAAAGAAGAAAAGCCCTTAAGTTTAGATATAAAATTAGACGTAATTTAAAAAGTGACATCACCTTTTAAAACCCTTGAAAGTGTCCTGAAATCTCACCAGAATTTTTATGAAGTCTTTCTCTACCCTGTCATAGTCCCCCAGTAATATCTTTTTTTCTTCTACACCACAATTCATGTTAAATTAATGGCATTGATAGCTATCAGTTTTGCTAAACTGCTATTGTTTTAATATTTTACAACTGTGTGTATACTTTGTACGTTTTTGATGGATTCTGTACACATTTATCTCATGACTCTTTAAAGATAACAGAGACTTCAATATTTTCTACATTTTTAATGTATTTTAATTGGGTTACACATCACATAGACTCTTGCCTTATTTTTTATTTTTATTGAAATATACTGTTCATATAGAAAATGTATGTATCATGAATGTACAGCTCAATGAATTTTTTGAAAAACTGAACACATCTATGTAACCTGTACTCAGATCAAAAGACAGAACATTAACAACACCCCAGATTGCTTCTCAAGTCAATAATTGCTTTAACTACAGGGTTGCCCATTTAGCAACCAATGCTAAGCCATGTTCAATAAATAACTACTAAAAAAATATAATTGTGCTATATGATAAAAAAAAAAATCCATGTGTGGATTTTACTAATGTTGTCTTTAGATAGTGCATGACCTGTTAATAAGAAACTGGTAAATGTTCATCTATATCACAGAATTGTAGCGCTGTAAGCCATCTAATCTACCACAATTTCCCTCAGATAATTCCCTTTGTGGGGTACTGCCGGCTGACATCTTCTCCCTAACCCTTTGTTAGTATTCCAGAGAATTTCTGCAGTAAAGGACAAATGCTCTTGCCAAACATCTTACTTCTATCTTCAATTTCCCAGTAGTTTCTGGGATTCCACTACTTACGTTAAATCACAGAGATGGCAAAGAATTCCCTTTCAGTTTTGAACAGTAAAAGATTGTAGCTCTCTTATGGCACTGGCTTCAGCTCCCACATTGGTCCACCATCTGTCTACTCCTAAGTTTACATGAAGCTCCAATCTCCTGTCACTAAATACAAAATTCAAATAACTATCTCTATATTTTCAGCATGATTCTTCTCTTTTAATCTTCTCTTTTCATCTTAGGTAAAGTCTGTTTCATCTGCTTTGGGTATTCCATGACCATTGTGTTTAATGTTCAGAGTTAGCCAGCAGGACAAGTACGGATTTATAGACCAAAATATGCAACTTCAGTTATATAAGTATTTATTTTATTAATATACTCTACATAACATTGTTTTCTCAAATTCATACATTGTCATTCATTTTTCTATTCCCCTCTTTGCACATGAATGTATTTTAAGTGTCTGGAGCTGAGAGGAATCTTGTAATCAGCTGGTATGAATCATTCATTTTAGCAATGAGAATTTATGGGCCAGAGAGGTAAAGTGATTTGCTCGCATAATATTAGTGTCCATGCTATCCAAATTTTAACCCAGCTTTATTTTAGCATATCACACTACACTCCTCTCTTATGTGTCCTATAGTGAATATCACATATCTGTGCACACACATATACAAACACACACACACACAACTTACGTACACAATACAAATCCATGAAACCATACCAAAAAAATTATTGATTTTTAAGTTATGCTAGAATAAAAATATTAATTTTTAAAATACTATTTTTAATTTTTAATCTTGTCTGATGCCTATCACATTCAGATTAAAATCCAGAGGAGATGGATAGAATAAATTTGTAACCTAAATATATATGAAACACTCATTATGTAAATATTAATTTAATGTGCCCACCTATAGCATTTTTCCACTCCCATTTTGCCACTAAGAATGAGAAAAACTACCAAAAGGCAGTTGACACTTAAACGGGATTGTTGTTGAATTGAAGATTGCAGAAGAGTGTAGTTCATAAATATCCGGAGATGTACCCTTCATGGTTCGATGCTTGCTAATAGTCCAGTTGGAAGAAATGACATTGAACTGAAATACACAGAAGCTGCCTCTCACACTAGGAATCACATAGTAGAACAAGTAGTAGAGAGGTTGGCAGAAAAATAACTAATTGTAAAAGGTAGGGACTGAATTTTTGCCTATACTGGTGACTTAGATATGTTATCTGGGCCCTGCCCTTGAGTAAAGGATGAAAATTATTCAGTGGCGAGTATAAACACAGAGTTCTATCAAAGAGGAGTAATGCAGGATTATTTGAAACGAGAAACTATGGTTTTATTATGCATTTTATGATGCAACTTAAAAACAATTATTTACATTCAAATCATAAAGGATTGTACCTAAACATAATATTTTAAGATGTCTATTCCATGCCAGGACTCTGATCATGATTATTCTGTGAACTCAGGACTTTCTGAGCCCCTGAGTGACTGGGTAACCTCGCTAACTTAAAAATGGTTCTCTCACTGGAGTTATCAGCATACACAGGTATAAAAAGGCTCTATTTTACTTACAGCCACTTAAATTCGCAGTTCTGTATGGTTATTATGAAACCAAGTCTTTGAAAAATATTTAAAAGAAAAGAGAGAATTTCATGATACATACTGTTTTAAAGAAAGCCAATCTTAAACTGACAGTTGTTAATTTTTAGCTTTTAATTTGTTTTATTATCAAAATTTAGAAAAATGAGAAAATGGATTCAGGAATTAACTTAGGCTAAATTGCCATTATTATCTTCATTTATGGTGCTCCTATTATTATTTCTCTAAGACATTCTTTTTGCATTACTTCTGTAATACTGATGTTTCAGAATTGAAAAACAATCATCAACTGATAGCATCATGTAGCTCTATTTTCTCCTTAATGTATAGGAGGACAAGAACTATGTGCTTTGGGGATATGGAAGGATAAAGTACTCTGTAACTATTTTAATATTCACTTATCTAGCAGGGTTACGCCAGCCAGGAAGATGGGGGATCAACAGAGCTTCAACAGCATATTACAATTAGGCTGTAGAAAGCAAGGAAATGCCTACACTGGGATTACCTCTTGTCAAAGATCCCCAGTTGGATTCCAAAATAATCTCAGTACACTCTGCTTCGCCTATTTGTTTTTTATTTCTTTTTCCTAAGCTATACAACTCCAGTTTACAAAATATGAGGAAATGTTTCATAGAAATTATGAAAATGTGTATAAAGATATTTAAATTTCATTAGATGGCACAATAAGGCAAACTTCTTAAGGCCAGGAATCCTTGTATTTATTTTCACATCCTCTACAGTGTTTCACATAGGTATGCCCTAGAAAAAGAGGAATTGATTTGAATGTCCTTGCCATTTGGACGGTGTCAGTTTCCTATAAACAAAAGATGATTTTGTGCCTTTAGAGAAAATTGTAAGAAATTGCAATTTATCTGAGACATATGTGGAACAAAGTTAAAGGACTAAATAGAACTTAATCAATTTAGATTTAAGAAATAAATCATATTAATAAAGATAACTTATTTTCCCAAAATGGTATAATAAAAAATTTCACAACTACAATTTTCTATTTAAAATAGAAACAAAACAGTGACTGTAAACAATAGAAATGAATATTTAAGGTTAAAACCAATTAACTGACATATTTATTTAAAAAAACAAATTAAGGAACAGAAAATATAACCTATAAGGCATTAAATGGAAAAAAAATGGAATGTAATAAAAGTAATGAATCCAAAAAGCATAAATGAATTGGTAATATTCTCATTGCCCAATAGTCAGGTGGTGCAATTAAAAGATGGTGGGTTATATAAACCAGGGTGCTTAACCTGAATGAAGACCTAAACCTCTGAAATTATATACAAATTTTGAGTATATATCAATAAGAATTTTTCTTAGGATGGGATTCATAATTTCTTCAGCTTTTCAGCATAGATTGTGACTCAAAAATTATTTTCCTGTATAGCTAAACCACTCAAGGATTGTATATTCTCACTCTTTGCATTCCTTACCAACTGTGTTCTCCTCACCCCACCCCAGTGTTCCTAAACCTCCGTATTCCCAAATCTAATGTTCACTTGTTGTCCTTGTTTTACTTGATATCTCAGAAGCACTTAAAAGATTCAACTAGGCCTTCCTTCTTGAAGCACTCTCTTCCTTAACATCACGTTCTCCTGGTTTCTTTCCTATTTCACCGACTACTTTAAGTCTTCTTCTCATCCTCTTTCCAACTCCTAAAGTTTAGAGCACTTCAAGGCTCAGCCTAAGCTCTCTTTTCTTCTCTATCTCAAGTCTCTCTCCAGGTAACCTTTTCTAGTCTCCTGACTTATGCTCATGCCATCAAATTTCTGTCTCCAGACCTTCTTCCTTGAGCTCCAGACGAATATACAACCGCCTGCCTGACATCTCTACTTAGATTTCCAATGGACATAGCCAACATTGACTCCCTTGCCTGGTCTCCCACCACTTAGTTAAATGGCATTGATTTCCACTCCATTGCTTAAGTCACAAATCTTTCTCTTTCTGGAAGTTTGATAACCAATTAATAAAACCTCTCAACAGTACCTTTAAAATATGTAACAAATCTGACCACTTGTTTCTTCTCCAATGCTAACCTCTGCCCAAGCCTCCATCATCTCTTGTCCTAACTACTGTAAGAACTTCCTAATAGATCTCCCTGCTTTCACTCTTGCCCCCCAAATCCATTCACCTTATAGTAGCTAGAGTATGTCCTTAAAATAGAAACAGCATCCCGTTACTTTCTGCATAAAACTTATCATAGGTTTTCTATCACACTTGGCATTTAATCTTCTAATTACAACTCACAAGGCCCTTACTTATCTCACTTCTGCCTATCTTTTGGTTCTCATTTCCTCACTCCTTCCCCCTTAATCTCTATACTCTAATTACTGTAGTCATCTTAGGGTCTGGTACTCCTACCCACCAAGCATGTTTCCGCTCTGGGCCATTCAACAAGTCATCACATGACTGGGCTCTTCTTGTCCTTTAAGTTTCAGATTCACTGTCACCTCCTCGAGAGTTCACCCCTTGTCAATCAATCTTATCCAGTCCCACGAATCTCTCCATCATAACATCTGTTTTATTTGTTACAGCACTTATCACTCTGAATTTGTACCTACTAACCTATTAGTTATTTGCCTATTATCTGTCTCTGCACACAAGAATGTAAGATCCATGAGGGCAGGACCTTGTCTATCTTCTTCACTGTGATACACTGTTGCCTAACACAAGGCCAGTCACCTGGTAGGAGGTCAATAAATGAGCGAGAGAATGAACAGGACTCTGCCAAGTACAACTCTAGGAGAGCTTACGCTGGTAGAGGTAAATTTCCACGTTATTCTCCTTCAATTCTGAAAAGTTAAGTTGAAAACACAAGACTGCCAAATCTCCCCCATCAGCAGAAATCAGAGAATTTAACAGATGGTGATGTTATTTGCTTCTTCCTTTTATCCTTTTTTTCACCTTTCTTCAATTATAGCATCAAAGTAAGGTGAATGGTTTGCAGTTATTTATGGCAAAAGTAGAATAAAATACACCAAATATTGTGATTTCTCTTGGTGATATAAATCATTTTTTTCTTCCAGTATATTTTGATTTTTCCAAGTTTTCTCCAGTAAGTCTTGTTGTGTAAATGAAAAAAAATAATAAAAAACTCTCTATTTACGACCCAAAACTCATATAAGATGTCACTCTTCAAAAATGCCTTTATCTGCCCTATGCAGCCACACACACAACCCACAAAATGCTATATCTTACTTTTGTAAAACCTAAAAAGTACTTTCTCTTTATACATACATATATGTCTTTGTATATGTATGACAAAAATAATAGTGGTAAAATAAAATCTGCTACTAGCTATTGATGGTATCAGGTGCCTCAGACACATGATAGCTTATGAATTACTTATAACAACTCTCTGACATAGTATTATGTCTTCCTCTGAAAGTGAGGAAACCAAGTTGCAGAGACATTTAATAACTTGCTCAAAATAAAATAGCTAGATTTTTCTAGAGCAGAGACAATTTCTGACTTACCTCTGTTATCCTCAGTGGTAACATGGAGCCTGGGAAATAGTAGGTACTCAGCATATATTTATAGATGAATGGAGGAGTGTGGTTGGCATTTGAATCCAAGCATGAATGACACCTGGACTTTTAACTGCTGTACCACGTTGTATCTTTGGTCTTATCTGCATGTGTACATTAATTATAAGTCTTATGAATTGGAACCCTCTTTGAGATTAGCAATAACTTCTTATTCAGCACAACTTGTTATTACATTTTATATTCAAGACAGGATCAAATACTGGAATGAATGAATGAGTCTGCCAGAATTGGTATATGAACTGGAGTCCTGGATTGATAATATTTATTGAAGATGGCTATTTACATAATCATATTCCTACTAAAGTTAATTGCTTTGGAAGATTATCTCAAGAGAAAAGTGATCATAAGTATAATCACAAAGCTTTGAATAAGAGATTTTGAAGTATAATGATTTTTGGCTGGGAATCAGTAATGGTTGAAAAAATTATTATAGATTTTTACATGAAAATTTAGTCTTGGGGTAGTTATTTAATTCATTTAACATCCAAAATATTGGCCTCTAAAAGCTCAACCTAGTATTTACAAAGTCTAATTGGATTTACCTTGTTGAATAGCAAATAAAGGCATGCTATATATTGGGTTTCTCATTGTATGATAATGCAGAAAACAAAACATAAAATGGACATTGAATAAAATTCAGTTGAATTTAAAAATGAATATCACGATTACCTTTGTTATTTTAAACAATGTTTATATATTTTTGAGGTAAAAATTACAGACAGTTGATTTTCATTATTCACAGCAGTTATGTTCTATATCGTCATTGTAAACTGATTTGGTGAATACTGAACCATTGCTCCTACAAGAAATGTAGGGTTAGGTTCTGGCCACAACATTTGCATCAACTGATCAATATATAAACTTATTTTATGTGTGTTTCTGCTTAAAGTTACCTTGTTTAATACATATAATTGATTCATTAACATTGAGCTAACATACCTGAAAAAAGCTTATCTAACATACATATTTTCTCTTTGTAAGATGCATCACAGCCTTCTTGCACTTAGGAACACTAAAAAGCACTTCAGCACTACATTTGGGGCCCACTTTAAATGGCAAAATCAACAAAAAAGCACAAAAATGCCAAAAGCATTGCACTAAATATACAGTGAAAAGAACATTTGTTTACAGGATGAGAGCTGAAACAAGAAGGCAGAGAGTTGCCTTTTTCATCTTCAGCTGGGAATTTGTGTGTCAGGCAACTCAAACTTTTTACCAGCCTGTGTGTGCACAAGTCCATGAAGGACCATGGAAGCACAAGTATTGATTTTAAGTTACAAATAAATTTTAGCGAGTAGGTGAATACTGAATCCACGAATGAGGATCAACTGTATGTGAAGTGCACAGATCTGAAAAGTAAAAGTCAAAGGATTTTTGTAAATATATGCACTTATGCAGCCAACCTCCAATCAAGATACAGAAGATTTTTGTCACCCCAGAAAGTTTCCTTGTGCTGTTACAGTCCATTCCTACCTGAACCCCTCCCCCATAGGGAACCACTGCCCTGATTTCTGTCACCATAGATTAGTTTCGCCTATTATAGAATTTCAGATAAGGGGACCACTGCCCTGATTTCTGTCACCATAGATTAGTTTCCCCTATTGTAGAATTTCAGATAAAAGCCTTCGTCCAGTATGTTATTTTTGTGTTTATATTCTTTTGTGTAAAACAATGTTGTCTGTACCACTAGTTCATTCTTCTTTATTACTTAGCAACATTTCCTTGTTTGAATATACACTGTAGGGATATACGCTTGTTTCCAGTTTAGATCTATCATGAAGAAAGCTGCCGAAACCTTCCTATACAATATGCATTTCGATTTTGGTAGGTAAATACTTAGTAGGGGAATTGTTGGGTCATAAGTTATATTAAACTTAATATAAGTTTAAGTTTGTTAAAAAACTGCCAATCAGTTTTCCAAAATGGTTGTGCAATTTTACACTCCCATCAGCATTGAAGGAGAGTTCAAATTCCTCCAGATCCTGGTTAGTCCTTTTAATTTTTAGCTACTGAAGGGGGTTTAAAATTGTATATCATTGTGATTTTAATTTCTCTGATGACTAAACAATGTCAAGCAATTTTTCATGTGCTTATGGGTAATGAATATATTTTTTATTTGTAATGTGACTTTTGCCCATTTTTGTCTTTTAATTATTGATTGTAAAAGCTTTTAGCATATTTTAATATGTTCCATTTTCAGATATAAGTGTTGAAAATATTTTCTTCTAGTCTCTCTCTTGCCTTGAATTTTCTTAGCCATGTTGATCGATGAGCAGGATTTTTAATTTTGATGCAGCCCAATTTATCAAGCGATTTTGATGCCTTCTAGGAAATCTGTTGACCCTAAAGTCTTGAAGATGTTCTATGTCATCTTTCAGATGCTTTCTATGGCATCTTTCAGAAGCTTTATAGTTTGAGCTTTTATGTTTGGGTCTAAAATCTATCCAGAATTAATTTTTTGAGTTGTGAAAAATAGAAATCGAGATACATTTTTCTCCTGTATTTATGCAGTTATTCCAGCAACATTTTTTGGAAACAAAAGAAAACAAACAAATAAAACACCTTTTGTTTCTCCATTGAGTTGACTTAGTGCCTTGGTCAAAAAACAATAGACAGCAAATGTGTAGGTCCATTTCTGATCTCTTTCTGGGTTACTATAGCTTTATAACAAGTCTTCATATCAGATGATAAGTCCTCTAATTTTGTTTATCTTTTTGATTATTTTGAATATTTAAGGTTTTTTGTATTTCCTTATAAATTTTAGAATCTTTTATTTTTATTTCTGCAAAGACTAGTGTTGGGATTTTGACTAGGATTGCATGGTATATATCACCATTTATCTAGGTCTTTAATTTCCTTGCAATGATTGAGAGGTTTCAGGGTAGAACTTTAAAAAACTCCCCAGATGACTCTAACATGCAGACAAGGTAAGAAAATCTGTTAAGCTCGCCCTTTCTTTCTCAGAAGATTCTGGGTGCCTGAAAGAAAAGAATTCGTCCTACCCCTGAGATTTTACTTATTAAATAAGTGAAGGGGTCATTTTCTAGTAACACATAAAAATTGTATGCAATATGCTCTCTCCAATATATTTGTCTAACTTAGAGGTTCCATTCAAGTGATTCTTTCAGAATAAGGACATGTTCCAAGGGACTTGCTCTCTATACCTACACAGAAAAGCATTTGACAGTTTCTTCAGCTTAAAAAAAACATATTTTGTTCCTGCCCAACCTCCTTATTACATGTTCCGCCTGATAGCAATTAATCATATTTGTAAGGTGGTTTTGATTGGCATGTAAACGTGAGCAAGGTTAAATTGGATCAGTTTCCTTATGATATGGAATTTATATAGATGAGATATGAAATAGTACATGACATATTTATATAGAGATGTATATCCCTTTTTTTCTTTTTATTGCATAAATGTATAACTGATAACTTATGAGATATATCATTAGCACATCAGAGAACACTATAACTGCCTAAAGATGGATTCACATTCTAGGAAACTTTCCTCTCAAGATTGAATATTGAGCAAGACTGAAAACTCTAGTCACCATAATTTTATTTGAAGCATTTTCAAACAGATGTTACCTCTTAGGTTGCTACTATATTTTAAATACTTTCTTTTTTTTCAATATTCATTAAATCAGTCTTTTCTTCTTGTCTCTAATAAGAGTAACATCTGTTTCTTCTTGTTCAATCAAAGTAACCACCTCAAGAGTCTTGCTTTAAAAATAATACCATTAGAGAGACAGCCTAGATAGAATATGCTTCATTAACATTTTACATTTGCATACAAAACAAGTTTTTCTAGCAATTCTAAGTTAGAGAGATGTTAGAGAAAATATTACAAAACAATTTAGTTATCTTATGAAGGAATTAAGACCAGAGGCTGGAATACCGTTTCAAAGTTGTTGTTTTAGGTTAAAAACTCTCTATGTAAAAATACTGGTTTCCTTTTGTAATGTACAGTTGAAAAGTTCTTATCATTATGAATTAATAACTAACTGGAGGTATCTATTATAAAGTAATATCAGATAATCTTTAAGTGTAAAATTAAATCAAAACTGCTGGAATAGTATATATTTTTACAACAAAAATACTTTGGAAAATATGTACTACTCCAGTTTATATCAGTCTCCTCAAAGTTAGTCACCATGAGAAGTCCTCACTCAGAATTGGAATTAATTTTTGGAAATAGTCCACAGACATTCAGAACCACATCTATTGAATAGTCTATTTTAAAAAAACAGATTTGGGGGAGATCTTCATAGTTATAATAGATCTGTAACTATGAGGGAATAAGAATGATTTTTATTGTATAGCTCTAAATTTCTTTAAATATAGTTGAGGAGCCGGCCTGGCGGCATAGTGATTGAGTTCTCCCACTCCAATTTGGCAGTCCGGGGTTTGCCAGTTCGGATCCTGGGCGCAGACCTATGCACCACTCATCAAGCCATGCTGAGGTGGCGTCCCACATAGAGCAGCTAGAAGGATGTACAACTATGACATAAACCATCTACTGGGGCTTTGAGGAGAAAAAAAGAAAAAAAAAAAGGAGAGAGATTGGCAACAGATGTTAGCTCAGGGCCAATATTCCTCAAGAAAAAAAACAGTTGACCCTGATATTAACAAGAGATATATTGGGAGCTACCTTCTGAAATCCCCAAATTCCTCACCACGGATATTTCACTATTGGATTTATATGGGAGGAGATTATTTGTTCATAAAGACAACCAACTTTTAATCATTTCATAATAGTTAATGCTTATAGAATTGAAGTACAACAACCCAAGTTGATATTTAAAGAGCTAGGCTTACTCACTGAGTAAGAAACAATAGCTAACGTTGAATGCTAACTATGTGCCAGGCACTGTTCTCAATGACAATATATACACTTAATCCTCACAACAATCTATGAAATCGACATTTTTATTATTACCATTTAATAGAGAAGGGAACTGAGGCATGAAGATGTTAACTAGCTGAAGGCCCCGATATTAGGTGAGCAGAAATGAGATTTGTATCCAGACAGTCTGACGTCAGAGTCCGTGCTCTGTCCATTGTACTTTTCTGCCCCTCTGAGAGGGAGTCCGTTAAGTCAGACCCTCCAGGGTTCTAATCCTATCTCAGTCTCTTATGGGGCATGTTACGTATGTGCCTGAATAGAATATGACCTCAAATATAAGGCAATCCCCCATTTTTTCCAACAAGACAATTAAGAATACCTTTTGACTATCTTGCATATATAGACTTTTAGGGCTGTAGGTGAAAATGTCTATAACATTTACCTAATTACTATGTGTTTTTACAATTATATACATAAACAATTTAGAAAGTTTATTTTCCACTCTCACTTTTTGGAAATAATTTTGCTGTAATTTCTTCACATGGAGCTTTAACATCAGTTTCTTTGTCATAACTCTGTGAATCATCTAACACATTTTTGCAGACAAATCATCTTCACCTCTAAGATGTTTGAATACAGGAATTTTTCCCCATGTCTAGTGCTATTACTGGACATGTTTTTCTAAGCTTCAAGTGTCCATTAGCCTAACATTAGGACATGTCTTTTTTCAGTTGTCTCGTGTGTGTATATTCATGATCTCCATGTTAAGACTTGTTATATTGCTGTCTTGTTTAATAGGCTTATTTATAACTACACTAATATTTGTAATTGCGATGGACTAACACCCAAAGAAAAAGTACTACATTTAAGTCTAAGCTTCCTTCTCTGTTAAATGAGACTCATCAAAGCTTCTTTATTTGTTGGCCCAGTGATATGGATATAGATATACTGCTTCCTAGGTGTCAGGCAGTGTTCTAATGCTACCCAAACACTAGTTCATCTACTCTTCAAAACGAATCTATGAAGTGGATACTGTTACTTTCATTTTAGAAAGGAGAAGGCTGAGGCATAGAGGTCAGGTAAATTGCCCAGGTTGACAAGGGGAAGAGCAAACTCAGGCAGCTGGCTCCTGGATCAGTCCTCTCAACTACCTTGCTGTTTCCTGCCCTTCTGCTGCCTTACTGCTCGCTATGGAGAAGAGACAATACAGTGACACATACCGTGTGTGTCAATAGTGGCCAGGCACAAATGAGGCTCTCAGAAATGTTAGTCATGTGAGGCACGGGTCTCTTTTTTGAGTACCAATAACCAGCATCCTTCTTTCTTGGTCTGGCCCTGAGCCACTGTCCAGCCACCAAGACCCCACTGTATCTGGGAGTATGGGTCCCTGCCGAGTCTCTCCATTCCCTTGGACATTTATTGGCTCTGGAACAGTGGTTGGAGGAATACCATCTCTTTAATAGCAAGTGAGAGGTGCTGCCTTTATCCTGTTTGGTGATGTGCTCCTTGTTATTTATGACTCACAAATTTCTAATAAAACTTGGGATGGTGATACTTTTTTTTCCCGAATAAATGTATTAGTATTTATTGTAAGTGTATATCTTATAGTATTGATCTGATCAACTGTGGTATTCTGAGTGAATTTAATATACAGTTATGTGCCACATAACAACATTCTGGTTGATGATGGACCATGTATACGATAGTAGTCCCATAAGATTAGTACCATATAACCTAGGTGTGTAGTAGGCTATAACATCTAGGTTTGTGTAAGTACACTCTATGATGTTCACACAATGATGAAATTGCCTAACGACGCATTTCTCAGAACCTGTCCTCATTCTTAAGTGACTCATGACTGTATTGAATTCCAAAAGCTCTTAAATTTCACTGATGTTCTGTTTCATATGAATTAAACGTTACTAAACAATATTGTTAATTTTTAAAAAATGGCTTGAAGAGGCTATTCCTTATAGTTTCTCTGAAGCAAAACTAATTCTGTACTACTTCCTCCAAGTGACAGATGGCCCAGGAAATGATGGAGGCAAAACACATTCTGGAGCAGGTTCGCAGGAGAGGTCACATGTATTTGTTTTAGTCCGTGTTTGTTGTTCAAGTCTCTCTTGCACTCGAGGGAGTGGACACAAGCAGTGGGAAATTGTGCTGAAACTATGGCACCTTCTTTTCTCGTACCATAAAATTCAAAGGCTGAGTTCTGAGTAGTGGGAAACTACTGTGTAGTTTCATGTAGGCCACTACATGAAACCATGTGAGGCGAAAGGTCTGGATTAAGGTCTCAGCTCTACAAACTAACAACAACATAGCATGTTCAAGATCATCAATCCATTCATTATAAAATGAAAGGAATGAACACAAAGTTCTGTTTGCTCAGAGTTTCGCAAAGTATGGAGATGATTTAAATGAATTCTCGTGAGCTTACTTTAATGTGCCTTGGGAAAAAAATGCTAGAATTTGTCTCTCAAATTCATAAAATTTTCATTAAAATTACAGTTTTAAGGGAAAAATGTCAATGTAAGAAAATACTCAAACACATGTAGTAGTGGGATCTTCCAATACAACAAAAATCTGATGATGCAAATGCTGAAAAGTTGGCAGGTGAACTTGGATGGAGTCTCAGTTTATTTACAACCCTAATATGAGACCACGATGTCCCCAGGAATTGAGCTCCCCTCCAGGGGTGGTGGCAAGCGGAAACGTGTGTGTGTGTGTGTGTGTGTGTGTGTGCGTGCGCGCACATAGTATAAGAGAACTCTGAACACGGATGCACAGAGGCAATATAACATGTTTTATTGTTGTTTTGTTTTTTCTTTGTTTGTTGTTTGTAAGAACTCAGCCTCTGGAACCAGATATATCTGAGTTCCAATTCTCAGTTCTGCCATTTACCAGCAATGAGATGCTTCAACTTTATTAAATTCGGTTCTCTCATCTATTTATTGGGGATAGTAATTTTTAAAAATGTTTCTGTGACTTACAAATGAGTCAAATACAAGTAAAGTACCTACCAGAGTAACTAGCATATAGAGCTTAGAACGGTGTATCCATAAATACTCACACATGAAGAGGTCATGAAATTAGATTCTTCTGTAAAGAGAGCCTTCAGGCTGTTATTTTTTACACATGTGGATGAAGAAAATTTAAAAGAAGCAGCATATTTTCTTTTGAACAATTGGCTCATTCTTGCCCCATTGAAGAATGAACTTCATTATACTTTGGGGCCCAATTCTTATCATAAATTGCTGACGCATACCCCTTAATGATGAACATTAAAAGTTCAAAATAATAACTGGAATTGAAATGAATAGAAATCACGGGTTAAGCTCAGCTGCAGCAGTGGCTGCTATCAACAAGGCTGCTTTTATCAAGCGTCCAATTTCTCTAGTAATTAAGTTTCTTGAAAAAATCATGTAACCTTTTCATTTTAATCTGATGAGAATAATAGACCTTTTTTTCCATGAACAATTAAGCTGATGAAGTTCCATTTATAAATTAATTTTGTGAAGAAATTTTCATTGGAATTTTTAGAAAGACTTTCTCATTTACCATTTAGAACAGAAAGATCTGTCAGCTGAAAATACCTTATAAATGACTTCCTCTAGGTATGTGAATATTTAGGATTAAATTTGGGGACTGAACATTTGTAACATTAAGGTCCTTGTGATCCATGCCCCAAGACTGCATTTCAAAGCAGAGTTCATCACCTTGTAAAAGCAAAAACAAAAACCAGAACCTTACAATTCTATGGTTAATCACCAGTAAACCCAGTTTTGTACTTTAAAGAAAAATGTTATAGTGAAGATACAACAGTGTACGGATCAGTTCTGTGGGACAACTCAAAAGTAACCTACTTGAGAAGGAAGTGTTTCAGTAAACACTACTACTTGTCTGACAGCTCACCGATTTTAATTTTAGGATAAGCCTGCACATTTACTTAGCAATTTCACAGTATAAAACATTTATATATATATGTTCATATATGTTATACATTTCATAATTTGGAAATTATTTAGTATTAATTACTTTAAAGCAGGGATTTTCTATTTTCCTCCATTAAAATAAATGTGCTCAGTAAGTATTACTAAATTAAAACTTGAAAATACTAAAAAAAGTACTGAAAGGGTGACTATTTGTAATGATATTTACCAGTGTAATGTCAGTAAATACCACATATATGTCACTATCTCCTGAGCTCCAACAGGCCTTATGTTTTCTTTAATATAGTATTTCTGTTTAACAGTATAAACCAACCACTAGTTCATGCTTTCTCTGTAAAGGACCGCACTGTAAATAGTTTAGGCGTTACGGGCCATCCAGCCTCTGCTGCAACTTGTAGAGCAGCCAATATGTAAATAAACGAGCTTGGCTGTATTCCAATTAAACCTTATGTGGACACTCAAATTTGAATTTTATATAATTTTGACATGTAATTTAATAATATTATTCTTTTCATGTCTTTTCAACCATTTGAAATGTGAGAACTATTTTTAGCTCTCAGGGTGTACAAAAGCAGATGGCTGCAGACCAGATTTGACCCATTAGCTGTGGTGTGCAGAGGCTTGGCGTTGTCATCTGTGCTTCATTGATTTACCGTCATTCTGTTTTTGGATACCTTTACTCGCTAAGCTTCCCTTTTTTTGTGAAACTATAATGTATCCTCAAGTAACTTCTACCTACGGATTCTAGATTATTCTGTCTGAAGTAGATTAGAACAAAATCTCTTCCCTTTGCCATAACATAGGCCTTAATGAGGTCAAAGAAAGCCAGTCTGACCCGCTTGGACTTCTCTGTCTCTTAATGTTTCTTAAACTCTTTCCAGATACTTATGTTCAATGGCTATTTTCTTCTGTTTGCTCCTTAATTTTCTAATTATTCTTCACAAAATGCACACAAACTAAACAGAAGCTTTAAGTTATTGTCTGGCTAATGGAGAGCTCCATGGAATCTCTGATTCCAAGGATCTTTGTACAAGGCAACAGTGAAGTGTGATTATTGGTGGTGGGAGTTGTTGATTTATTTGGCTGGTTTTTATTTGTTTTATTTCACTATAAAGATACCTCTCATATATAAATGATCAGATAATCCTGGTATTTTTTCCCATGCCCATTCGTGGTCAGTTAGCACAAATAACCACACATACTCGCACATTTATTCTTTAGTCCTTAATTTCTATAAACTGTACTTGCCAGATGTGGTTATTGAGAGAAAATAACAGTACAAAATATGTTTTTAAAAATGGAGAGAGACAATAGATAAAAGTTATAAATCCATTTTCTTATCTGAGAGTGGAGTCTAGTAAAGCTAACCAGAAAATAAGTTATTAAATTAAAATAGTTCATCATCACCTTCTAAACAACTTTATTTACTCCATTCATTTTCCCAAGTACCCCAACGGCACATCAATATCATTTCCCATCTTAATTTGGTTATATTATGCCTTATTCAATCCAACAGATGATAGAATCACTTATGATGTTAAAGAAACATGAGATATCAATTATAGGTAGCATTGAATTTTTCTAGATGAAAATGATTTTTACTTATAAAGTTCTGACTGTTGATATTAAAAATTGTTTTAAACTGAACCATCTTAAGAAAATAAAATTGACTTTTATTTTGTACTTAACAGGTTCTGGGTTGAATGATGGACAATGGCATGAGGTTCGTTTCCTAGCTAAGGAAAATTTTGCTATTCTCACCATTGATGGAGATGAGGCTTCAGCAGTTCGAACTAATAGTCCTCTTCAAGTTAAAACTGGCGAGAAGTACTTTTTTGGAGGTAAGACTACCATTTTTTATTGGTTAACTAATACATTACTAAAAATGGAGTTTCAATGTAGTTGGATTATGAACTATTTGCTTCAATGGACTCAGTGAATCTCAGGAAAAAACAAACTAATTCTGTAATCCCATTGAGCTAAAAAGAGTGGCAAATTTATATTTCTTCATGATAAAGGTTTTAATAGGATATCACCATATTCTTTTAGTTCAATTCAAATATTCGAGGTAGAAATCATGAGATTCTGAAACCATTCATTCTCATAATACTATCCTCAATACTCAACTTCTTGGATTATATATTAATCACCAACTGCAGTGTAACTAATTACCCCAAACTCCAGGAGCTTAAAACAACCAACATTATCTCACAGCTACTCTAGACCAGGAATTCAGGAATGGCTTAGCTGGGTGATTCTAACTCAGGGTCTCTCATGAGGTTATATCATACCCAAGGTCTTGGCCTTGGCTGCATCATTTGAAGCCTTGACTGCACTGGATAATCTGCTTCCAAGAAGGCTCACTCACTTGATTGACAATTGGTGTTGGCTGTTGGCTGGGGTACCTCAGTTCTCCTCCTTGTGGCTCTGATTCTTCAGGTCCTCTCTTCCTCAAGTGGCTTCTTCTGTATGTGGTCGGGCTGAGAGAGAGAAATAGAGGAGGAGAGGAGTGAAGAGGAGGGGAGCAGAAAGCCAGTAAGCAAGAGAGGTTTTCGAAGATGGAAGTCAAAGTTTTTAATAATCCAGTCTTGGAAGTGATATCCCATCACTTCTGTTATATATAATTTGTTAGAAGTAAATCACTAAATCTAACCTATACTTAAAGGACGCAGATTACACAAGGATCCAGAGATTATTGGGATCATCTTAAAGACTGTCTACCATGGGATGCCTTACATGAGAAGCCGTCTTATGACAAATATCTTGATTCTTCACTAATGAAAAGATTAGTCAAAGGGAAGATTCTCTTAACCATAAATTCTACTACATGTAAAAGAGTGTTGTGGCATGGATCAGGCACATTTTCTAATTCGAGAAAAGCATCCTGGCAGAAAATGATTTTTTTCTCGTTAATGAAATCTGGAGATATCTTTTATTAAAGTGCTAGGTGTGTTGTTTAGATCAATATATCTTTCATTAGATCATTGCCTTTCTCATCCTAAATCACGCATTTGAGATATAAAAAAATACAGTGCATCCTTAGAAAAAGCTTTTGTTTAAGCTTCAAAAAACATATGTGACATATATTTGCCTCTGAAAATATAGCTTTTAATATTCACATATCTATTTGTTTGTTTGTATAAACGTATGTTTATATATCACTATATTTATGTCTTTGTCTAATTATTAGAGTAAACCTAGTTGAGAGCAGTCATCTTGTATGTCTTGTCCCCTGCTTTATTTCCCAAGGTACTGGAAAAATTCTTGGAATATAGTAGATGACCAATAAATATTTATGAATGAATTAGTAAGTTCTGAAAAATAGACAAGGCAAGCATTTTATTTCCATTAGTCTCAAAGAAGAAATAGAAGCCCTAGGAGCTTTACTGAGTTTGTAGGCAGCATGTGAATTCAAGACCTCTGACTCCTGTACCAGAGTGTCCCTCCCCTCTGCATCATGATATGATGATGAGTGACAACTCAGAGACAAATGTCCTGAACTAGACCTCTGCTTCTTTAGTCTTCCATGGTGTTCGTTGGATGTTAAAACTACATAATTTTAAAAAGGCTCTCAATAAATATTTGATGAGTGGTTGAAAGTCAGACAAGATGTCTTATGAGTGAATAAACTGGGGCTTGTTGATGTGAGAAAAAACAACTCAATAGCCAAACTGGTTTTTCTCCACAAATATATTTAATATGATGGGCTTTTGGCCAACAGTTTCATTGCTGTTATAGTAAACGGATCACAATAGTCAGTTGGAAAGCTATTGATAATCCCTACCCATCCAAATGACGGTGGGATATCTTTGGCCGTGGATGAGCTTGCTGAATGCCTAAGGCCAGTTTTGATCTATTCCATCTAGAAGGTAAGCAAATAGCTATAACTACAAATTTATGACATAGAGTTTATAGGATATGAGAGCTTTATAGTGTGCTATTTACTATGGCCTTACAGATTTTGGTTTTCAAACCTAGCAGTCGGGAGTATATTTCCTCCCTCTTGGGTCTTTGATCTGCCACGGGGAAATGCTGTCAGCAAATGCTCATGATGCTTCTTTGGTTATATCTCCATTGGCTGAATCCTCAGAGTGTTTGAGATTCACTACGGGAACTTCTTACAATTCAGATTCTCAGCCCCCACCCCTAGAATGTTAAAATGCAGGATGCTGAGACATTGAAGATTTATAAACTTCAAGTGATTCTGATACAAATGATGTGAGGAACAGAATTATAGATCAACCTTAGCCAATATGCGTGCACATCTTTCAGATTCTTTTTGAAAGACAACATCAGCCACTGAAAAGTGAGAGAAGTGAGAATTAGCTCGTCTTATATAGCTTTGCCGCCACGGAGCAGTGAAAGGAAGTCCCAGGCCAAGGTCTGGTGCACAGACAGACATTTATTAAATGAACACTTAATAGCAAGTGGGCACAACATTGTTAATACAAACTCTTCTGTAAGCTCAATGAAGTCCTAGCTCTCTGACTTGCTATACCTTGAAGAAAATATTCTCTTTAGGCAGCTGTAGCAATATTCTAGAAGCCGGATTCAGCTACACTCAGAGCCAGTGCCAGGCAACAGAAAGCCTCCTAAGCTAATGGCTGGCACAAGATCACTAAGTGATCCAGATTCCAGAACCATCTCCAAGGTCACAGGCCTCAGTGGAATCTTATACCATCTTCACACAGGCTGCGGATGTCTCTAAAAGATGTTTTGCTAAACTGTATAGCCTTAATATCTTTAATTTTACTGTTGAGATCTCTTTTCTAACATATATGCTAATTAGCAAACCACAAATTTCACCAAAGAAAATCCAATTTGGCATTCTGTAAGTTGATTAGTGGAATATCCTTGAGTAGTCGCCTCTGGAGTGGCTGCAGTGTTTCTGATATAATGCTCCCGACCACCTCTGGCATGTGGCTTCCCAATTAGAATTCCAGCTGCCTCTGGAGTATAACTTAAAACACACACATACAACTTCTTACTGTCTGTGCTGAAAATTTGAAGTAAGTTGCAGATGTTTCAATGAAAACTCCTTAAGAAATATTACTGTTGTGGAAAGAAGAATTGACTTTGTTCAAAAACATGAGCTTTGAGTGGTGCACATCTGATTTTGGGTAGTGGCTTCACTTAGTTGATGGATCATTTTAATAATTTATCTTACTTTCTTCGTCTATTAAAAGGCAATAGAATCTGTTCTGTGAACATTACACAGCACCCAAGGGAATGCTAAATGCTGACTGCCTTTCCAAGTCATCTCTAGTCTTTTTTTTTTTAACTCCCTTGGAAGCAGCCCCTTCCAAGGAAGACTGGAGATTTCAAACCATGTGCTCATCTAAACTTCTCACCAACTTCTCCACTACTGAAAGCATTTCCTCCTCTTCAATTAATAAGAAGCAAATTGTTTCCCTGCTCACTGAAAGCCTTCGTTGAAGGCTTCCTGCCTTCATGTATCAATTACAGACCCTTAAACATGTCCACATTTTATTTTTTTCGAAGTTCAGTTCTGATCTTGGAGCTTCTTTTGCAACCACAGGCACGGCTGTTTCATACCCGTGCGGAGCTTTATCTCTCCCTGCCTGCTCCCTGCTAATCTCAGGAAGGGTTTTAGTTCTCCTCTGTAACACTTGTGAGCAGATGTTGAAGCACTAAGAATTCTTTTCTCCCGTTGTTTCTTGGGAATAAACAGAAAAAGAAAGAGATCATTCATTTGGGATGGGTCCTCAGCAAAAAATATTTTAGCTGCTTTAACGTTTTTCCCTACCTCTCAACTGGAATTCCTTTTGATAACACTTCATTAATTTTAATAATCAAAAGAATAATAAACACAATAATTAACTTTATTTATTGACTGCTTTCCTGGTAATAGGCTTTCTGATATAGGCCAGGGCCCTTGGTCATGAGTGAATAGAAAGATTTTTAAACTTCTAAATTTTCTTGGGTTTGGTATTTCTATTATCCCCGTTGTTTTCATTTAAAAGGAAAAGAAGCTGTGGTTGAACAGGAGACGTAAGAAAGTTCCAGAACCAGTCTTGTTGGAAGGAGAGGATCTCAGCGGGGGTTGGCAGCTCTCAAGAAGGTACCAGACTAGGTGGAGGTGGCAAGAGAAAAGGAGATGTGGGAACTGGTCTGAGTCTGGTAGGAGTGGGGTTAGTAAAGTTTAGTAAAAGGGCACATCCCTTCCCAGTTACAGATCTGAGCTCACCAGTGTACAGCCTTTCAGTCCTCACTGAAATGGAGCATGCATTTTAAATAGCTAACCAGATACGTATGTGAATATGTATCTATATAAAGTAGTTCTCATTCAAACAATCAGAAGTGTTGTTACCAGTTCTTTTGCTCCTTAGCTGTTTATCATGGGAAAATGCTCCCAGCCCCCGCACACTTATGAGTGCCTAGAAGCTTCCTTAGGGATCTAAAACATACCATCACTTAGTCATGAGAAGCCTCCCACACAGTTTCTCAGAAATCCTTGGGTTGACCAGCCTGTTGCCAGACTATTTGTAGGACCTTGCACCATTGGATTTAGGATCCAGTCTTTTGGCCTCTGAAAGGCCAACTCGCCTGATGTTACACCTACAGAAAATCTATTATTTGGAGGTTTATTTCTAGCTCCTTTTTGCTGCTTTCCACAAGAAATGGAGCAAGACAATATTTTATTAAATGATGTGATAACGTTAGATGCTGTGTCTTTTCAGTGGTCTAAAAAGTGAATCCTAAACAAACTTCTTTGAGGTATATATGAGTTTTCTAAGTCTGCTGTAACCAAGAACCCTAAACTGGGTGGCTTAAAACAACAGAAATTTATTCCTTCATAGTTCTGGAGGCTAGAAGTCTGCAACCAAGGTTCAGCAGGGCCCAGCTCTCTCTGAAGCCTCCAGGGAAGGGTGCTTCCTGGATTCTCTAGCTTCTCGTGGTTGCTGGCAATCCTGGTTTTTGTTGGCTTGTGGATGCATCGCATCCATCTCTGTCTTCATCTTCACATGGGCTTCTTCCATCTGTGTCTCTGTCCAAATTTCCCTCTTCCTATAGGACACCAGTCATCAGATTTGGGATCCTTTGGGTGATCAGATTATCACTTCATTTTAACTTGATTACATCTGTGAGGACGTTATTTCCAAATAAGGCCACATTTACAGGTTCCAGAGGTTAGGATTTCAACATATCTTTTTGGAAGACACAATTAAATCCATAATAATGTATAAGTGATTTGCTTCATACCTCCCTTTAATTAAAATTGCCATACTACTTACAGGAGATTCGTATTTCTGGATTTATGTTATCCATTCTCAAAAATAAATTTTACGGGAGTTAAAAGTCAAACAGATTTTGGGGCATATGGAAAACTGAAGGGTAGAGACATTCAAACAAAAAAAACAACAACAAAAATTAAACTACTGTGCCCACTGGATGAAAACACCACTGCTGGCCAGATTTCTGAACATGACTTTCTGACCTCTGAGGAGGACTGGGTATAGAATTTTAAGGAAATCAATAAAAAATATTTCTGAGGGAATTCCGTGCCTACACTTGGACATGGAGAGTGAGAACTCATCTCTGATAAATGTTAGAAAGCTTTGTGTAAACAAAACAAAAAACGGCAAGTGATAAGAAAAGGAATCATTGGTATGCAAGTGCATCCTGTGTCTAAGAAACTGACGTTTGAAGTGAGAAGCAAAGAGCATACAGCCTAGACTTTGTATTAGTCAGGATTCTCCAGAGAAACAGAACCAATAGTATATATATATGAGGAAATGTATTATAGGAATGGGCTCATATGGTAATGGAGGCCAGATGTCCCACAATCTGCCATTTACAAGATGGAGAACCAGGAAAGCCAGTAATTCAAGTTGAGTCCAAAAGCCTGAGACCCAGCATGGCCAATAGTGTTAACTCCCAGTCTCAAAGGCCACTGGTGTAAGTCTCGGAGTTTGAATGCCCAAGAACCAGGAGCTCCAATGTCCAAGGGCAGGAAAAGATGGATGCCCCAGCTCAAAAAGAGAGAGAGAATTTTCCTTCTTTTGTCCTTTTGTTCTATTCAGGCCCTCAACATATTGGATGATGCCTGCCCACTTTACTGAGAGCCATCCTCTTTACTTAGTCTACTAATTAAAATCTAATCTCTTCCAGAAAGATTTAAGAATCTCTTCTTAGCTTTTAAATTAACCCGTAAAATTAACTATCCCAGACCTGGAGTCAGCAAACACTAGGGGCAGGACCATAGTTGAAGACGAGGTGAGACATTGCCTTGTCTGACCTGGACATTTTCAGAAACAGAGGAATTTGGAATTTGACCTTGATTTGTAGTGCAATGGAAATCTGCCACTACTAAAGAAATGAAAACATTAAAGACTTAGCTGTCGATAATAATAATGCTGGAAATAAAACAATAACACACAAAAGAGAGAGTGCCATAAAAAGAAGACAAAATCCCAAGGTTGCTCTCATCCCTCATTAGACTTTAAGTGGCCTCTCCAAAATCACATGTGTTTAAGAATGAGTTGTCATCCTAATGTCCTGCTGTGCTGGTGTTGGAATTTTGTACGATGTGTGTCTACTAAACAGTAGAACATGGGCTTAGAGTCACAGAGATCTAACGAAGTGTTTCCAGAGGGTTGTTCATATTAAAACAACAAGAAAAGTTTAAGAGAACATCCTTGACATCCCCTGGCTACGTGTCACATCTCTTACTGGCAGTAGGATAGTTCCCTACATTTAATATATAAACGCTGGGCAAGTGTGCTCTTTCACACACAGTGTTCTCACCAGAAAAGCCTTCAAAAGAAAACAAATATGATATTACTTTGAGAATTGAAGTCCTTAAACTCTGTTATTAGATCAATGTTCAATTTTCTCTTCACTAGTTGAAATAATAGTAAATCTTCTTATCTTTGCTGGGCTTGATTTTCCAAATCCTTGGTTATCTTCGGACTTTCCTTCCAAACATGCTTTGGTGTTTTCATTCATCTTTTCATTATAGAACTGGGATCTACATTCATTCATTTATATCCAAAGAGATTATGGAGACCCTAGTATAACTCTGGCATTATGCTAGATGCTGGCAATACAGTATGACCAAAAAAAAGACATATTCTCTCTCCTTATGGAATTTAGAGTTTTTGCTCTCATAGCTCCATGCGTCTCACCTTTATAAAGCTATAATTTTCCATTATTTATATGATTTTCTTATTAATGTATATCTATTCTAAGCTTCACGAGGAGAAACCTCTGTTTTGCTCTTAAGGCCTTTCAACTTATTGGATGAGGCCCACTCACATTGTCAAGGATAATCTCCATTATTTAAAGTCAGTTGAACGTAGATATTATCTACCTCTGCAAAATACCTTCACAGCAACACCTAGATTAGTGTTTAATTGAATAACTGTGTACTATAGCCTACCCAAGTTGACACATAAAACTAACCATCACAGGGTAATTTTAGATACCCTGGATTTGAGACATCAAATAAAAATATAGTCAGATATCTGGTTTAATGTACAAATAAAGGAATACCAGAAACTGCTTCAATAGTTTTCTACTTATAATTTCTAAGTCTTTTACATGTTTTTTTTTATTTTTAAGTTTATTTTTCCTAATGTTACCCCTTTTATTTCCTCTCTCTTTTCAATACTTCTACTAAGATAAAATTTACATATGCTAAAATTCACCTATTTCAAGTGTACAATTCAGTGAGTTTTAGTAAATTTATACAATGGTGCAACCATCACCACAATCCAGCCTTAGATCATTTTCTTCAACCCTCCCAAAATTTCCCTCCTGCCCCTCTGTGGTCAATTCCCACTCCTGCCTCCTCCCAGGCAAACACTGATCTCGTTTCTTCTGCCCCTGTAATGTTTCTTTTTCTAACCCCTTCCATTTTTTATGGGTTTGCATTTTGCTTTTTGACTCTTTTCTGGTTTCCTCCTCCACATGGTTCTCCTTAGAGAGTTTACCCAACTCTCACCTTCTGTGGGAGGACAGCCAGGCCCTCCCCTTCCTGCTCCAGCAGCCTCCCTGACCCCAGCACCCCTGGTCCCTCTAGTCCTGCTCCACTGTCTTCCCTCCCCTGCCACAGCCCCCGGTCACTTTCTAACATTCTACGTCCTTCATTATTTATTGTAGTCATTGTTTATCGTCAGAGTCTCCACCAGAATATGAGCACTAAGAAGGCAAGGATATTGGTCATTTTCATTTTCTGATGTATCTCAGGTGTTTGTAAAAAATGTCTGACACATAAGAGGTTTTCAATATATATTTATTCATTGCATAAATTATTCTGCAGTCCCGTATGGATACATTTAATGGTTATGTGCACAAGGGGCTAGAGGATTTCTTATCCCCACTGGATTGTCAGCTTCTGCCACACGCCTCTCCCCACAAGAAAATTTAGGTAAGGGATACTGATTGTGCTGGCACAGAACAGCCCCTGGCATTCCATTGTCATATTTGGCAAGTGTAACTTTTCAGGGTCTTGAGGATAAAATAATTGTTAATTAGATCAGATGCAATTTTTTTATCTAAGTGAAGTACATGTAAGACTAAAGAGTAGTAGAGCCAAGATTCAAAATCATTTTATTTACTAAATATTTACTAAAACCTGGCATTATTATTCATGCTAGAGCAGTGAACAATCCAGAAAAAAAATATTTGCTCTCAGGTTACATTCCATTTGAGATAACAAACAAATTGGTAAAATAAGTATATTTTGGAGAAACTAAATCAAAGAAAAGGATGAGAAGTTCTTGAGGGGAGGAGGATGTTGAGGATTGCCATTTAAAATAAGTTGGCCAGAGGAAGCCTCAATTGAGAAGATGGCATTTGTGTAAAGAGCTCAAGGTGGTGAGCAAACACATCCCAAGGAGATGTGGGAGAGATTGTCCTCGGCACAGGGAAAAGTACATGTAAATACACACACAGGTGGTGAGCGCATGGAGGACTTGAGGAAGGGAGGCCAGCATAGCTTCAGGATGGGAGCAGGCAGAGGCGGGATGGTGAACGGTCTTGTACTTGGAGTGAGAAGGGATCTCTTAGGCCCCTGTTTTGAGAAAAGGCTATAGTTAAAAGAGAAAGAACAGTGGAGACTATTGCAATAATCCAGATAAAGCAAGATAGACTAGGTTGTAGCAGTGTGGGGGGGTGGGAAATGATCAGTTCTGAATACATTTTTGGAAGTCAAGTCCACAGGACTTGCTGACAGGTGGGATATGGGATGTGATATACAAAGAAAAGTCAAGGATAATACCAGTCTGCCTGACAGAAAGCCTTGAGCTTATCATTTCCCACTATTCCACACTTTCTCCTTCTTCTACACTTTGGGGTTCACTTGGCAGTGTTTCCTTAAAAATTGTTTCTGACCTGAGCATCATAAACTACAGAAGACATTGTTGTCCATGGAGCAACCTGTCATTCCTCCTCCAAAATTAACAGAACCATGCATGGCCGCTTCCCTCACACACACACACACAGACAAAGCTGCATTTCTCTGCCTCCTCTCTCTCCTGGTTTGCCTTGATAAGTTCTGAATCAGTTCCCAAATCTCTCATTTCAAGTCTTGGCCAAATGCTTTTTTTGCTGAGTCACCTGTGGGGTACAACAAGGGTCTGGAATCTGCTGATTTAAAAAGGAGCCAAGAACATACAATGGGGAAAAGAAAGTCTCTTCAACAAATGGTGTTGGGAAAACTGGATAGCCACATGCAAAAAAATGAAAGTAGACCCTTACCTTACACCATACACAAAAATTAACTCCAAATGGATTAAAGACTTGAATGTAAGACCTGAAACTATGAAACTTCTAGAAGAAAACATAGGCAGTACGCTCTTTGACATCGGTCTTAGCAACATCTTTTCAAACACCATGTCTGACCAGGCAAGAGAAACAATAGAAAAAATAAACAAATGGGACTACATCAAACTAAAAAGCTTCTGCACAGCAAAGGAAACCATCAACAAAACAAAAAGACAACCTAACAATTGGGAGAAGATATTTGCAAATCATACATCTGATAAGGGCTTAATCTCCAAAATATATAAAGAACTCATGCATCTCAACAACAAAAAAGCTAACAACCCAATTAAAAAATGGGCAAAAGACCTGAACAGACATTTCTCCAAAGAAGATATACAGATGGCCAACAGACACATGAAAAGATGTTCAAAATCACTAACTATCAGGGAAATGCAAATCAAAACTACAATGAGATATCACCTCACGCCCGTCAGAATGGCTATAATTAACAAGACAGAAAACAACATGTGTTGGAGAGGATGTGGAGAGAAGGGAACTCTCATACACTGCTGGTAGGAATGCAAACTGGTGCAGCCACTATGGAAAACAGTATGGAGATTTCTCAAAAAATCAAGGATAGAACTACCATATGATCCAGCTATTCCACTGTTGGGTATTTACCCAAAGAACTTGAAAACACCAATTTGCAAAGGTACATGCACCCCTGTGTTCATTGCAGCGTTATTCACAATAGCCAAGACTTGGAAGCAACCTAAGTGCCCATCAAGGGACGAATGGATAAAGAAGCTGTGGTATACATACACAATGGAATACTACTCAGCCATAAGAAACGATGAAATCCAGCCATTTGTGACAACATGGATGGACATTGAGGGTATAATGCAAAGTGAAATAAGTCAGAGGGAGAAGGTCAAATACCGTATGATTTCCTTCATTAAGTAGTAGATAATAACAACAATAAACAAACACATAGGGACAGAGATTGGATTGGTGGTTACCAGAGGGGAAGGGGGGAGGGAGGAGGGTGAAAGGGATAATTCGGTACATGTGTGTGGTGATGGGTTGTAATTAGTATTTTGGTGGTGAACATGATGTAATCTATGCAGAAATAGAAGTACAATGATGTACACCTGAAATTTTTACAATGTTATAAACCAATGTTACTGCAATAAACAAAAAATTAAAAAATAAATAAATAAATAAATAAAAAATAAAAGAATAAAAAAAAAAAAAACTAGCTTTGGTAAACTAAATTTCTGGTCTGTCTCTGATTTGGGGACCGCAGTGCCATTCAGAAATAGGCAAGTGGAGGACACTGACTCAAAGCTAAGTAACTACTATAAAATCAATGGCCTTTTAAAATATTAGTTCCCATATAACCTTCTAGTGCATATACTTCCAGCTTCAGAAGTATGGCCTAATTGTAATCTTTTCCTCTTGGTCTTTGTTCCATCCTTGGTCCAACTATACTGGGGTTGGAGGGCATTAGGAGATATACTATTTGTTGCCATTTTAAAAATAAAATGAAAGTTAACCATCATCTATATTTACATAGTGCTGAACATCATTTATTAATAATGAAATACTTGGGTGCCCCATCTTACTTTTGTGTAATATGCCACTCTTTGAAATAGTAAATTAGTATTAATGGCAACAGTCAACTTTTTCTGTTCAACTGATTAACAATTTATTAAATTTTAGAATCAGAAATGAAGAAATCACAACTTAGAACCTTAGAGATTCCTGTAAATTTTTAATAGTTTATTTATTAGGATTGGCTAACATTATATAATAATTTGAATTCATTTTTTATTGCTTCCAAAGCCATTAATTAATTTGGGGTATATATATATATATAGGTGTGTGTATATATATATATTTGGTATATATGTTGTGCTTTTACTATTTCACTCTGGTTCATTATGATATGTGATTGTTTTTCCCTTTTTCGGCTTCAGGGAGTTGGTCCTCCCTTAATTGTAGTAAGTTAACCTAGAAACTCATTCTCAATTATTAATTTCTTAAACAGGATTTGATTGTACAAAAACAGCTACTTGCTCTTAAAAATGTTGAGATCAATATTTGCTATTCTATGCAAATTCTTTCCCACTTTTTAACATTTTTAAGCCATTTCTTTCCATTACAAGAACACTAGCAAGGAGAAATAAATTTCTTTTTCAATCTAGTTCCCAAAGAACTTTTGATCATTTTGGTTTGTTTTCCAATTATACACATAAAAGAAAAGGGCAAAGAAGAGGAAGGAAATTGCACAATGAAATGGAATACAGTAACCTCATCAGCAACTGTTTCTCTGTTGGAGATAGGAAAGTATTCATTAGACGGCCCCAAATTCCAAAGATCTTTTTATACCTCCTAGAAGTAAAATTTGATTAGAGCTATGATTTGGGCTAATTATCATTGGAATTATTGTGATATTCTACAACCCTTTGCCTTTTTCTGGCTCTTACGACTGGCTTTCATTGGGAATATTCAGATTTCAGACAGAATTTTTTTTTTTTAATTTTTTGTTTATTGCAGTAACATTGGTTTATAACATTGTAAAAATTTCAGGTGTACATCATCATACTTCTATTTCTGCATAGATTACATCATGTTCACCACCAAAATACTAATTACAACCCATCACCACACACATGTACCGAATTATCCCTTTCACGCTCCTCCCTCCCCCCTTCCCCTCTGGTAACCACCAATCAAATCTTTGTCCCTATGTGTTTGTTTATTGTTGTCATTATCTACTACTTAATGAAGGAAATCATGTGGTATTTGACCTTCTCCCTCTGACTTATTTCACTTTGCATAATACCCTCAATGTCCATCCATGTTGTCACAAATGGCTGGATTTCATCGTTTCTTATGGCTGAGTAGTATTCCATTGTGTATATATACCACAGCTTCTTTATCCATTCATCCCTTGATGGGCACTTAGGTTGCTTCCAAGTCTTGGCTATTGTGAATAACGCTGCAATGAACACAGGGGTGCATGTATCTTTACAAATTGGTGTTTTCAAGTTCTTTGGGTAAATACCCAACAGTGGAATAGCTGGATCATATGGTAGTTCTATCCTTGATTTTTTGAGGAATCTCCATACTGTTTTCCATAGTGGCTGCACCAGTTTGCATTCCCACCAGCTGTGTATGAGAGTTCCCTTCTCTCCACATCCTCTCCAACACTTGTTGTTTCCTGTCTTGTTAATTATAGCCATTCTGACGGGCGTGAGGTGATATCTCATTGTAGTTTTGATTTGCATTT
Source organism: Ceratotherium simum simum (assembly GCF_057802395.1). Lineage (NCBI taxonomy): Eukaryota > Metazoa > Chordata > Mammalia > Perissodactyla > Rhinocerotidae > Ceratotherium > Ceratotherium simum. The sequence goes on from NC_141900.1 coordinate 101,393,797, forward strand.
CCCTGATAGTTAGTGATTTTGAACATCTTTTCATGTGTCTGTTGGCCATCTGTATATCTTCTTTGGAGAAATGTCTGTTCAGGTCTTTTGCCCCTTTTTTAATTGGTTTGGTAGTTTTTTTGTTGTTGAGATGCATGAGTTCTTTATATATTTTAGAGATTAAGCCCTTATCAGATGTATGGTTTGTAAATATCTTCTCCCAATTGTTAGGTTGTCTTTTCTTTTTGTTGATGGTTTCCTTTGCTGTGCAGAAGCTTTTTAGTTTGATGTAGTCCCATTTGTTTATTTTTTCTATTGTTTCTCTTGCCCGGTCAGACGTGGTGTTTGAAAAGATGTTGCTAAGACCGATGTGGAAGAGCGTACTGCCTATGTTTTCTTCTAGAAGTTTCATAGTTTCAGGTCTTACATTCAAGTCTTTAATCCATTTGGAGTTAATTTTTGTGTATGGTGTAAGGTAAAGGTCTACTTTCACTTTTTTGCATGTGGCTATCCAGTTTTCCCAATACCTTTTGTTGAAGAGACTTTCTTTTCCCCATTGTATGTTCTTGGCTCCTTTGTCAAAGATTAGCTGTCCATAGATGTGTGGGTTTATTTCTGGGCTTTCGATTCTATTCCATTGATCTGTGTGTCTGTTTTTGTGCCAGTACCATGCTGTTTTGGTTACTATAGCTTTGTAGTATATTTTGAAATCAGGGAGTGTGATACCTCCAGCTTTGATCCTTTTTCTCAGGATTCCTTTAGCTATTCGTGGTCTTTTCTTGTTCCATATAAATTTTAGGATTCTTTGTTCTATTTCTGTGAAAAATGTTGTTGGAACTTTGATAGGGATTGCATTGAATCTATAGATGGCTTTAGGAAGTATGGCCATCTTAACTATGTTAATTCTTCCAATCCAAGAGCACGGAATATCTTTCCATTTCTTTGTGTCTTCTTCAATTTCTTTCAGAAATGTTTTATAGTTTTCAGTGTGCAGATCTTTCACCTCTTTGGTTAAGTTTATTCCTAGGTATTTTATTCTTTTTGTTGCAATTGTAAATGGGATGGTATTCTTAATTTCTCTTTCTGCTACTTCATTGTTAGTGTACAGAAATGCAACTGATTTTTGTATGTTGATTTTGTATCCTGCAACTTTACCATATTCGTTTATTACTTCTAAAAGTTTTCTGGTGGATTCTTTAGGGTTTTCTATATATAAAATCATGTCATCTGCAAATAGTGACAGTTTCACTTCTTCCTTTCCAATTTGGATCCCTTTTATTTCTTTCTCTTGCCTGATTGCTCTGGCTAGGACTTCCAGTACTATGTTAAATAGGAGTGGTGACAGTGGGCATCCTTGTCTGGTTCCTGTTCTTAGAGGGACGGCTTTCAGTTTTTCACCATTGAGGATGATATTAGCTGTGGGTTTCTCATATATGGTCTTTATTATGTTGAGGTACTTTCCTTATACCCATTTTGTTCAGAGTTTTTATCATAAATGGATGCTGTATCTTGTCAAATGCTTTCTCTGCATCTATTGAGATGATCATGTGATTTTTATTCTTCATTTTATTAATGTGGTATATTACGTTGATTGATTTGCAAATGTTAAACCATCCCTGCATACTTGGAATAAATCCCACTTGATCGTGGTGTATAATCTTTTTAATGTTTTGTTGTATGCGATTTGCTAGTATTTTGTTGAGGATTTTTGCATCGATGTTCATCAGTGATATTGGCCTGTAATTTTCTTTTTTTGTGTTGTCCTTGTCAGACAGAATTTTTGTAAGTACTTTTTCAAAGAAAAAAAATCATGAAATTACAAAAACTCTTCGACTTGCAAGAATTTTCTTAACCCCATGGTTGTTTATCCCTGGTACCTTCTGCTTTCTTTTCTCCTTGTACTAATTCTACTACTTTAAAATTACTAGACTAAAAGAGCAGAATGTTCTGTGTGGAAATAATGTGGATAATTCTATAAATATGTAAATTAAATATGATTTGTCTGTGTAGATTTTTTAGAAAATTTCTTCCATATCTAAAATGCTCTTAAGTTGAAAAAAAAATTGGCCAAATTTTTAAAACTGTGATTACTTGTACATCTGGTGCAAATATGTGATATATGTCGTTATTACTTGGAGAACATAAATATTTCTACAGATTATCTTATCCAGTTGATTTTACAATGCTTTACCAAAGGAAACAAAAAGAGGAAGAAACGTATACATTTTTTTCATGAGTAATGTGTCAGTTCAGGTACTCTAAGAAGCAGAGGTTAAGATAGAATTAGACATTCTGAAGATTTATTGGGAAAATGTCTCTGAAGGATAAAAGGATGAAAGAGGAGGAGGGTATCTGACACCTGAGGAAGGAGAGAGGGAATGAAGGAAGATTGGGTAGGAAGAGCCCCAGACTATAGCTCAGCGCTGAGACATTGTTGGCCACAGTCCTCGCAAAAACTGTTAGAGTCCTAGGTCAGACACAAAAAGCCTGACTTTGGAACTCTTGCCAAGTTTAGTAATTGACTGGGGTATTCTGGGGGACCATGGCCTCAGTAGAAGGGCATCAGTGGACCCTAATTAGATCAGCCAACTCTGATCCTCAGACAAGAAGGGAGAGGTGACCAGCACCCCTCATTGGCCACCACAAGTCATTGGGTAATGATACAAATAAGTGAAAACAAAAGATAGTTCTAGAAAGTTCTTTCATAGCACTTCTTTACAAACTAGAGAAGTTTGAGTTCTTTTAAGTAATAAAGTTGGTATTTCTGTTTTCATTTCTAATTCTCTATGGCTGAACAAACAGAAGAAATGATTGTAGGGTACTTGTTTTTAAAAATTGCTGAAAATTCAAATAATAATATTCCTATATGTACAGAAAAGAAAACCCAAATGAAATCTAATGCTTGTAATTCTCCTAGACTGTTATTCTTTATTTTGTTTGATTGATTGTTTTGTTTTTCAGTTAGGCAGTCAATTATTTATATGTAAACGTCTCCCTTTGAACTAAGAAGTAAGTTCCTTATGGTTGCATGGCTTTTTTTTTTCATTGCTGAACTTTTAAAGAAGATCACAGAATTAAAAATAAACCTGTTTTTCTAGTGTGGTTTATCCACAAAGTGATCAAATATAGCCTTTGCTAAATTCCCACTTTTTTTTCCAAAAGTTTTCTTTCTTTTGGATTGCTACTTGCCCATCTCAGCAACCAGCTATCCCTCAAATAATTAAGAATTTTTGTCTACTTCCCAAGGAAATTTTATAGTAATATAGAATTTGTAAGGCTTTCTGGTCTTCAAGATCCTAGAAAGCATGAATCTTTAATGGTGAAATTTCAAGTCTTTTTTGGGACAGGGAATGGGGGTAAGGTGTGGGAATTCAGGCCAAAGACCTTCCTACTAACATTCAAGTCAGCCAACTTCAGAGTCTGGCCCTAAAATGATATCATTTCCCAAACCTTTCCCATCAACACATCCCTAAGCCTCTCCGATGGCTGAGTCCTCTGCTCTCCCTTCCCTGCAGTTGAACATAATTCATGCCCAAGATGCTCCAGCACCCTTTCTCCAGCGAACTTTATCTATAATGACCAAGAAATTCCCTGGTTCCTGTTTCACAGAGGCCAGAGGTTGGGAAGAGAAACTTCTCTACTCTCAGAGACCCTTATTGGATCAAACAGTGTGAAAATATGAACTTTGAATGAGGATTTTCTCTGCCAGTGGTGGGCTATGTGATAGTACTAACAGGAAAAGCTGTATGCCTCAGAAAATCAGCAATAACACAAAATCCTTTCATACCTTCAGAATTGTTCATATTATTTGTGAGCTATTGAACAAATTAAATGATGTTACTCCAGAATTCAGTATGTATACATGGTTTTAGGTTTAATATTTCAAAGAAAAGAATATTTGAAGGGCAGAAAATACATGTAAAGGGAAAATGGCTCCTGGGAAACGTGGTTAATGTTCTATGTGGAAAATGTTTGAGAAAGATCAAAAGGAAGAGAGACTTCAGTTGGGCTTCAGGGTGGAAATCTGAGGGATCAGGCTGAGTGAAGGAGGGAGGTAATACCTGCCATGTAGTAGTGGCTGCACCAGTTTACATTCCTACCAGCAGTATTTGAGGGTTCCCTTTTCTCCACATCCTCTCCAACATTTGTTATTTTTTGTCTTGCATTTCCCTAATAATTAGTGATGTTGAACATCTTATCCTGTGCCTGTTGGCCATGTGTATATCTTCTTTGGAAAAATGTCTGTTTATATCCTCCGCCCATTTTTTGATTGGGTTGTTTCTTTTTTGTTGCTGAGTTGTATGAGTTCTTTATATGTTTTGGAAATTAACCTCTTGTCAGATATACGATCTGCAAATATTTTCTCCCAGTTGGTGGGTTGTCTTTTTGTTTTTTTTTTGTGGTTTCCTTTGCCTTGCAGAAGCTTTTTAGTCTGATGTAGTCCCGTTTGTTCATTTTTTTTTCCTTTTGTTTCCCTCGCCTGAGTAGACATGGTATTCGAAAAGATGCCGTTAAGACCGATGTCAAAGAGTGTACTGTCTATATTTTCTTCTAGGAGTTTTATGATTTCATATCTTTAATCCATTTTGAGTTAATTTTTGTGTATGGTGGAAGAAAATGGTCTACTTTCATTCTTCTGCATGTGGCTGTCCAGTTTTCCCAAACCATTTATCAAAGAGACTTTCCTTTCTTCATTGTGTGTTCTTGGCTCCTTTGTTGAAGACTAGCTGTCCATAGATGTGTGGTTTTATTTCTGGGCTTTCGATTCTGTTCCATTGTTCTATTTCTGTGAAGAATGTCATTGGGATTCTGATTGGGGTTGCATTGAATTTGTAGATTGCTTTAAGTAATATGGACATTTTAACTATGTGTATTCCTCCAATCCATGAGCATGGAATATCTTTCCATTTCTTTATATCTTCTTCATTTTCTTTCAATAATGTCTTACAGCTTTCAGTGTATAGGTTCTTCACCTCTTTGGTTACATTTCTTCCTAAATATTTTATTCTTTCTGTTTCAGTTGTAAATGGGATTGTATTCTTGACTTTTCTTTCTGCTAGTTCATTATTAGTGTATAGAAATGCAACTGATTTTTGTAAGTTTACTTTGAACCCTTTCTAATAGTTTTCTGATGGATTCTTTAGAGTTTTCTGTATATAGAATCATGTCATCTACAAACAGTAAGAGTTTCACTTCTCCCTTTCCAAGACAGAATTCCTTCTATTTCTTTCTCTTGTCCAATTGCTCTGGACAAAACCTCCAGTACTATGTTGAATAGGAGTGGCCAAGGTGGGCACCCTTGTCTTGTTCCTGTTCTCAGAGGGATGGCTTTTAGTTTTTCACATTAGGTATGATGTTGGCCATGGGTTTGTCATATATAGGCTTTATTATGTTGAGTGTTTTCCTTCTATATACATTTTAATGAGAGTTTTTATAATAAATGGATATTGGATCTTGTCAGATGCTTTGCATCTATTGAGATGATCATGTGGTTTTTATTCCTCGTTTTGTTAATGTGGTGTATCACGTGGCTTGATTTGTGGATGTTGAACCCTCCCTGCATTCCTGGTATAAATCCCACTTAAAAATGGTGTATGATCCTTTTAATGTATTGCTGTATTCGGTTTGCCAATATTTTGTTGAGGATTTTTACATCTATCTTCATCAGCAATATTGGCCTGTAATTTTCCCTCTTTGTGTTGTCCTTGCCTCATTTTGGTATCAGGGTAATGTTGGCCTCATAGAATAAGCAAGGAAGCATTCCATCTGTTTCAATTTTTTGGAATAGTTTGAGAAGGATAGATTTTAAATCTTCTTTGAATGTTTGGTAGAATTCCCCAGAGAAGCCATCTGGTCCTGGACTTTTGTTTTTAGGGAATTTTTTGATTACTATTTCAATCTCTTTAATTGTGATTGTTCTATTCAGAGTCTCTATTTCTTCTTGATTCAGTTTTGGGAAGTTGTATGAGTCTAATAGTTTATCTATTTCTTCTAGGTTATCCAGTTTGTTGGCCTATAGTTTTTCATAGTATTCTCTTATAATCCTTTGTATTTCTGTGGTATCCATTGTAATTTCTCCTCTTTCATTTCCAATTTTATTTATTTGAGGCTTCTCTCTTTTTTTCTTAGTGAGTCTGGCTGGGAGTTTGTCAATTTTGTGTATCTTCTCAAAGAACCAGCTATTAGTTTCGTTGATCCTTTCTACTGTTTTTTTAGTCTCTTTTTCATTTATTTCTGCTCTAATTTTTATTACTTCCCTCCTTCTGCTGATATTGGGCTTTGTTTTTCTCTTTCTAGTTCTGTTAGGTGTAATTTAAGATTACTTATTTGAGATTTTTCTTGTTTGTTGAGGTGGGCCTATATTGCTATGAATTGCCCTCTTGTAACTGCTTTTGCTGCATCCCATAAGAGTTGGTATGTTGTATTTTCATTTTCATTTGTCTCCAGGTATTTTTTAATTTCTCCTTTTATTTTTTTATTCATCCAATATTTGTTTGGTAGCACGTTGTTTAGTCTCCACATATTCGTGACTCTCCCAGCTATTTTTTATGGTTGATTTCTAGTTTCATAGCATTGTGGTCAGAAAAGATGCTTGATATGGTTTCAATCTTCTTAAATTTATTGAGGTTTGCCTTGTTCGCCAACATGTGGTCTATCTTTGAGAATGTTCCGTGTGCATTTGAGAAGAATGTGTATTCTGCTGTTTTTGGATGGAATGATCTCTGTATATCTATAATTCCATCTGATCAAGTGTTTCATTTAAGTTCACTATTTCCTGGTTGACTTTCTGTCTCAATGATCTATCCATTGATGAAAGTGGGGTGTTAAGGTCCACTATGATTATTGTGTTGCTGTTAATTTCTCCCTTTAGGTCTGTTAATAGTTGCTTTATATACTTTGGTGCTCCTGTGTTAGTGGCATATGTTTTCATAAGTGTTATGTCCTCTTGGTGGATAGTCCCTTTTATCATTATATACTGCCCCTCTTTGTCTCTCATTGTCTTTTTAATCTTGAAGTCAGTCTACTTTGCCTGATATAAGTATGGTGACATCTGCTTTCTTTTGTTTGCCATTTGCTTCAAGTATCATCTTGCATCCCTTCACTCTGAGCCTATGTTTGTCTTTAGAGATGAGGTATTTTTCCTGGAGGCAGCATATTGTTGGGTCTTGTTTTGTAATCCATCCAGCTACTCTATGTCTTTTGATTGGAGAATTCAATCCATTTATATTTAGAGTGATTATTGACATATGAGGGCTTAATACTGCCATTTTATTTCTTCATTTCCAGTTGTTCTATATTTCCATTGTTTCTCTTCCCTGTATTTCTGACTGCCATTTAAATTTGTTGGTTTTCTGTGGTGGTTTTCTCAGCCTTCTCTTTATTTATGAATTGTGGCTCTGCTCTGATTTTTTGTTTAGTGGTTACCACGAGGTGTGTGTAAAAGATTTCGTAGAGGAGATAGTCCATTTTCTAATAGCCTCTTATCTCCATTAGCCTAAGTGGGTTCCATCCATTTACTCTTCCCCTTCTGAGTTATCGTTGTCACATTTTATTCTGTTTTGTGTTGTGAGTTTGTGACTAAGTTGAAATGTTTGTAGTTTTTTGATCGATTCCTTCCCTTTATCTTTTATGTTATAATTAAGTGTTTGCTAACCTGTTCTGACAGAAAGCTGCAGTTTTTCTGATTTTGTCTTTCTATTTATGTCCTTGCTCAAAGCTTTGTAGACCTTTGCCTTTTTGTTTTGGGTATAAGGGCTTCCTTTGTCATTTCTGGTAAGGGAGGTCTACTGGTGATGAACTCTCAGCTTTTGTTTATCTGGGAAAGCTTTTGTTTCTTCATTGTATCTGAAGGGTAGTTTTGCTGGATAGAATATTCTTGGCTGATAGTTTTTGTCGTTCAGTATTTTGAATATATTGTTCCATTCTCTCCTAGCCTGTAAGGTTTCTGCCGATAAATCTGCTGCAAGCCTGATAGGGGTTCCTTTGTATTTATTTTCTTCTGCCTTGCTGCCCTTAATATTCTTTCTTTGTCATTGACTTTTGCCAGTTTTACTATTACATGCCTTGGAGAAGGTCTTTTTGCATTGATGTATTGAGGAGTTCTATTGGCTTTATGCATTGGTAAGTCCAGTTTCTTCCCCAGGTTTGGGAAGTTATCAGCTATAATTTCTTGAACAAGCTCTCTGCTCCTCTCTCCTTCTAGAATACCTATGGTCCTTGTGTTGCTTTTCCTAATTGAGTCAGATATTTTTCGAAGAATTCTTTCATTTTTAAAAAATCTTAGTTCTTTCTCCTCCTCCACCTGAAGCATTTCTATATTTCTATCCTCTAAATCACTAATTCTGTCCTCCATAAAGTCAGCTGTATTTTTTAAGGATTCTAGATTATCTTTTATCTCATTAATTGTGTTCTTCATATTCAGAGTTTCTGTTCTTTTTTTTTTTTTTTTAGAGTTTCAATCTCTTTGGTGAAGTATTCCTTCTTCTCATTAATTTTATTTCTGAGCTCATTGAACTATCTTTTTGAATTTTCTTGTAACTCATTGAGTTTCTTTATGACAGCTATTTTGAATTCTTTGCCATTTAGATTATAAATTTCTGTGACTTCAGGGTTGCTTTCTGGAGACTTGTCATTTTCCTTCTGCCCTGAATTGTTACTGTAGATTTTCATGGTGTTTGATGAACTATTCCTTTGCTGGCACATCTGTGGTAGTATCAGGTCACAGATTCCATGTGCTACCACTGGAGAGAACCAGGATTGGTGTGTCTGATCCCACTCCATCTGTTGGAAGTTGTGTGGGCACAGCAGGCACTCCTACAGGCCAGGATAGCATTTATGCATGTGCGCAGGACTGCCGCCACCTTCTTTTATAGTTATGCCAGGATGCGTTCCCTCTGGCAGGGCCACAGCAGCACAGTGGGCACTCCCATAGACCAGGAAAGCATTCACACACACTCACAAGGCTTCTGCCACCTCTTTTACAGTCCTGCCATGACACGCATCCTATGGTGGGGCCATGGCAGCATGGTGGGCACTCTCACAGGCCAAGAAAGCATTCACACATGTGTGCAGGGCTGTTGCCATCTCTTTTTACAGTCATACCAAGGCATGTTCCCACTGGCAGGGCTGCAGCAGCCCAGTGTGCACTCCATGGGCCTGGGTAACGTTCATCTGCTGTCTGCTGTCCCCACCTCCTCCTAAAGTAGCTTTGGCCACTGTGAGAGGACACATGACCTGGCTTGCTGCTGCCAGGGAGGGGTAGGGGAGCATTCACCTATCTCCACTAACTTTCTGGGGACCCAGTCCATCCACCTTCAGATGTATAGCTGTATGGGTCTCTCAGGCATCCTTTTGTGCTGTGTGGGTATCCTCCATTGGTCAATGAATGTCTGAATGTCTGTTTAGTTGTAATTCAGAGGGGGCGAGACAAAGGGAACAGCTCAGTCTGCCATGTTGCAGACATCATTCTTCTTTTTTTTTTAACTACTTTATTTAGATATAAATACCATATCATAAAATTCACTATTTAAAGTATGTAATTCAGTGGCTTTTAGTATATTCACCGAGTTGTGTAACCATCACCACAATCTACTTTTTGGTCATTTTCATGAGCCCAAGTAGAAACCTCAAACTCATTAGGAGCCATTCCACATTCTCCTGCAATACCCCCAGCCTGAGCCAACCACAAATCTACTTTCTGTCTGTAGATTTGCCAGTTCTGAACATTTCATATAAATGGAATCACATAATAGGTTGTCTTTTGTGACCGATTTCTTTCACTTAGCATAATGTTTTCAAGGTTTATTCAATTTTGGCACATATTCAGTACTTTATTCCTATTTATTTGAAAATAGTACTCTATTATATAGATATACTACATTTCATTTACGCATTCATCAGTTGATAGGCCCTTAAGTTATTTCTGCTCTTTTGGCTATTATGAATAATGCTGCTATGGACATTTGTGTACAAGTTTTTGCATGCACATATGTTTTTTCTTTCTCTTGATTATATACCTAGGAGTGAAATTGCTGGGCTATATGATAATCTATATAATATTTTGAGGGACTGCTGAACTCTTTCCTGGGTGAACTCAATGCCTGTAGTTCTCTCTCCACACTTTAACAAACACGAATTTAAGCAATGATTACAGGATCAGAATGCAGGAGGAAAAGAGATATTTGTTAGATTCTGATTTCTTAGATTCCATAAAATGGAAGTGAGGATTAGAAGAAAGAGTAAGATAACACTAGAAAATAATAAAACACTGGGCAATGATGTGAGGCTAATGTCATCTAGCGGAAAGTTAGAAATACAAAAGAAAAAACTAGCAAGGAAACAAAGATGATTTTTATCTAGACAGGAACATTCTCTAAAGTTATAGAAAAATGCTTTTGGGGCCTGCCCCAGGGCATAGTGGTTAAGTTCAGCATACTCTGCTTTAGCAGCCCAGGTTCAGATCTCGGGTGCGGACCTATACTACTTGTTACCCATGCTGTGGGGGGACCCACAAACAAAATAGAGGCAGACTGTCCCAGATGTTAGCTCAGAGCTAACCATCCTCAAGCAAAAAAAAGGGGAAGATTGGCAGTGGATGTTAGCTTAGGGTGAGTCTTCCTCAGTAAAAAAAAAAAAAAGAAAAAGAAAAATGCTATTATAATGTGGTGGTGGGGAGAGAGAAGAGTAGGAAAAACAAAGTGGATTTAGTAAGCTTTGTTTATAAAAACAAAGTTTTAAAACATGATTGAATTTTGAAAGGGAAAATTTCCATAGGTTTCATGGAAGAGATGAGAACTGAATTAAATTATTTAAAAACAAAATAAGAAATGTGAAGGTAAAGGAGTAGGAGAGATATAATAAAATGTTTCAGGATTATTTTAAAAAGTACCAATGGACAAAATAAAAATCTTTTAACATAACACTTGTATTTAAATGTATTTTTATTATTAAAGTTGCTAATTATTTTTTCAATTAACAAAAGATGTTTTTTGCCCATAAGTGGACAGATTTTGCTTTCTGGAATAGGACATCCACAAACACAATGTGTCAGGTTTAATAAAAGAAGGCTTCTTATTGCATCAAAAATTTCAGAATTTTTAGTCAATCATACTTCTTCATTCTTTAAAAAATTTAAGTACATATGAGGATATGTAAAACTAGATGATCTAATGGTAAACATCAATTAAATGTATTTTTTGTCTTTGTACTTTCACATAAGTAATGTTAGATGTAGGATTTCTATAATGGAACAAATATAGCAATAAAAATGTTAACTTTGGATAGAAAAAAATCCAAATGTATTAGGATATCTTTAAGCAGTATTTAACAGAAACAATTTAATAATGGTTTAAACAGGATGAAAGGGATGATATGGCATTTCATGGTTTCAGGAAACATGGATGCTTCTATCTCAGGCATCACCAAACTTTTTCTGTAAAGAATTAGATAGTAAATATTTTAGGCTTTGTGGGCCGTATGATCTCTGTCACAGCTATTTAATTCTGCTATTGCATGGAAGCAGCGGTAGACAGTATGTAAATAGGTGTATGCGGTTGTGTTCCAATAAAACTTTATATAAAAAAACAAGTGGCAGGCTGGATTTATCCTGCAAGTTGTAATTTCACAACTTCTGCTTTATCTTGTTTCTCTGCTGTATTTAGCACATTGCTTCTCCCTTTTGGTTCAGGATGTCTTCTTAAGCTCTAGCCATTGCATCCCCATTCCAGATAGCAGAAAGAAAGAAGGGAAAGAGAGGAGTAGAGCTCCTCTTTTTAAAAGCGCTTCCTGGAAGATGCTCAGGACACTTCTATATACATCCTGTCAGCCAGAACTTAGTCATATGGCTAAACCCAGTTGCAAAGATTCTGGGAAATGCAACTCTTTCAGACAGCCATGTACCCAGTTAAAAAGAAGGGATTTTATTACTAAAAAGACCTTGAAAATAGATAGTGGGGAAAACTGGCATTGTGAATCACCATTGGTAAACAGAAATATCCATTTTTACCCTTCTTTCCATATATAAGAGCATTTTTATATTTCTTCAAGTGAGATCAGTCCAAAATCCCATTAGTCACTGCATCCAGCTCAAGTCCACATCTCTGAATGATGTGTAACCCTCTACAACAAGATTTGGTTCCTTGTGGTCCAGTGGTGTATGAACTAAAGACCTGATAACTGCAATACACACTCCTCTTTTGAAAATAAAAGTATGAGAAACATATAGCCATCACTGGTCCGTAGTAATTTTCAAATCTTGCTAGGCAGTAATATCAAAGAGACTCCTTTCCAATGCCCACTGGGACCCAAGGTTTCACTCTCTGAGAGGTCCCTCCTTGTCCATTGTCCTACATGGCCATATCCGAAAAGAGCATTCAGATTGTGTCCTTCCTGTGGGTTGCATGCTTTCATAGCTGACACCTGCTGATACAGATATGGGTTCCTAGGGCTGCTTTGTCATTGAATGGACATAGACTTTTGCAGGCCATGCTTATAGTTTCCTTGGCAACATAATTCCTTCAGAAATGTTGTAGTCTTCTAATCTGTTTTCTTTAAGGTGGTTCTGTGTGCAAATAACCACATCTAAATATCTGTTCTTGATGTGGCTTTAAGCTTGGCGACTCTGTTCTTTTACTTACTTACCTCTATGTTCTGCAATTCCCAATGGAGGTGTGCCACTCTGATCTCTCTTCAAGAGAACTTGCTAATCACTCCTTTGTTTCCCCCTCCCCCTTTCAACTTAATGCCCCATTCGATCTTGAGGCCCTGACAAAGAATAACCCTTGTTTGGATGGCAGTATCCTAAATTTGATCATTGCCACAGGCAATAAACTAAATCTTTCCCAATGTCTGGTAGACAACTCTTTTGTTGTGGTTGTTTCTTTCTTTCACTTATTTATTTTATTTTAATTTATTTATCATCCATAATTATGTGGTAGATGACAGAGCTCTGCTGAAGATCATATATTTGTATCAAAAATAGATTAAATCTTAATCTAGCAACTTCAAATAAAAAAGAAGCCTATTTCTTGCAACTCTTTTTTTCTTTTTTTTCCCCTTTTTTTCAGCTTTACTCTTACCTGAAGATGATAGAAGACATCTTGAGCCATAGCTTTACTTCCTTCTAAGGCTACCTCTTGGCAGCTATGGCTTATAATTACCATGTTTTAGTTTAGGATATAGTTTTTTGTGTTTTTTTTTTACATTTTCAAGCTCATAAATTGAGGATTCTCCATCAACTCAGATTGCCAACAAAAGCAGAGTGCACTTTCCATTTTAAACTGGTTTTACTTTTATCTCAGCCTGCAGGCTGGTTAGTCCTGGATTGAGTTCCTCTCTCTCCTGAAGACTTTGCTGAACACAGCAAGAAGCAACCAATGCACATCAGCATTTGAGTATTTCCTAATATTTCTCCTAATATTAAAAGTCTCAGTTGGCACCTAGTTTGCCTTCCCAGGAACAGCAGTTGGCAATATGACCAAATATTTTGCTACAAATAACAAAGGCCCCAGCTTTCTGAGCCTGTAATATCCCAGGCTTTGGGACCTGGTGCCTACCACAGGCAATTCCATAAACTTAGGCTCCGTCATGCATAGCACACTATTTTTAAATATAGGATCAAATATGGTGTTAGTTTGGATTAGGTTCAGCTCTGAGTGACAGAAACTGAAATTAACAAGGTAGATATTTCTTTCTTCCATAATAGAAGATAAAAGGTAGACTGTTCAAGGCTGTTACAGTGTTCCATGGGGTCGGAATGTCAGGCTTCTTCCATTTTTCAGCTTTACCATCTGCGTCACTTAGTATTCACCTCATGGTCCCAAATGGCAGTTTAAGCTCCAGCTATTATATCCAAATTCCAGGTAGAAGCAAGGAGAAGAGAACAAGAGGGGCTGACTCTCTTCCTTTAAGGCCACTCCCATGGGGTTTCATATCATGTATGTAACACCCTATTGGCTAGAACTTACATGACCACACATAGCTGCAATGGAGATTGGGCAACCAGTGCCCAACTACAGGTCTCTATGGGTGCAATAGGGGAAAAGTAAATATCAGAGAATAATTAGCAGTCTCTGTAACAACTCCTCTATTTAATATGGAACAGTTGATATTATCTTTGAATTTGATTATAGTCTGTGTACACACTTTTACTTACTAAAGTGGCGTCCAATGTTATTATTCACTCCTTGGGTAAATTTTGATAATCTGTGCATGGTTGTTTAATCTAAGGATATTGAGTTTGAGAAATACATTTAAGTAGATTCATTTCTTTTCCAAGTTTTCAATTATCCTTCATCCTAGCCAGAAGCTTTTTATAACAAATAATTTAGAGTAGCAAAATTAAATGGTTTTTAAAAAACAATAGACTATTCTCTAATCATGTATTTATATCACTCTGTCATTCTGTTTTATTTTTTATTCCCACAAAAAGCCTAATTCAACAAATTTCTTGCTGTTAAATTAAGAGAGAAGAATTATTTGACCATTCCTTAAAATACCAGAAGTTATTGAAATTAATCTTGGTTGTTATCTAAGAGCTTTTTTCTTTAGCTCCAAAGGAAATGATTATACATTTCTTCGTTTGTATGTGGTGGAACTACAATAAAAAAGGAGAAATGTGATCGTGGTTGTTTAGTCTGGAGAAATGGAAATAAAGAGGCCAGAAAAACTGTTTGGATTTAGGAAACAGTCTACAGCTTAAAAAGAAGTGAGGTGTACCAGGTGGCAGCCAGACCTTAGGCTCCAGGAGAGCAGGAAATACCCTTGATATTTTTCACGCCAGTACACCAAGATAGATCACATTGCCTGACGGGTGGAAGGTGCTCGTTAAACACTTGTTCAATGCATTAATAAGGGTAATTAACCATATGGTTAAAAAATTATTCTGTTAAAAGTTTTGTATTATTTTATGCTAGAATGTAGCAGTGTGTGTTTTAAACATTTTTTTGCACTCTTGCTATTAAAAAAGTATAAGATACACCATATCATGTCATATATGTAATCCCTTCAACCTTGTATTTTTATCTCTTACTGTGGCACTGAAGTGTAATTTGTAGAAAGGCATGATCTTCCCCTGGACACCGACTTTAAAGGTCAAAGATGTACTCTAGGACACCTTAGATTTTCCTTAATAAACATCACTAATTTTTCCTCATAAGAATTTCATTATATATTTCTAAATCTTATTTTTCTGTTTTAAGATTATATTTTCCCTGGAAAAGTGCCTTTGTTTTTCAAAGAGAGAAATCTTTAAACTACCTCTTTAATGTTAAACAATAAACTGGTTTTTAAATACACTACTACTTTTTGTTAATGAAAACCTAGTTGGCTAAACAAAAATACTCTTTAGCATCATCCTTGTTTAAAACAACACAAACGTTAAGAAGAGAAAATGCATAGTTAAAGTTTTTTACATGGCTGTAGATAATGACATGAGAGTGGGAAGGCAGCCTTCAAATTTTTAAAACACCAACATTTCAAAATGGTTTTGGAGAAATGAAATTAGAGTACTTAAAAATAACTAAACAAAACTTATTTACAGTAGTATGAAATGTTTTTCCAATATTTCTGCAGGTCGTATCAGACTGTTGGATTAGGCCTTATGTGCTAAGTCCACACACCGCCATCTCTCTAACCACCCCTGCTTGCTTCCCTCGTGAGGTGAAAGAATAAAATATCTTGGTGGAAGGAGAGCTCTACAATGAGAGAAGGCATGCAAAGGTTTTACTCCACTTTTAAAGAACTTAAAAAGAAAACACAGCCCCTGTTTATTATTGCTGTCTAAATATTGGCTTCTTTTTTTCAACCAATCAGGTAACAGCTAAGATTCCCTACATTATAGAGGGAAAACATTATGCTAGCTAGTCACAACTTCCAGCTATATTAACTGTAGAATTCACAGAATGTATGATTTTTTTTTTTATTGCAGTAAAATGTGTCACATAAAACTCACCATTTTAACCGTTTTTAAGTGTATAGTACAGTGGCATTAAGTACACTCACCTTGTTATTGTGCAACCATCACCACCAGCCATCTTCAGAACTTTTTCATCTTCCCAAAACTGAAACTCTGTACCCGTGAAACACTAAGTCCTCATTCCCTCATCCCCCAGCCTCTGGTAACCACTCTTCTACTTTCTGTCTCCATGAATTTGACTATTCTAGGTACCTTTGTACCTAATAACTGGAGTCCTTTGGTGATATTTGTCCTTTGGTGTCTGACTTATTTCACTGAGCATTATGTCTTTAAATTTCATCCATATTGTTGCATGTATCAGAATTTCACTTCTTTTATGGCTGAATAATATTCCTGCGTGTGTGCGCGTGTGTGTGTACATACAGCTTATCCATTTTGCTTATCCGTTCATCCACTGATGGACATGTGATTTGTTTCCACCTTTTGGCTATTGTGAATACTGCATGTACAAAAGGTGTACAAATATCTGTTCAAGTCTATGTTTTCACTTCTTTGTGGTATAAATCCAGAAGTGGAATTTCTAGATCATATAGTAAGTCTTTTTTAATTTTTTGAGGAACTTCCATACAGTTTTCCACCACAGCTGCACTATTTTACATTCCCACCAGTGGTGCACAAGAGTTCCAATTTCACCACATACTCACCAACACTTGGTATTTACTTTTTTTTTCCTTTATAACAGCCGTCCAAATGGGTGTGAAGTGGTTGATTTTGTTTTATGGAGAGGTGAAATGTGTTGAGGTGAACGTCTCCTGTCACGTCTTCCACTTGGATTTTACACTTAGCCTCTTTTCTGATCTGCAAGGACACCATTAGACTCTAAGCGCTTTGAGAGCAGGGAGAACATCTGTCTTGCTTACCACTGTTTTTCAACTTCTAATATAACAAGTGCTTAATGCATGCTGCATGGGTAAAGGAATGTAAGAAAAAATAAGTGAATGAACAAACAGACTAATACATCTTAGAATCTCAATAGAAATAACTGCTCATTTTCATTTTGTTGACCAGACAAGCTATGGTAACAGGTGGGAATCCTAAGACCCCGAAGCTGACTTGAAGAGTCTTGTCATGTTTTCCGCTTAAAAACACACATTCACAACAGTAATATTCACTAGCTTTTTACTATGTTTTAAAAACTACTCAGAGTATTTCACTTAACTCATCTCGTTAATCCTCAGGATAGCCCTGTCAGGTGGCTATTATTATTATGCCCATTTAATAGGGGGAGAAATTAAGCCTCAAGTTACGTGATTTGCCTAAGGACCCTCAGCTCTAAAGATTCAGAGTGAGGATTTTAATCTAGATTTGTCTGGCTCTGGACACTAACCTCCTAACCAGCATAGTATATTGTTCGCTAGAATACCTGCATATAGTTGGCATTTTCTTAATTACTTTCCAGGTCAAACTGTAATCACTGCTCTAAATGCTCCACAAAACATTCTTACATTAAAACTTAATCAAAATAAATAGATCAAATGAGAATAAAAGGGCTTAAAAGCCAGGTTAGCTCTATTTTAGAAACCTCTAAAGACACGGAGAAGCTGCTCCTGCCTTCATTTCACAGCTGTCTGCCATCTGCAATGACAAATACGCATTACATTTTCTCTTATTGACTTTTCTCATGTTGTTTTACAAGAATGAGAGACTTATGTATAGATAAGTACTTAAAAAATCTGTTCTGTGATTAATGGGGCTTTAGGAAAAACTCTCTTCCCTCCAAAGTTCTTTCCTTATAGTCTCTGCAAAAATACGTGAAATTCTCCTATCATGTGCTTTTTTGGGTTAAGGAATTAAAAGCAATTGTGAAAACACAAATACTATCCTAAAAAGTTGATACATTAAGCCATTATCAGCCATCAACAACTTAGCAGGAATTTGTTGATTAGAAAGAAAAGGATCTTGAGAGAATTAACTCTAAGAAAAACATCAGAGAATCTAGCAGGCCTGAATAAGCTGGAGCTTATGAAAAATATCTAGAGACAATTTTTAGAAAAAAAAAGTTTAAGGATATTGGGACAAAAATAAGGAGAATGAGTCAGGATGAGTATGTGGTCTTATGTTAATAAACAACAGGAAAGAAACAAAGTGGGCAACTTCACTCATATTTTCCTGCAGTGTTCTTCCACAAAGAAAATGGATTTCAAACTGGAAAAGAAAAAACAAATACCAGAGAAAGGACACTGAAGTCTAAAATAGGTGAAGAAAAGAAGAGCTTTTAGTTGTCTGTAAGAAGAGCTCTTAGCAAACGATGTAGATCAGTGGTACAAATTTTAACTCTCTGTTAAAAACAAAATCATACATCCTGTGAATTCAGCAAGTTATACAGCTGGGAGTTGTGACTAGCATAATTTTTTGAGTCTCCAAACCACCCAGGGTCAATGAAAGCACCCAGCTGCTCCAGGTCTCCAGTTATAATATAATCTCAGCTACAGATGTAAAATGACCAGGACCGCTATTATTGGTCATTTATAAAGCGGGACAGGGCAGATTCCAGAAACCATAGGTCAGTATAAGCCTGACTTTAATCTCTGTAAAAATTGTAAAAATTGATTGTTAAACTGATGACTTATCAATACTTAGTCATTAACGAAGCAATCAAGAGTTTCGCTAAGGATAAATGGCTCCAGGACTATTTTCTTCAGTTTTGGTAGGAGCGATAGGTTGAAAGATCAAGAGACTTTCACTGGCAGGTGATACTCACTGGAGGAGAAGCCCCCACACTCGTGCATGCACACACCATTTGAAAACTACTACAAAAATAAAGCCGGACTGAGGGAGAGTACCGTATCCCTCAGCTGTCTTGGGGCAAAAATGCTTGAGAACTGGATAGACATCATAACTTTAACTTGATTTAACAAGGCCACTGGCAAAATCTGGAGTTGAACCTTAGAACCCTAAGTTCAGTAGCTTTTCCTTCAATGTGCAATTTTGACCCCAAATTAAATATACATAAGCCAATAGAAAAGAGGAAAGAATGTACTGTCTCTACAAAGTTTTACGAATTCAACCTCTCCCCACTCTGTCTACCTTGAAACTGAGGAAAAATAAAACAGAATTAGGAATGGGCTGAGAAAACATAATAAGCTCTCTGATGGCTTACGGCTGGGTGGTGGTTGTCAAGGGATTGAGCCCCTCCCTCCCCGACACACAGAGGTGCACGTATTCTATCCCCTACCACCATCATGGATAACAGAGTGACTCTGAGTACTTTGAGAAGAAGGCAAGTGAAAGGTAAGAATTACAAAAGGCCTGATTTTTGTAGAATTATGGCAGTATTTTTCTGTGAAACTGCTTTATCTTAGGGAGACCTATTAAACTTTGTAAACAGCTAATCATTATATTTGTAATATAGGACCTTATTGCTAGCATCCTGGCCTCACAGCCACGGGTGTAAGTGTGTAGCCATCTCTGCCTGGGGGGAAGATGTTGAGGAGGGCAGAGGGCAGGCCTCTCCTACCCACTCATCAGGCCACCTGACATATCTTCTCTGAACTTTGAACAATAATCTTGACATGTGGTTCTTACTTAGTATCTCAGATAATTTTTCTTTAGTCCCTTGCTCAGATCTCAATTTATAGCTCTCAACTTATACCTAACCTCTTTCTCTGCCCTTTTCTTAGGTACGTTGTAGAGGTGCACTTGTGCTATAGCATAGTCAACTAAGCGAGGTTTTCTGCGGGCAACCCTAAGCCATTACTGTTGTCCCTTAAATGTGAAACATTTTTATCAAAGACTCTAATAATAACATCAAACAAAGCTTATCAAATTTGCAGATGGCACATATCTGGAGGGATAGCTAAGAGCATAATGGGGTTGTTAAGAAGGAATAGAAGGAAAGTTTAAGAATCTGTGTTCAAGTTTCAGTTCTACCACTAACTAGTGGGATTTAATTTTGTTATAATGCGAAAGTAAGGTTCTATGAGTTAAGCAAACTGCACAGACAGCTTGAAACTAGTAAGAGACTGAAGCACAGCTAGAAGCCAGATCGATTTTCCTAGAGGCACAATATATTTTGGTAACAAACTAAATGAGAGGGCCTGGTGAGGAGTTCAGGATGAAACCAAGGGTGATGACCAGGGTTACTGGCTTGAACAACTGGGGAAACTGTTCATATCTATCAGGATGGCAAGAAGAAGGAAGTATAAGTTTGGAAAGCAAAGATGACATTTTACATGTATCAAATAGATTTCTTTCAGACATTCCTGCAGAAGCATCTCATATATAATTGGGTACATAAGTTTAAACTTCAGAAGAGATAATTTGTGAGTCACCAACATAGCATTAGCAGTGGTGAGGATGGTCAAATTGTGAAAATAGAGGCGAGTGGATAGAATGAGGAAATGAGTACCAAAGCCCAAGCAAGAAGGGGCATCAACTTTAGGGAGTGGACAGAGGAGACAGAACCTCAAATGAGACTTAGAAGAAGCAGATAGAGTAGCTGACAAAGAACCGTGAGGCAGTGAGGATGTAGAAGCCACCAAAGTAGGAGAGAGGATCAAGAATTTGTAGAGTTCAGCAACTGAGGATCTAACGACCATCAAGATAAATATAAAGTTCTCTTTTTGGTCAATGGCTGGCATGTGCTTCAGTCTTTACTCCTCCTTCATTTCAGTTCCCCAAGCACTGATCAATTCTCAAAGACTTTTCCAAGAGCATCCTCACTTAGAAGTGATCTCATCAGCTGCCTCAGTATCCCAGAAAGTTCTCCAGCAATCACATGGTGTTGCTGTTCTCATGAGACTGACATATCTTGGAAAAGCTGTTCTCAGAGGCCCCCTCCTTATTAAGGTCTCCCATGATGTGGCTTTAGCAATAGTTAGCATGGAAATCCTAATAAGAAAGGAGAAAATTGTGACCAGAGTCAAGCTAAATATAAGTCTGCAAAGTGATAAGGCTGCTAAAACCTAATGTTCAGTCGATCTTAGTCTGCATTAAGGAAATTGAGTCAAGATCATGGGAAACAATAGCTACATTTTCTTCCACTCTGGTTAAACTGTATCTATTATACTATGTTCTAGTCTGGGTGCCAAATTTAAAGAAAACTAATTCATTTGAATGTGTCAAGAAGAGGGAAAAATGGAAAATGTTCTATAAATTGCTTTTTTATCATGGAAGTGTCCATAATGGCAACCAATTGGACAAAGTTTTCAGAACAGAAAGCTTCCTTCTGCTCTCCTCCTTTTCTCTAAAAGTGTGGAGTGTTTCACAGACCACTCAGCAAATGCCTGCCTGACATCTGGAGAAGTTCAACACTGCCAATCAGCAATCAGAAACTTTTAGCAAGACCTCCTGGGCAGAAAAGAGAAAATAGCTGAAAGAAAGAGAAAAATAATTCTAGTACGATAATAATAAATTGGAGATTTATTTATTTATTTGGGGGTAGATTTTTCACAAACACGTTTCCATGGACACGTGGATTTGGGAAATGTTGGCTTAAAAGCATACAGCTTTCTTAATGCAGGATTCCTCAGAGTCTTTAATATATGAATGTGCAAGTGACACAGTTCCCCAAATTCATTTGAGCCATTATTTATGGACTCTCTTGAGGCACTGGTGTTCCTCAGAACACATTTTGGGAAACTGTAAGTAAGGAGATGGGCAGAAAGGAGGAGGAAGGGGCAGCCAACACACAGATGGGATTAGGGTCTAACTGCAGCGGAGTTCCCATAGTGGAGACTTTAATTGTGTGAAAGCGCGTGCAGCAGGAGGAAAATACTCATGAGAGAAGATTAAATTGGCATTAATGTGTAAGATCAACAGCAGAGGGAAAAGATGAGGCTGAACGCCTAGCTAGGAAATTATGACAAAACAAGCATGAAGCAGTGAGCCCTCTCATGATTCCTATTTTCATGTAATGTTTTCACATTTTTGTATTTATTTGTGTTAATACAGGTTAAATCTAAATCAAAGACACTATAGGCATAATGAATAAGCATAAAAAAGTCATAAAATACCTTTTATGTAGATAAAAATCAAATAAAAAGTATGGAAATTGACATTGAATGTGAGTGATTAAATAGAATTTTCTTGAGAGCTGTCTACAGAAAATGATTCATTTTTAACAATTTTCTGTAACAAAAAATAAACCATTATTGAAGCTAATAGTAAATTTTACTAAAATTTTTTCAAATATTTTACTTATTCACTTTGGATAGATTTCTACACAACTATAATTGAATTAAAAATAATTGCACTGGGATGTTTTCTTAATTTTTTATCATGTTATATAGTTTTCAAAATAAATGGTTAATATATCCATCTTAATTCTTTTTTATTATCTATTTCTAAATCTTTGTACAAATATTTACTTGTTAATTACAATAAATAACGTCATAATTAGAAAGAGTTGGTGAATTAGCAAGTGGGAAACGTGAAGACATAGGCAGCGCGTTGACTACAGTGTAGCATGACTGTTAAGCACATGTAAGAGTATGTAGACTCCCATGTCCTCAGGGCAGGCATTGTGCCTGGGATGGCAAAGGAGACTCAGGGCCCTTCACATCAGAACAGCCTTGGATCTAAGATGAGACTCAAACGTTTTATGGAAGCCAAAGCTATGAAAACTTCAGAGGGGCCATGGGCTTGAATTCCCTGAATTGGGTTCCCTACTAAATTTCTCCACTTTTACTCCTCTTCTCCATCTTCACTTCTGTCTGAAAGTAAGACATGTCTAACCCTGTCCTCTCAAAGCTAATGTCTTCTCTTAATCCAGCCCCCTTTTCTCTCCTCTGGGATATCAAACAGTCTCTTGCAGTTAATCTGTCTGCCTCCTTCTTCCTCTCCAACTTTTAATATGCTCTGGTTTCCCTGATTCCACAAATATAACAACACCAAATAACCCCAACTTGTCCCTTGAGATTGCCCTTCCTTCACAGTAACAGCCTGTCTCTTTCATTGCTTAATGGGTGAAACTTTTTGAGAAAGTATTCAATATTTGTTGCCTGCACTTCTTCCACTTGCTGTTTGTTCAGCGGTGCACTGCATCCTGGCTCTTTCTACTGTCTCTAATAATAAAAATAATGGAGTAGCAGGAAGAAAAAAATGCTATTTATAACCATAAATACTTTCTGTAGAAGATGGAAACTGTTACATGACTGACCTTTCCTTCTCTTGAAAAACCTTGATGGGTTTGTTTATGTCCCTTTGGAGTCAAGACTAGAAGTGAATTGATCTCCATGATTTGGAGATTCAGAGGGTAATCTGGGGGAAAGGAATAGCAGAGGGTTGGGGGAGATGAGGAGGCCAGCGAGATGACAGAAAATAACACCCTCTACAATGTGACCCCTCACTGGGCTCACCAGTTCTCCAGCAAATCTAACAACTGCATGAAATGCTTGCCATTGACAGGTGTTTGTGTGTGTGAAAACCAGGAAGGGCTAGTTTCACATCCAGGTTAATGTTGGTGAGACAGAGATGCAGTCAGGGATGCTCTTGTTACATATGTCTCTTCCCTTACTGAGTACTGTTTAATAAAAGATAATGTTTCTTCAGAGTTTGTTATACCAAACACTCATTTTATCTCACTTTATCTTCACAGTAACCCTATGAGGTACCACATGTTATTGTCCCTATTCTATAGATGAAGAAATTGAAGCTTAGAGAATTTAAGCCACTTGCCAAGGCTTACAGAACTAGTAAGCGGTGAGGCAGGAATTCGTATTACCTTGTTTAGTAGGTACTCAATTTATGTTAGTTGAGTTTAATTAGCTTGAGAGTCATCATGCATTTTAGTGACTTGGCTTATGAGTATATTTATCAACTCTTGTTCTGGGGTAGGATACATTCTTAAAGCAAGGACTCACGCTGAGTTAATGCTTCTAATAGAATAACCTAGAAATCTATTATTGTATCGTGGTGCTCTCAGCACTAGTGAAAACTTTGATTTCTATTTTTCTCATTTACGCTACAAATGAAGGGAATAGCCTTAGGAAAGTGATTTGCCAGTCATTTGATCTTTATGAAGAAATTACACATAATTAACTTATTTTATTTTTAGTAAGTTACTAATTAGGTGATTCATTGAGATTCCAAAGGATTAATCTTTTGGCTTCCAGCATAGAAGTAGAAAAGAACCCACTATCATAGAGAAAACAAAATCATCAGGAGTTCTTGAGCCCCCGAAGAAAATAAATGATTGAACAAAAGAACGACAATGAGAGGCTTTAATCTGAGCATTTAAAGCAAGACAGAGACTGATGAAATCTTATGATCAAAGCAATCAAATTAAAATAGAAATAAATTATTTATTTAGCTGAGGGTAACATTTTTCTTTGTAATACTTATTTTTCTTACAAATCAAACCCATCATCTCAATTGTCATAATATTTTAGATTTCACAGTGTGAATTACTCTACTCCTACATTATTAAATTAAGCCTTATTGTTCCCAACATGGAACTTAACATTTAGTATCTAAAAGTCATTGCTCTACAAACGTGAGATGGAAAAAATAAAATTTAGCAGGTGTATGCCATTATACTAGTCAGAAAGGAAGGGAGGGAATAACAGACAGCAGTGTAAGATGGCAGTGGTGTGGATGGGTGAGATGCAGTGAGCAATCGAATATCTTGTTTTGGGAGAGTCTGATCCTAAGTCACTTTCATGAAACTTTCAGCTTGCATTTAGAATCAGTGAGAATATAGAAGTGTTGAGAATTAGGACTAAATTCAGTTTATCTGGATGACCTTGTTTGTTGAGTGAAAAGAACTTGATTTCAGGAGACGGATAAGCTAGCTTTTGAACTTTATGTGGTTATAATAGTCATTATGATGATTTTGTTGGATATTATTTATAAGTAAAATCAGAGGATTCTTTTTTTAGGAATGTCATACCCCCATTGGATTGTGGCCACACTTCCAAATCTTAGAGTTTTGCTGCTTAATTTCCTTTGTATTTGTTGCTCGCTGACTGCAGCAGCAGACCTAGATGTACCTAAAGGGAATTTGTTTAAGTATGACTATATGAAAGTGAAATTGAATAGAAAACAATAGTCCAATTCCTCATAAGGCCTTAGGCTTCTTAGGGTTTGGTTTAATTCATTGAAGTCTCTTACTGCTTCAGTATATGGGTGAAAGTAGTCAAGAGAAATTTTTTACCATCACCTATTGATGAAAATTGTCAGTTACTGCCTTCCTGCAGAATTTAGAGGTGGAAGAGAACTTAGAACAATTCTAGTAAACAGTCCCTTGACCGGTAAGAAAACAAAGGCTTGGGGAGAAGAAATCTCTTGCTGAAATCATAGAACTAGTTAGTGGCACAGCTAGGACCAGAATTCAGGACACTCAATATCTAGTTCAGTCCTCTTTCCACTGTTCAAATCTGGATCTCTGCTCCCTCAATGCTAGGGCCCAGCTGTTTGTTGTCTCCTGATTAAGTGCAGATTCAGACTGTGTCACCATTGTTAATAACCACCCGCAGTTCTCCAGGACCCTATGGAAAATGGCACAGCATTTTCCGTGGAACAAACCGTGGGATTTCCCTCTTAATTCAATAATGAAGTTGGCAAAATTTTATGATTAAATGCAAGTCCAGGTGCTATTATGAGCCAAGTTGTTTTTTTTCCCCCTTCAGTTTATGCTCTCCTAAGCGGCGTGTATATAGTCCCAGGAGGTGGGCAAGATAATCAGTTGGGGAAGTGGCAATAAAATATTAAAATTTTTATTTTTGTGTATATATAAGTATAGTATTATACAATATAATTTACAAATGAAAATGATAGTGATTTTTTTTGTTAAGAGTATGCAAAATAAAAAAGTTTGGAGACCAATATTTTAACTAAAACCATCTTCAAAAAGTAAAGCCTACCTATTGAAAAGGGTAGACTCTAGGTCTGTCTGTCTATAAATTGTTCCTACAAAATATCACACAGTCTCTACTGGAAACCCTCGATATTCCTGTCATCAATTCTTCTCTCAGGTAAAACAACCCACGGTTTAACCCACCATCATCTCTAGAATGAACTTGGTCATGTATTTTCAGACTTGTACGCAGCATTCAGTAGATGGCAGGTGGCTCTAATTTGATCAGTTTGAGCCCTAGAATTAAAGAAAAATAACTCTGCTCATCAGTAACGTTACCTAAAGAATTGACCTCTCAACCTTATCAATGCAATTCCTAGGGCTACATTTCAAGAGGACTGACTTTGGCTGCTAACATTGAGGGAGCTGGGCACTGCTTCTCAGGGGTTAATATTTGGTTTGTGATTTTATTTTTAGTCTGGAAATGAGGAAGAGGTTACAAAGTCTAAGTACCACATCCTTACCTTCAAGTCAATATACCCCTTGACCCCCCATCGCTCTCTGTTAGAATGTGTGTCATCTGTAGTGCTGGAATAGATAGTGGCTATTTTTATGCAATTTTCAAATCTTTTCCTGGCTCCCAAAACGCTCACTGGTTAGAAGTATTAAGATCCCAGCTCTAAAACAAGTTATTAGGCTCCTAGGTTAGTTTGGAATTTCCCAACAGATTTCAGGGGCCAATCTTAAAACTGAATCCAGTATGATTTCTGTGTAGAGGGAATTCTCAACTTGAAATTTCAGTCTAAATATTTCTTTTCTCCACTGTAAAAAATACGCAGAATCAAGTAAGATTAGAGTGATCATCTTAGTCACCTTTCAAGAGCAAGGGCAATCCACTCTTTTTTTAAAAACCAGATATAGAACATAAGAGGAAAGAGGACTCTTTATTCTATTGTTAAGTAAATTCTCTCTTGATTGTTAATAAGTCAAAGAGAGGTGGTACCGTCACACAGCTAGCTGTTAGAACTGAAGTAGTGTATTATTAAAGTGTATTAGATCAGCATACTTCTTTTCAAATTTTTAATGGTAGGCTTTTTAAATCTAATTTAAACTGAAAATGTTATGGAGAATCCCAATGGAAGAATCCCAATAGAGACTTGTTTCATATTAGTCTGCATTTTAAATCAGCTTTTCAGGTTAAAGGAAAGAAAAAAAAATTCCATAAAATTTCCTTTCCATTAAATAAAGATCAAATATTCTGTGATCACTAGCGTTTAATGTTGTGTATGTCTGTATGTAGATATGCAGAAAGTGTGAAAGGTTGCATTCCAGATTGCTGATGGGGATCTCTGAAGAGGAAAATGAGAAGCAAGTGCAGGTGAAGGGGCCATGCTCATGTTAGCCTTTCATCCTTCTGTGTTGTTTGAACTCTTTTTCATATACCACTTGTTTAATTAAAAATTAATAAACAAAATAGTCTTAATAAAACATGGTACTTTTAAATGGTTTCCCCACAAGAAATACAAAGTGCTTCATATACAAAATTCTATTATCATTGAAGTGCCTACCTTGACAAATTATGAATTTGCATGTAAAATCGATAACTATTGCCATTAAAAATAAGATATTCTGGGGCCGGCCCAGTGGCTTAGCGGTTAAGTGCACGTGCTTTCCGCTGCTGGCGGCCCGGGATCGGATCACGGGCGCGCACTGACACACCGCTTCTCCGGCCATGCTGAGGCCGCGTCCCACATACAGCAACTAGAAGGATGTGCAACTATGACATACAACTATCCACTGGGGCTTTGGGGAAGGAAAAAAAGGAGGAAGATTGGCAGTAGATGTTAGCTCAGAGCCAGTCTTCCTCAGCAAAAAGAGGAGGATTAGCACGGATGTTAGTTCAGGGCTGATCTCCCTCACAAAAAAAAAAAAAAAGATATTCTGTGTATACAGAAAGCTAGCTGAATTTTATCAAAGCAAGAGAAATTTTTCCCTCAAAACTTAGTAATCATCATTTAATTGACTTATTCACAAGTTTTAAATATTTTAAAAAGTCAAATAGTAGGTCAAATCAATGTACTTGAATTACAGATGTTACTTTCGTCTTGTATTTTTTAGGTTAGTTTTAAAAATTGGAATACTGGGCAGTGAATATTAGGTAAGGCATTTTATATCCATAATCTTGTGACTTTTAGTATATTTGTTTCTTCAGGGTAGATTTCCAGATAAATCAGTAGCTACCTTGTTTTGTCTTTATTTGGACCTTACCATTCCTTAGTTTTATGCAGTTGGGTAGGAAATTTGTCCAGCCAGGTCAACTGGATGGCTAAAGAAGAATTGCCTTGATGAATTTTTTATGCTTTAGAGGCCTTCAGACGTTCAGGCCCTGACACAGGACTTTATCATCTATTTAGATGGTAAGTTATATCATGATAAGATGATTAGATTAGCAAGCACATTCTTGATGTCACTTTCTTACCAAGTAAATTCACATGAGACTGACCTATAAAACTGAAAAACTAGTTGATTAAATCACACTTCAGAACGTTTCTTTTCATTAATGATATGATTATCCACTATCAAAGGCATCTCCTTTTCTTATATTGATCTACCTGGGAGGCCAAATTTGTACTCAAATTGTTACCCAGTAAGCATTGTGAATAATGTTGAGGAATAATTTTCATCCATGTTATGGTGATGTCTGAAAAGGTACTCATCTTTTTACATATCCTCAAAATGAATCTGTGCATTTTAAGTACATTTTAGAGAGATCCAGGAAACTGGCTAAAGAGGTCATAGTAAATGGCAGATCCCAAATTTGAACTCAAGGCCGCTTAGTTTCAAGGCTCTTACTCTCCCTTCAGGTAAAGTGCCCTGTGCTCAGGGAGCATCTGGAGCACTGGACTTTGCAGGGCTGGCCTGTCTTCTCATGAGCGGTGCCGGAACTCATGATGTGTTTTCCCCTGATTCTCCTCTTTCTGTTTCCCTTTTGCTGATAGATCTTTTCCTGGCCTGTATTTATATCACTGATAAACTTTCTATCCAGTAGTAACTTTCATCTGAAACTGTGCTGCATGGTGTTTGAATCTCACGGGTTACCTGTCAGAGAGCAGGGTCCCTTACCCTTAAGTTTAGGGGTATCTGCTCTCTGGTGCCCCATGTACAGTAGCCTGTCTTCTCCAATGTACACTGAAAAGGAGCAGTATTTTGGGACAGGTATGTTTTTTATGTGAAATATCACACTTCTAAATCACACACACACACACACACACACATCCCCTAAACAACCCCAATCATGTGGATTTACTCTGTAGATGCTAATTTCTCAGTGGTTTTAGTTTTCCTATTCTGTAGGAATACTCTTCAACCATAGAATCCCACTGGCTGGGCCGTCACCCAGGCTTTAAGACTGCCACATTCTCACAGATGAAGCAATTCATCCTGGTGTGCAGGCGCGTTCAGCTCTGCCCCATAACATCTTTTGCACTTGCAGAGGTTGAAACTTCTTGTCAACCTCTAGTCATTAAAGGTTTATCCGAAGGCCAGCTTGTATGTCACTAGAACACTTCACAAATTCTGTCATGGTAACAAACAATAGTAATTGCTCATTTCCTTTCAAATATTTAAATTTGGATAAAGTTTAAATTTCTGTCATTTCACACTTATTTTCCAACATTCCTTCCATATTTTCGACGGTCTGGCTATACCAAAATAATCACTCTGTTTTTTTTGGATTTTGTATCTATCATCTTTTTTTTTTAATTTTTTGTTTATTGCAGTAGCATTGGTTTATAACATTGTACAAATTTCAGATGTACATCATTATACTTCTATTTCTGCATAGATTACATCATGTTCACCACCCAAATACTAATTACAACCCATCACCACACACATGTGCTGAATTATCCCTTTCGCCCTCCTCCCTCCCTCCTCCCCTCTGGTAACCACCAATCCAATCTCTGTTCACTCTCTTTTCCTGCTGTTTTGCAAGTACTGTTTTCTCTGTCTGGAATGGCTTCTAATTTGTCTCCTGCAGTTCAGTTTAAATGCCCCACTTCCATAAGACCTTTCCCCCCGCTACTCCCCTAAGCCTCCACTGTTAGATGCTTCTTCCTTTATGTATGCTTAGAATTTGTTCATATTTCTATTAATAAATATATTATGCTATTCTAACTAACTATAGACATGCCTGTCTCTTCCAACATAGTGTATATATTGCTCTACTCTCTGGGGAGAATATCTGCTCTGTGGCAGTCATGTAAAAACTGTCTGTGGCATGAATGAATGGATTAAAAATACAATTTTCTGTGAAGTTGGATGAATTTGTTGTGAACTTTTTTCATAGCAGCACATATTAAAGTTGAGACAGCATAATTAGTGTTCAGGACCATGAGGTCTGGAATCAGAAAATCTGATATGAGCTGCCTTTTACTAGCATTGTGAACCTGCTTAAGACAAGTTAGCAGATCTCGATCTGCATTATCTGGTGAATGCTTTCTTTTTAAGTACACAGCCCCCCACCCCAAACCTAGACACCTAGACAGGTCCTGATCTAGGCTAACACATACACACACACACACACATACACACACACACACACAAATACCACATCACATTTAAGGATAAGAATCTTTTATTCATCCTAAAAGTTGGGTTACGTAAAGTTGGATTATATGCATTAAGAGCAGAGTGTGAATAACGGTAATTAAATACACAATATTTGGTAACTTAGAAATTTTTTATTTTATGTAATTTAAAGACTTGTCTCTTTGAGTTTTGTTTGAACAAAGAGAAATAATCCATCTAAAAATGAGTGTGGGCTCTAGAAACGTTTGTTCATGATCTCTCTTTTCCCTTTACTGATAATAATGTTACATTACATCCATGCTGTTTTTTATCCTTTTCAAGATAATTTCACATATGTTATGTGATTTTGCAACCACTAGCCAGTTTAATGTCAGCAATGTTTCCAAGCTTATATTTGTGTTAGGTTTTTTAAAGAAGATTCTATCCTTAGATGTGGTTACACATGAAACATATATTTACTTCGGTGCACCAACTCAGTGAAACCCACAGCAATTTCAATTGTGCTCATTCAAGGACAAAATTAGGTTTTAGGATTTAACCCGGGTGGCATAATAAAATATAAATAAGTTGTTTACCTGAGAGCAATAGGAACAAAAAGAGACAACCTGAAATACAAGCTACGACAGAACAGTAATGAAACGCAGCATTAAAACTATTAATGGATGTTGACCTTCAGAAATGAAATAATAACAAAGGAAAAATAAAGAAAACTAAGAGTGCTCCCAAAGTTAAGAAACATTTCATGAATTATAGAGCCCCTCCATTGTATCTTGCTTTTCTGTTTATATCTCACTTTCTGCACTGGCCGTGACATTTCTTATGTTAATATTATACGTCTGCCTCCCATTCTAATCTGGTGGGGCCTTATGCATCTTTGATTTGTCCGTTGATTAGCAATGCCAAACCTTGTGCGGAGAATAGGCAATCAATACATGTTTATTGAATTGCGTTGAACTTTTAAGCATAGGTAAAATTAAGCCAACTATAAGCCCACATATTGTTTCCTAAATCTTAAGCAGTTCAACAAAGAAAAAAAGATAAAATGGATCACTTTTTTCACTACATGAGCCACAGTAAAATACAGCTTTATGTGGTTTTTCCAATAGGAAATACAGTTATCCTAGCCATAATCTTAGTCTGGTGCTAAATATATTATTCATGACATGTAATTATAATGAGTAGCTTGCTTTTTAAAGAAGATCTAGTGGTGTTAGCAGTGAGAATGAAATTGGCCATTTTTTCCCCCATAAAGCTCTGTGTCTTCTCCAGGCTGTAAGATATGGCTTTGCACATAGAACATGTGGATGAAAAGACGAATTGCCTACTATCTCAGAGCCTCATTTTAATATTTAATTTTACTTTAGGCACGTCCCAGTACACTTGAGAAAGCCTTTATTTACTTTTATTTCCTAGCATTAATTTTGTTGCTCTGAAACACACCAAGTACTTTACTAAGTGTTAAATTAGTTCTAATATTGTGAATGTAAAGTTTTACTTTTATGAATGAGTTTGTATTCCCAGAGTCACTCAGTGCTGGGATGATATCTCTGATTTTGAATCCTATTCCCCTTTTTCAGCAAAAGGGTGAATGGCAGGGCAATTCATTTCCACACATTCGCTTAATTCTCTCCTGATTGTCCTCACGTGGGATGTGTGTCCTTGCGTCCCTGGGAGCACTAAATGAGAGCATCAGACTACAGACCCCAATTTCTAACTCTGTGCTTCTGAAGTGACTAGATTTAATGATCAGGACCAGTCATATAGAGATGAAAGGAAGAGTGCCAATAATTATTTATCACCTATTACCTGCCAGGCATAGTGTCAGGTATATACCATGCTCTCTTATTGACTCTTCAAATCAACACTGTGGTTCATACTTTATAGAGGGTTCACTGAGGCTAAGGGAGGTTAAGTGACTGCAAAAGCATCATACCTAGAAAGTGTCAGAGATGAGATTGAGTCCCAAGACTTTCTGGTTCTATTTAATTTTTAATTGAGGTAACATTTGTTTATAACATTATATAAATTTCATGTGTAATTGCATCATTATATTTTGACTTCTGTATAGACTACATTGTGTTCACCACCAAAAGTCTAGTTGCCATCTGTCATCATACAAATGTCCCCCTTTATACCTTTTGTCCTTCTCTCACACTCCTTTCCCTCTGGTACTACCAGTCTATTCTCTGTATCTCTGTGTTCATTTTTTATTGTATTT
This sequence comes from Ceratotherium simum simum, assembly GCF_057802395.1. Taxonomy (NCBI): domain Eukaryota; kingdom Metazoa; phylum Chordata; class Mammalia; order Perissodactyla; family Rhinocerotidae; genus Ceratotherium; species Ceratotherium simum. Next base: position 101,426,293 of record NC_141900.1, read on the forward strand.
TTTTTTTTATCTTCCACATAGAAGTGAAATCATATGGTATTTGGCTTTTTCTGTCTGACTTATTTCGCTTAGCGTAATACCCTCAAGGTCCATCCATGTTGTCGTTAAGTGGCAAGATTTCATCTTTTTATGGCTGAGTAGTATTCCATTGTATGTATATACCATATCTTTATCCATTCATCCATTGATGGGCACTTAGGTTGTTTCCAAGTCTTGGCTATCGTGAATAGTGCTGCCATGAACATAAGGGTGCATATATCTTTTTAAATTAGTGTTTTTATGTTCTTTGGATAGATACGCAGAAGTGGAATAGCTGGATCACATGGTAGCTCTATTTTCAATTTTTTGAGGAATCTCCATACTGTTTTCCATAGTGGCTGCATCAGTTTACATTTCCACCAGTAGTGTACGAGGGTTCTCTTTTCTCCACATCCTCTCCAACATTTGTTATTTCTTGTTAAGTATAGCCATTCTGACAGGCATGAGGTGATATCCCATTATAGTTTTGATTTGCATTTCCCTAATAATTAGTGATATTGAACATCTTTTCATGTGCCTGTTGTCCATCTGTATATCTTCTTTGGAAAAATATCTGTTCAGATCCTCTGCCCATTTTTTAATCGGGTTGTTTGGTTTTTTGTTGTTGAGTTGTATGAATTCTTTATATATTTTGGATATTAAGTGCTTATCAGATATGTGACTTACAAATATCTTCTCCCAATTGATAAGTTGTCTTTTTGTTTTGTTAATGGTTTCCTTTGCTGTGCAGAAGCCTTTTAGTTTGATGTAGTCCCATTTGTTAATTTTTTCTTTTGTTTCCTTTGCCTGAAGAGACATATCCAAAAAGATATTGCCAAGACTGATGTCAAAGAGCGTACTATGTTTTCTTCTAGGAGTTTTATGGTTTCAGGTCTTACATTGAAGTCTTTAATCCATTTTGAGTTAATTTTTGTGTATGGTGTAAGATAGTGGTCCAGTTTCATTCTTTTGCATGTGGCTATCCAGTTTTCCCAACACCATTTATTGAAGATACTTTCCTTCCTTCATTGTATGTTCTTGGCTCCTTTGTCAAAAATTAGCTGTCATGGCTTTCTAGTTCTAAAGCCATGCCTTTTCCACTCAAGTACACTGAATCCAAGGAGTCAACAGTCACCAGTGATGTCAATTTAGAACGTCAAAGCAGTTTTCCTGTCTCACCGCATTTTCTCCAATTGACTGACCATCACCCCAGATTCTACGTGTGGAGCTCCGTAATTTTAGCTCAAAACTCTAAATGCTGCTAAAATGCAAATGACATACAGTGAGTAATAATATTTAAAGTAAAGACATTTACATCAGTCCTTTCCATCTCAGGTTGACCAAAAGCTGAGAGTATAAATGGAGCTAGCTGATTAGGAAGAGATAACATTGGGAAAAAATATGTTTAGAAAACTCAAAAGACAGATCTTAACTGCTTAACAATTTTGCTCTAGGCTATTGTTATTACTGCTTTTCAGAGAAGCTTGTGTGGCCCAGGAATATTACGTGAACTGAATGATCTGAAAGGTGTATATCAGATGTGCTGTTAAAAGTTCTTTATGCACGAATGGTAAAACCCCATGATAAATCTCTTGTAGGCACTTTAGCATTATACAAATGATAGCACACTTTATGAATACATTTTTATGAATCTTTGCAAAATTAGCTTTCCTTTTTGTTTTGTTTCTTTAAAGTATTAATAAAATGCATCTCTTTGCTATATTATTCTTATCATTATATATCTGAGAATTAAGGGAAAAAAATCTCTTTTACTAAACCTATATATAGGATCCAACTATTTCATATAAAATCTGATTCTTCTGTGGCTCTCTCAGTCAGGGTTATGTAGTTGAAAGAATGTAACTATATATCCAGGTTAGCATTTCTTCTCTTTATATATGCCATGTAGCTTATTGCTTTGTAACTGTAATTAAATTTGCTCATTACCTAGAGACCCAGGTTATTATTATATTAGTCAGGAAAAGTATATGTCTTTTTCCAATTTTATATATTTGTTTTTACATACATTACTTGACATATGTATAAAATTTAAGAATATGCTGTGGATTCATAAGCCAATACTTATAATACATCCTAAAATTTCCTAGAGACATATATCAACATAAAGCCCTCATATTTAAATTTAAGACTGATTGATAACAATGAAAACTGGCATATTCTGAGTGGGTGGTATGTTAATTCCATGCGGTTTTGTCATTTTTACTTTTATTTATACTCATTGGACAGTAAAAAAAAAGTCTGTCTAAATCTGTTTTAATAAGATAGTTTTATGACTTTATGTAAACGCTTACATAAATTTCCTTTGTAATTAATTGACTGAAAATAGAATTCTTTAGTGACACATAGGTGATTATGAAACGAATGTCCCTATATTAACATTTTGCTTCCTTGTTTGGATCAAATATATGTGATATTTTTGTTCATTTTTTTTTTTAAGAACTTGTGAAGTGAATGTTATGTATTCAATTAAATGTTATGCAAAAGGTGGCAATTTTCACTCAACTCCAAAACTTTATTTTGCTTGGTTAAAATGCCTGGCTGACATATGTTTGCTAAAGATAAGGTGTCTGTTTAAAAAATAATGTTCAAAAAAGTTGGTCAGGATAGTCCTTTCTGTCTCATTAAAGACAATATATGCTTCCTACCTTTGTTCTTCTCTTCCCTGAGCAAAGTTAGTGGAGATGAATTCAAATTGTCCATCATATTTTAGAATTACATTTAAATTTAGCACTGAATTTCCACATTTGAATTTCAGGGAAATTTAAGGAGCAACATAAAGTAGTTGTATAAAGAGGAGCTAAGATCAGACCTGGAAAGAGGAGGAAGATTTAAGCACCCTGAATCTTTTCCAGTTTTGTCCATTACTCTATATGTAGGCTTAAGCTTAATTAATTAATAACCCATAAAAAATTAATGAGATTAATTTTCTATCCATTAGCTTTAAGAACCTTGGAGGAAATGTTGTTGTGATAGCTACAAAAACCATCATATTTCTACAGATGAGGACTAAATTTGACATTGTAAATTGAGTTCCAGATTTATTTTTGCCTCTGACGCATAATTGAGAATTTCCAAGGTTCAAAGTTTATTTTTCCCTGTTCTCATCCCCTTTTTCTCTGGTCATGTCTGTCAATTGCGCCTTTCAGATAAATTAGATTGTATGCAAAAGGGATCTGACAACCTATATAAAAATAAGCTGTGTGAATGAAGGGAAGAGAGAATTAAGGGATATTAAGATATAAAATTTATTTCATCCTGTTAATCCCAGCTCAAAACTCTACAAGAGATTTTAAAATTCCTAGATTGACCTATTGAAAACTCTGCATAGTCTGTCCCAAATTTATCTTTCAAACCTTAATTCTCATTTGTTCCATTGATCCATTTGCTCCATTGAAGTCACATTGATTTTATCACTTTTTCTCAAACATATTATTCTTATTCCTACCTTTACTTAGTTGTATTCACTACTATACTCCTAGAAATCATTCACTCAATCATGCACTCATTTATTCATACATTTATCATACTTCTATGAATAAAAATACACACTATGTACTGACGATATAAAAATGAAGAAAACACAATCTCTTACATGGATGAGCTCATAGTCTAGTAAAGGAGATATAATTTTAGTATTTAGAGTACATCTTAATAAGTAGTAATAAAGTATGCTTTCTCCAAGCAAAAGCTTTAAGTCCTGGGCCATCACCTCTTAAGATATCTTCCATATTTATTTTAGCTCATAATCTCTTCTCTCTTCTATGAACTGCAACAAAATTTATCGCCTATATTACTTATTTTATAAATAAATCATAACATCATGAATTTATCTCAATCTAATGTGCACTTATATTCTTCTTAATTACCATTATTATTGATGAAGGCAATTTTTTAAATGCCCGCAATATTAAGCATAGTGCTTATACATATAGTTAGTGCATAAGAAACATTTTTGCATGAATAAATAAATGAAAGAAGGAAAGAAAAAAACTAACAGGGCCAGAATAGTGTGTTTGATTAGGGAAGATAAGGTATAGGGAACATATATAAATATATATATGGAAGAAAATACATATAAGGTGATAATATTTCAATACCACTGAGTGTATCCAATATGTTATAATAGATGATTGCTTTCATGACTCTCTATTATTTCACTAACTAATCATTAAATCTTATTAGTGGTACAAGATAGTCTGGCGAAAGTACTCACAACTGGTTGAGGAGTGAACAGCGTGTAAACATCATAACAAAAACTCTACCTATATATGTAATACAGTGAGGATTTTTCCTCACTGGGTTACAGTGAGGAATCCAGTGAGGGAGGAATTTTCAACAGAGGCAAGGCACTAGGGTCAAAAACCAGATCTGTTTTCAGATGGTGATGATCAACAAATGGTCGGTCCTTTTCTATAAAAATAAAGGTGATATTCCATATTTAAAAAGTCAGTATGAGCCAATCATAGAAATTATTTTCCTCTTGCCGGTGAGGGTATGAGAAAGGTACTTGTGAGTCAATCTTGATCGGTGGACTTGTTTGGAGCCCAAAAGAAGGCCTGTGTTAGGGCAAAAACACACTGAAGATAAGAAAGGTGAAGAATTGTAAAGAACTGGGATTCTATGCATGATAAGTCCCAGAGGTCACTATACATCTGGATTTCTTGTTATGTGAAATGATAAAGATGACAAATGTTCCTAGTGTTTAGTCAGAGTGTTCCATTACTTGTATCCAAAGGATTCCTAACTATTTAATAATAAGGACCATTAAAAATAATCAGAAATGTCAAAATAATTGAAAGACACTCAATTTAAATATAAAATTACCTGAATTTCTTGCAAAGCAAAAGTGGATAAAGCTACTTGTGAGATTTTCAACTCTAAAAATGTGCTTTTCATGAGTTAAAAAATATTTTTCCCTTGCATGGGTTTTTTTTTTATCCAAATGAGAATGATATAAATGCCTGGTATTTTGTAGGGTACTTTTCATCAACATTATGACATTTGGGTCTCATAACAACCTTGTGATATAGGTAGAACAAATATGATAATATTCCAATTTAAATGAGGAAATCGGTAATCCTGGAAATTTAAGTTGTTTGTAAAATCAACAAAGAAGATGCTAGAGCCCAGATATCCTGTCTTTTGATTTCTCTATTTGCCACTCTGCCAAACTTCTTAGTGGAACTCAGAGCTGATATAATTATTTTAATGGTTTTAAACCTACCTGCAAACACATGTACCACCCAACCCATTGATGAATTCAAAGTTGAAAAAGCATTAGTAAGATGCATTCCATTAAAAAATAGACGTCACTGAAGATATACATTGAGAGATGGGGGAGGAGCTGCTGGGTGAAAAGGGAGAGTCATCTTATCTTCCCTGTCTACACCACCACTTTGGGGTCTGCCAACTAATTCATTGTTGCCACAGTCATGTGGGAAAAAAAATAAATTATCTCACATGCCTAAGTTCTTACAGTTTTTGAAGTATGTTTACATAAACATAATTAGCAAACTAATAAATTATAACATCTTAGTTCCAGTTACATTTTTAATATGAAGGATATTCATTTGCAAGTGTAGGGTCCTTTGTCTTGATTATAGATGTTAGAAAAGAAAATGTGAGAGGTGCTACAGAAATAAATGATATAAGATTTAAACACCTTTTAATTTATTCACAATCAGTATATTTCTAAAGATGAATAAAACAACCAAATGTGATTTTGAATAGAATTCTTAAACACATTTTCTAATTTCTCCTCTTTGATGTGAAAATAATGCAGGATTTAGAATTTTACATGTAATAGAACATATTGATTCACAAAATGAAATGGCTCATTTATGTTATATTAATTTAAATTTTCTATTCCTGGTGCCGTGTAATTTCCCTCAAAGTGGATCATGGATATTGAAAAGTATACTCTTATACATTTTATAGTATCTATTTCCCACAAGTAATGCAAGGTTCTTTAATAAGATGAGCAATAATCAACTCTCAATTTAAGAAGGCAAAATTCTATGTATCAAAATAAAATTTATGCACATCGAAATTCTTGTTGTCTAGTTCTTTAATCTCATTTTTATTTATGTGTGTGTGATTTAGTCTGTTTTTCCTGACATTTGTGAAATCAAAAAGTTTTTCTACAACTGGACATTTGTTGCTTCTCTTCAGTGCTGCCTTACAATACCATATTATTAGTATAAAATATGCAGTCAGTAGAGCAGACAATGCATTTCAGACATCAGACTTAAAGCCCCATTTTTATTAAAAGCCAGACTTGTACAACCCTGAATTGAAAACAAAATATTTGTCCTTAGTCAATGTGCCTGGGCCAAATTATTTTATAGCACCCGAAAAATATGTTTAATTTTATACATTAAGGTTTGACCAATACTAAGAAGTCCTTTTTACTTTAGAAAACTCTCCACAAATAACAAATATGATAATTTTCAATTGGCTTAGATTTTTTTGCAAAGATAAATTAATTTTTTTTCTCATGAAAGACAATGCAAATTTTTATCAGTCAGTACACTCTAAACCAATGCATTTGAGCAATCTATCTTTTGAGTCAGTGTTTATCTGTTAACTTTGGCTCTGTATCAAAACTTTTTCTTCTTATCAGTGTTTTCCTATTTATTTGGTTGGACCCAAGTTATTGTTTTTAACTTTCAAAATGTTCCTATAGTATATTGAGGCTGGTATATGGTAATTTGTCTCTTCATGTTTTGAGGTAGAATAGTGATGTGGAAAATAAATGATTTATTTTGACAATGATGTGGAAAACAAAAACATTTAAACTTATTAATCTTATGTATATTATAATAGTTCCTAAATATAAGAAGCACAAACCATAGCTTCTTTACACCATATACTAAATCTTATTCCTTTTTATTTAACCAGCTCTTAGAATAATGCTAAAATAATTTATGAAAAAGAAAAGAAGGGAAGAAAGAAGGAAGGGAGGGGGAAAAAAGCCATTCAAGCAATCTGGAAATTTCACAATAACAGCTGTTATAAAGTTTAGATGACTATAAATTATTTTTAAACAATATATAATGTCTATCTATATTCATTATATATAGCAATGCTCTCTAATTTCTGTAATTAACTTATCTTTCTGGAGAAGAGTGTTAAATATATATTTGTTATAGTCTAAAGTTCTAACTAATAAGCTGTATGTTGCCAAGCAAGCTTAGCTTAATTCACCAGCTTCTAAACTCATGCTTTTGCCCCTTCTTTATAAATCAATTATCCAGTAATTTGCATTGATGCGCTAGACCTCCAGGCAATCATCTCAGTGTTCTATCACAAAGAATTATTAAAACAGAAGCTTCAAAGCTAAATCTTCAATGGTAGCTAAAAAGTAGATAAGGACTGTATAAATCTGATTCCCCAAGATAAGGAATCTACAAATTAAGGTCAAGTAGGCAAGTGATTGGGCAACAAGTGATTTAAAGTAAAAGTCTTTCAATGGTCATGAATAAATCCCTTTTAAAGACATTGCATTGTGTTCACTAAATAAAAACGTGCCAATTCCTCAATGATTAATAACACACTGTTTTGTTTGAATCAATCAGCTGATAAAAAAATGAATACATAACATCAGCAAAGGTCATCTGGTCTACCTGTTGCTTTAGATTAATTTATTATGTTTCGTCCCCAGATTCCTCAGCTCTCAGAAATATCATGACTGACATGGACCAAGAAAATCAAGACATTCAAAATATGTATATAGTATGTGGCATGATGATAATGTTGGTTTTATGCAAAGAAAATTTAGCAAATGTGCAATTACTGTGCCTGCAATAACTATAAAGTAACGTAAATGGAGATAATTTATGATACTGTGCTCTGTGTCAAGTGTACTTAAGCACTTTTGAGCTGTAACAAAGGATCTTGCTTCCCTCAGGATAATAATGTGCATTTCATCTAAGTCATAATTTTAATTAACTGCCCTTCGTTAAGATAGTTTTTTCTTCCTCTAAACCTAACCACAGTTGGTATTTAAAAGACCTATTAAATAAATATTGTTTCCATTTTATCCATTGTCAAGTCAAAGGTCTTTGTTTTAAGAAAATTTTAGACTAGCTCTACAGTTTAGAAGTTGTTCCAGGCCTTCATGAACTGCATGCGGGAGTAACTAATTGATGCTATGCTTTATGGTATTGGCACATTCAAATAGTTTCATCGATTCTGCGCAGTTTCCCTCTCTGAAAAACATGAGACCTGTGGCCATGGTAGAATTCTCATTGTTAATTTATATCGCTTGCTATAGTGCCTGTTAGTGAATTATTCTGTTTCTAGGGCAAAAATACATTTTCCCATGTGGAAAAAAAGTCATATAAATCAGGCAGTAGATAAATAAGTAATATGATTGTTAGCCAGTAGTATGCTAAATAATAGTAATGCATACAGTCATTCGCTTTGCACAGCTTAATACAATAGATGAAAATTTAAGTCTGTGAATCTGATATTTGCTTAAACTTTACTGATACAACTGAGTTCTTTAAGGCCCAACCTTTGGTCCTTTTGAATTGCTCTCTGTAGAGCTAGTCCCTTATATAAAGTTGTGTACTATATACCGTGATTGTGTTATAGCACTTAGCATTTTGTACTTAACATTTAGTCTAGTTTTAGGAAAGTCTTCTCTCACCTACTGCTATTGAAGCTTTACGAGAAAACAAACAGCAGTGTGGCCTAATCAAGTGCTGTATTCATAGTAGAATTACCAGAAATAATTGTTTAATTATTTTTAACACTTTGCACACTTGTATAATGTGCACACAAGCAATTGATGAACACTTTTTCATGAAAGGGAATATAGTTTCCTAATTTGAATTGGTATTTTAATGAAATGGAAGTTACCTTTATTCTATCTTCCCCATACAAAGTTAGTGAAAGTCTCCTCTCCTTACTTAATGCTGTCTTAAGCAAAGATTTACTGCACAATGGGACCAAGCTAAGATTGGGTGGCCACCAGTTAGCAGTGACATCCTGAAAGTTGGCTTCTGTACTGGGAGCTCACCTAATATCATTTGCAATTGTATACTTATCTTTCATTCAGATTTTGACCTCCATCTTTCTGATTGTAACGTAGTCATCAAAATCTGCTATTTTCAATGACTACAATAGCTAATATTCTCTTACATTATTTCCATGGATCAGCCCCATGAATCCTCAAAAAAAATCCTGTGAGGCAGGTAGTATTATGATTCGTGTTTGTTTTTTCCCATTGTTACTTGGCTTGCTGGTGGCAAGCTGGTAAGTGAACTCTGGTCTGACTAAAGGCACCTTGCTCATAATGATAAAACTTGATTTCCCTCTTCTTGACATCTTTGTCTTCTGCGTTTCTGAATGTGGACTAAGTGCCGAAAAACACCGAGCCCAGTTCTAGGGCCAGAAATCCTCCCCTAACACAAGAGTCTTCCTTAGCATTTTAGAGCCCACTGTCAGAAAGCGTTTCCCGCGCTGGAGGCTCTTCCTCCTGCTCATGGGAGCTCTCAGCAGTGTCCGGCATCTCAGGTGATGGGATCTTTTGATCTGAGAACCAGCAGCCATCAGTACTGAGATGAGTAACAGTTTAATCATTTCTTTGCCCTTTCTCCTTCTAGCTTATGATTCAAGATGATGGTTTTTATCTTCCGTTCCTGAATTAGCACCTGTTGACTAAACGGATCAACAAACTTTACTCTATCCCTCTTATTATTTACTTTCCTGGGCACAAATCTTATTTTATGTCCTTGCTTATCAGACTTCCAATCAGTTTGCCTCCTGATACTGACCATCCAGTTGACACTTTTTTATTGTAATTTCCTCTTTTTAGAACTTCATACTGTTAAATACTTGCTGAATTTCAGGATATGTTTTTTCAGGCAGAACAGTGGGAAATGAGTTAATAAAGCTTCTACTTTCATTTTAAAGACCCCTGAGAGATACTTAACCAGTTGCCTGCTGTGTAAATGTTATTGAGAATGAAAAACATAAAGTAGATTTACAGCGACAGTTGTGTCCACATCTATTCCAAACTTTATACACAGTAACAAAAATAACACTTAGCACTTTAGTGGTTATTTCTATGAAAAAGATCCAGTGTGATTTATGTAATAAATTAGACACTAAAAACTTTCTTGAAACATTATTGTTTAAAAATTAGGAAATAAAGGCAGAAGGGATAAATGTAACTTGAAAAATAGCCTTTTCCCCAAAACAAAATCATGGTTTTCAAGTAAGTGCTTTTTTGCTAATTTTCTAGTAAATAGGTCTTATTGCCATAAAAATACGTATTTGTGAAAACTTCGAACATACTTGAAAAATTAACTGATTTTTTTGAACAAACCTGTTTTTGGTGGTACTGTTATTTTCCTCTTACCCATAAATAAACCTTTGTCCATCAAACAGATTTTTTTTTTCCCCCGTATCACCAGTGATCATATCACCCATAAGTTCCTCCCATGGAGCAAACCCTCATTATGCTCGTGGAGTAAGCATAGCTGAAGAATAGGTTGCAATCAATTTTAGCAGAATTTGACCAATATTTGAAAAATATGTCATTTTTGTTTGTGTGTAATTTATGGCATCTACTTTAATTAATGCCAATGGTCGATGATGAATGTCATTGTCAGTCAATGTGGGACTTGAATACACATAAGACTATAAAAAGCCTCTTTCTCCCAACGAAAAGGCAAGCACACTTTATTTATCTAATTGAAATTTTCTCCTCTAAAAGTCTTAACAAGCTAGATAGTTATTCTAATAATGTTGCCATTCCCCAAAAACATTCCTAGGCTCTTTCGGAGCTATACCTTGAGCACTCATTTCTGAAAGCCCATTCATCCCTCCCTACACACAGATGTACAGAATGCTCTCATTTGTAAAAGCTTATTTATTCTTAGATTGATAGTACTGAGCCAAGAAGTCAATGCAGAAGTATTGTGTTTGGACACCACAGTACATTCTAAAGGGATTTTAAGGCTGTTTGTCACGTTTGCTCATAAGTAATTGTCTTATGCCTCACCCGGTCACCTCATTTATTTAACTTACTTCATCTCTGAGAATTTATACATTAGTTACCCGTGTCCAAGCTCAATATTCAACTGGTTCTTCTGTATCTCACACTGATGTCTGATAGGCGTCTCAAAATCACCCAAAATGCAGCTCTGGATATTTCCTAATAAAACTGCTTCTATTTCAGTCTCTTTTATCTCCATAAATGGCAATACTATTCTTCGGGTTGCTCAAACCAAAAACCTTGCTGTTATCCTTGACTGTCCTCTCTCTTCAACTTCAATCCATCAAGCAAATCCTATTGGCTCTACCCTGTTGTGAAAAATCTGCAGCCCCACTGTTCTGACCCACCACTCTATGACATTGGTTACTACAATTATCTTCCAAAAGGTCTCCCCACGTTCACCTTTGCTCCCCTGCAGTCTGCTTTCAACACAGTGGCCAGAATCGTACTTCTAAAATGCAAGCCAGATCATGCCACCCTCTCCTCACAGCCTTTCATTGGTTACCATTTTACTACTGAAGAAGTAATGATTCCTTGAAATAGCCTTTCAAGTCCTGTACAATAGGTCTTTGGAACATCTTTGACTCACTTTCTACTGTTTTCTCCTCATTGTCTCTGCTTCAGCTATACTCTTCTTCCAGCATGCTAGGAACAGTGTTACCCCAGGATGTTTGCACTTGCTGTTCCCTCTGCCTGTAATGCTCTTCTACTTTCCACATGGCTGCCTGTCTCCTCTTCAAGTCTTTGTCCAAATATCACCTTCCTGATGAGGCCCTTCCTCCCTGACTATCCTATTTAAAATGGAAACAACTCCTCCCACCCACTCCTCTACTCTCTACCCTCCTTCCCTGCTGATTTAATTATTTTTTATCCAAAACTCTTATCTCTCCCATTGATTTTTTATTTGCTTATTGTCTATCTCCTGCACTTGAATAAAAACTCTTAAAGTTAAGGGATTTTGGTCTATTTTGTTCACTTTCATAACCTCAGACCCTAAATGAATGCTTGGCACATAGCAACAACTATATATTAAAGATATATGGCTCTTTCCAAAACTCATAACAACTCTAGAATATTAAGATGTAACACTACTATTATTCATTTGTATGTGGCATAGAGCTTTTGACTCAGTTTATTTATGCATGTTCGTATATGCAGCTAGCATCTTCATAAAATCTTATGTATAACTCCTTATTTTGATCCTGCGTCCTCATTCTTGCGGTTCAACGATGATATTTAGTCCATATCTTGACACTCAATTAGTAATTGAATTATTTTTATTAGATTTCAATGTCCTAACGTCTCCTAAAGTTGAGCATTGTGGTCTTAAAACATGATTTTTTCCCCTCTCAAATTTCTCCTTTGACTTATATATTTGGAATGCAACTTTTTAATTCCTTATCCACCAGGATATTGGTCATAATAGTCCCTGTCTTTAAAGATGTGATATGTTTCCAGTATTCTTCAAGCATCTATAATTGAGACTGTTTGGCTATTTTCTTCTGTCACTGCTAAGTCAATTGCCTAAAACCTCTCTATATAAAGTAGTAATGGAGCCTTTTCCGTTCTCCATACATCTTCAACTTACCAGATTCCTTCTGTCAGGGATAGTTCCTTTATTGTGAGAAGAAAGAATGTAGATATCACATTGTAGTTCTTCTATTGTCTCCATGACCACTCTGCGTACATGGTTATTTATCGATTTTGTGTAATAACTGGAAACTCCAGTGGATTCTTAGCTGTCCCTAAAAGTTGAAATCAGCAGAGATAAGATTAGGGCTGAGTCAACAAAATTCTATGAAAAAAAGGATAGATGGAAACGAAGGGGTCAGAGAAGATAAGCAGTTTTCTTGAACATTACAAGGGGATTGAATTCATCATTAGGAAGACTTTCCAACTGAGGGTCAAGGAGCCCAAAACAAGGATCAAAGGTTATATTATGCCAAACAAGGAAGGGTGAGGGAGCTCACAGAGATAAAGGCTAAAGTTGTGGACAGCCAAGAAAGGTCAGAGTGCTGGAACTAGTACTTTAAAAATAAATAAATAAATAAATAAATAAATAAATAAATAAATAAATAAATAAGCAGAACCAAAATTTAGGAACCAAAGAAAGATTAAGTAAAGACCCTGGATTTCTAAGGACTAGATTTATACAGTGAAAATCAATTTTTAAAGTAACTGTGAAAATTTTTTCTTTAGGATGCAGGATCTTTTTGAGCTCCTGATATTTTTTAATCTATTCTGAAAAGTAACTTAAGCTAATAGAGTCTGTGATTTTCTGACAATCATGAATTTTAAAGGCTCTTGCTATATAAACACAAATAATTTAAGGTTAGGTTAGTCTATCCTGTTTTGCGTGCATGCTTTTCATTTTCATCAACGTGTTCCCTTATTCGATCTGCCCATTTTGTTCTTGCTTATCCAGGGATTTCTAGGAATGCAATCTATACCATATATAACTTAACTCTTAAATCATATTGCATTAGACAACAGGTATGCTTTATGTTCATAATAACAAATTATGCTAAATTAATTCCATCATTTAGTGCATAGTCACTGTTCTGGTTATAAGTCACTGAATAATAAACAACCACAAAACTTATTGGTAAGACAATTCACCTTGTTTTTTATGATCACGGATTCTGTGAGTCAGGAGTTCAGTTAGGGAACAGCAGGGATGGCTCATTTCTGCTCCATGATGTCAGAGGCTCAGCTGGCATGACCGGAATGGCTGAGGCGTAACTCTAATCATCTGGGGGCTGGAATCATCTGCTAGCTTCTTCACTCTTGTGTCTGGGACATGGGCTGGGATGGCTGAAGGATGGGTTCAGCTGGTACTGCAGGCTGGAGCCCCTACATGTGACCTCTCCATCCAGGCAGTCTGAGGGTGGTCCGACCTTGTACATAACAGTGCAGGGCTCCTGGAGTGAGTGTTTCCAGTAAATGAGTAAACTGCATAATCCTTTAAGTCCTAGCTTTGGAAGTCATATGATGTCACTTCCACTGTGCTCTATTGGTCATAATGAGCATCGGGCCACCCAGATTCCAGGGGAAGAAACACAGACTACAACTCTCCATGGGAGAAAGATTGAAGTATTTGCAGCTATAATTTAAAACTGCTGCATCCGCTAAACAAACATTGAATATTCTTTACCTCTGGTGTTATCAATAACTATTGTATGTGTATACCCATTTTTAAAGAGAATGTGACCACTATTTTTCGCTGCATATAAAGAAAGGTACACAGTTTAATGATCATTTGCATCTTTTTGGTTGTGTTTTGGTTTCTCTGGTACCACACTCTTCTTCAAAGTTATTTTCTTTTCTCTGTTTGCACTTCAAATTCATGAATCCAGATTGACTTCTGTGACGTAGCTGCCACTGACTCTGATAGATCATTTGTTAAAGTGTATATTGTATATCAACTCGGTCTTAGAGTCATTCCCAATCCAATTGCCTGTCCATTGTTTTTGTATTTTCTATTAACATCCGATTTTATTTTATAGTATCCATAGAGTTTCAGGGAAATAGACAAAAAAGTAAATGTGCCAGTAATTCTTCATCTGTTTAGGCTCAATTTTCCAATGCCAAGTTTCTGAAAACTGCCTCTAGCATGTGCAATTTCAGAGAGCTGGTTTCACCTTGGATGTGCCTTTCTGACATTGAAAACACATGAATCTTTAAATAACCTTTTTCCGTTTTACAAACTTTGCTCATTTCTGCCACCAGCTGATATATGCTAGTTTGGCCCCTACTTTGTTCAATTTGTGGTAATAATTTGTAGAATTTCACTGAAAAAGAAATTTGTAGGGAACAAATGCACAACAAAGAGGATTTTAGTAGCTTTGCTTTCCTTTTTTTAGTTAACAGATTGTATTAATATTCTCTATTGTAAGATACTGTAGTTAGATTGAAAGCTTCCATTGTTTTCTATTTGCTTACATAAGCTATTCTATATGCTGTTGAGAAGAATGTGCATTAAGATCTCAAGCACTTGAATAATAAGTATTATTGGAAATGACTGTCATTGTTCAATATTTCTGTATTTTGCTACTTGGTTATTTCCATGTACATAAGGAACAGTTGGAAAATTATGTGTACACACCTTTATATATAATTATATATTTACTCATATATAATTATATGTAAACTGTTAAAGTGCTATGACATTTCATATATTGATCTTTTTTGGTATTAAAAGGGACTCAATTTCTTCCTTTATTATTGTAAAGAATTGTAAAATTGAAGAATTGTAAAATTACTGCCTTGCCTCATTCTGTTTTACCTTTACATTATGAATCATGGAATTCAGAACAATGTTCATTAGTTTATGATTGGTCATTCTTATGTGCTAATGGAAGACGAGGCTTCATTAGACTATTTCACTCCTTCAAGTTCTTTCGGTTAAAAAATTTGTCTCTGTGTTAAAAATGATTTAACATTTTAAAACGGTTTGTTTTGATATATATCATAGGAACAAAAGAGTATATAGAAATGTATATTTTAAAAAATAAAGAGACACTTTGTAACCATGACCAGTTAAAAGTTTCCTGCTTGCCCCTCCCCTATTGCATCTTGCCGCCAGACACAGAAACTATTCTGAATTTGGGATAATTCTTCCCATTTTTCATTTTAGACTTGTGTTTTTCTAAGCAAAATATTATTTAGTTTTTCCTATTCCTGAAATTCATATGAATGGAAACATGAAAAGACTGTCTTCTATCATTTCTACCTACTGCCACACAAAATTATATTTGTAAGATAAATACCTTAATTAGTAAGTGATTCTCTAGTATTCAATTTCCCTTGTTTGAAAGTTATAACTCTGTTTCTATTATTTTAGTGGTTACCCTAGAAATTTAAACATATATATTTAATTTGTCAAAGTATAAAGTTAATCAGTATCTTTACCCAGCCCTCAGATATTTCAAGGACTTTAAAACACCTTCCAGATTTATATGATGGTATATAATAAATATTAATTCTATATTTTAGCTCCACAAGGTACTATTATGAGGAGGAGGATTTTTTAACTGTTCTTTTCGAGAAATTTTTTTTATTAAGACTTTATTTTTTAGAGCACTTTTTGGGGTCACAGTATAATTGAGGGAAGTTACATAGATTTCTCGTATACCTCCTGCCCTTACACATGGGTAGCTTTGTCCATTATCAGCATCGCCACCAGAGTGGTACATTTGTTGCAATTGATGAATCTACACTGACACATAATAATCGCCCGAAGTCCATAGTTTACATTGCTCTTGGTGTTGTACATTCTATAGGTTTGGACAAATATATAGTGACATGTATCCATCATTACGGTAGCATACCGAGTGTTTACACTGCCCTAAAAATCCTCTGTGCTCTGCCTGTTCATTCCTTCCCTCTTCCTCCAACTCCTGGTAACCACTGATCTTTTTTCTGTCTCCACAGTTTGCTTTTCTCAGAATGTCATATAGTTGGAATCATACAGTATGTAGCCTTTTCAGATTGGCTTCTTCTACTTAGTAATGTGCATTTAAGTTTTTTCCATGTCTTTTCATGGCTTAATAACTCATTTCTTTTTAACAGCAAATTATATTTCATTGTCTGGGTGTACCACAGTTTATTTAGCCATTCACCTACCGAAGGATATCTTGGTTGCTTCCAAGTTTTGGCAATTATGAATAAAACTGTTATAAACCTCTGTGTGCAGGTTTTCATGTGGCCATAAGTTTTCAACTCCTTTGGGTAAATACCAAGGAGCACAATTTGTGTATCATATGGAAGAGTACGGTTTTTTCTATAAGAAACCACCAAACTACCTTCCAAAGTGGCTGTATCGTTTTCATTCCCATCAGCAATGAAGGAGAATTCCTGTTGCTCCACATCCTGGCAGCATTTGATATTGCAATATTATTTTTTTACAATTTAGTATTTATATAGATTTATCAATATATTTGTCAATTTCTTTGCTCACTATGCCTTCTAGCATCTCGAAAGTAAACACAATCCTTTAGAATTTCCTCTACTTAGGGTCTCCTGATTTTTGTTTGTCTGAAAATATATTATAATCTGTAGCTGATGCTCCCAATAGCTGAATCATTTACCACTTTATTTCTGCTTGTGTTTATTCCCTTTCCTTGAATATTTGACTATTTCTGCCTCTGCACTTCTCATTATTCTCAAATAATTTATGTGAATTCTTTGAAGTCTGTGGTGAAGTCCTTTCCTTCATCAAGAATTCTCTTGGACACCTGGAGTCACAATCATTAATTTAGAGGACCATCCTCAACCAAATTTATATCTTGAGGTTCTTGGACCTAAATCCACATGAGGGCCAGCATATGACCCAGACCTCTTAAAAAAGGATATTTACCATTTTGTTTTTTTCTCTCCTTTGTTCAGAACCAAGGCATCCTTCTCTCAAGTCCCCTGAGGGTGGGGAATGAGGGGTTAAATTTTAGTTCACCTTTACCCTGGATGTATGAATTTTGAAGGCTCCTAGCTTAAGGTGCAGAGGGTCTTCAAGTCGATCCCTCACAATTTGTTAAGCTTGAGTCCTTGGTCTCTGCCTTTTGCATAGTTTACCAAAGTGAATTCCGGATTTGCTGGGATTAGGAAACATCTTCACTTCAATAGCGACTCTCATACTCAGTACACTGTTTTCCATCTGGGTTTCAGCTGTTACTTTCATATATATATGTATGAGAAATATATGTATACACACACAGATATATATATGCCGGTATAGGTATCTATGTATATATATTTAAATAGACATTTTTTTCAAATAATCTTAGTTGTTTTTTGTGTGTGTGTGTGAGGAAGATCAGCCCTGAGCTAACATCTGATGCCAATCCTCCTCTTTTTTTTGCTGAGGAAGACAGGCCCTGGGCCAACACCTATGCCCATCTTCCTCTAGTTTACATGGGACGCCGCCACAGCATGGCTTGACAAGCGGTGCCTTGGTGCGCGCCCAAGATCAAAGCCTCGAACCCTGGACCGCCTCAGCAGAGTGCGCACACTTAACCGCTGCGCCACCGGGCCTGCCCCTTAGTTGTTTTTTTTTTTAAATCAGCTGCATAGTTGGTCTGAATAACTGACTTGACATTAATAAAAATGAACATACTATATACTTTAACTCTTAAATTTGTCTGAATTCCTGTATGACTAAGATTGGCCTTAAATTTTCCTTTCTCATACACTCCTTGTCACAATTTTTAGTGTTAAATTCCACAAAAATGAGTTGAGGAGGAAATGTTTTTCTTTTTTCCTGGCTTGTTCACTGCTACTGTAAGATTGCAATGAGTTTGAAAGATTGGTAAGATTCACCTGTGCTATTACATGGAGCTTTTTGGCGAGAGGACTTTTAATCACTGACTCAGCGCAATGGTTATAGTGCTATTCAGACGTTCTGTTCTTTGTCGTGTTGGTATCACAATCTATAGTTTTGTCCGTTTTAGTAAGTTTTCAAAATTTTGGCGTAAATTTTTTCATAGCGTGCTTGTTATCTTCTTAATGTTGGATGAATCTAAAATCTTGCCCCCACTTGACCCTTCTCTATTTTTGTCTTTATCATTCTCAGTAGAGATTTGTCTCCATTGTTTACCTTTCAAGGGACAAGATCTTAGACTCACTAGTTCCTCTCATCTTTGTTTTCTATATCATTAGAATCTATTCCTTTTTTTCTACTTTCTTTGTATTTACTTTTTCTTTCTTTTTGGTACTTATTAAGATGAATGCTCAACTGATATTTTATTCTTTATTTTTAATATAAGATTAAAGCTATTGATTTCACCAAAAGGTGCTCGTTAGCTGCATCCCATATGTTTTGTTACATAGCATTTTCATCATTGTTTAGTAATGTTCAGTATCTTTTAAAATCTGCTATAATTTTTATTAGTCTATGTGGTATTTAAAAGTGATTTTTTAAATTTTATATGTACACACACGGGTTTTTTTTTTAATTATTTCTATGTAATTTCGTTATAGTCAGAGATATTTGGAAATAGTCAGGAAATTTGTTGAGAGACTTGCATTATGTAGCCAGTTTTTTTAAAGGTTCCGTGTTTTCTAGAGAAGACTATGTTCTCTAAGTGTTGATCGCAGAATTATTTGCATATCTTTAGATCTCAGAAGTTTCAGCGTCAATTTATCATTGTAGGATTAAACAAGATAATTTATTAAAACTTTTGACTGATGTTTATTCGATACATGGCAAACCCTCTTCGACTCATTGTTTAAATTAGTTTTTCATAAAGACCAACTTCCTCCTTTCAATTTATTTAAAAAGTAAAATGCATTTCATTTCACTGACGAGATGTATATTTGTAGGGAAATATAGTCATATATTATTGCAAGGAATTCCCAGTTCTAAACTGCACCTTTGTATTGGCAGAAGAACAAGAACTAGTTGAATGAAAATTAGCGTTTGGCTGCCATTGTTTCCTTTGCCTTTGGCCATTCTGTAGTGTCACAGCAGGGCAAAGGTTGTATGACCAGATGGCCACGAGATTGGGAATACATAGAAATAGAATTTCTAATTGATTCTGTAAAAAGAACTTTTACAATTGCTGTAGGGCTAGTCCCACCATGATCCAGTGCATAATTAAAGGACATAATAATCTTAAATAAGCAGAACTCTAGGTAGGAAGCAAGGTTCTCCTGTGCTGTCATATAACTCATCCATGCCATAGAAAAGGCAAAATGCATTCAGTGAGTGGAGGAATCCACCTACCCTCATTTTGGTTGTTCTTAAGATGGATGATTGTGCCACTTATAATGCTTTTGGCTTTAGGTAACAGAATATTTGACAAACACTGACTTAAAGAACAATGAATCTTAAATTGTCATTATTATTTCATCTAATGAGAAACCTGACGGAAGGAGTTTCAGATTTGGCTGATTCTATGGGCCACTGGTGCTAGGCACTTTCGTTTTCACTCTGTCATCGTTAAAGGGCTGGCCTCTGTAGTTAGGTCTTCCCTGATATGGTTGTTCTCACAACTGCACACAAAGGCAAGGAAGAGCCTCTCTCTCTCTCTCTCTCTCTCTCATACACACACACATACACACACCATTAGTGAGATATATGCTACCAGAATCCCCTAACAGATTTTATTTCAGATCTAATTGTTCATGATTATGTCCTGTGCACTGTGCACTGTGCCCTGGCTGCACAGAAGCCAGAACAAGCAAGTATCTCACATATTCAGCCTTTATTCTGAAAAGCTGCCTACTCTCAGTATGGAAGAAGATTGAGACCATTTCTTGAGTAAACACCAAACAGGACATGCAGAAGGATACTGTGAGGAATGTCAGGTTTTGTTCCTCTGTCTTTAATGCAAATAATGGCTAAACTGGAAAATTTTACTTTAGCTCCTAGATTGTGCTTTTGTAGTTATTTTGAATGGAGGGGTGTCTAATATTTTGGGACACTTCAATAAGTGAGGTCACATTCTGCAGACCTTCTGGAAGAGATGATTTAACACTTGCATCTTTGTGTGTCCTGCCCTGTTGCTCTACCCCACCGCCCAGTCAGAGCTGCAAGGAGCACCATTCTGAGATCTGGAGCAGCTCCAGGTAGCTGTGAATCTGGGGCAGATCACTTTACCTCTCTAGTTCTGGAGCCTTCGTTAAAACAAGAGCAGATGCGTGTCCACTGCCCGGTGTTTCTGAGGTGATTTTCTCACAGTTGCTGTTGTCAATCTTATCTTTCTTGGTCTCTTTCATCTGTAGGAGTGTTATGTTTTTTTCATATTGCTGAAATACCCAACTAAAATGGAGCTGACATCTCTCTCAACTAAAACAATTTACTTACAAATAATTAATAGACACCTACTATGTATAGGGTGCCAAATGACTGGGTCACTGTTCCCTCTGTAAAGATGCAGTTATTGAAATGTAAATCACACATTAAAGTACAAAACTTGTGAAAGGCACAGAAGTAGCACAAAGGAGGGAACACTATTGCAATTAGGTTAGACACAACCACTTGGTTGGGTTAGGAACCTCTGGACTATATAGTCTATAGAAGAGAAAAAAATGTAGGAGATAGTACTTTATAACAATATTTCCTAATTTGAAGAAAACAAAAAGACTTGCTATTATTGATTTAGTTCATTCGTTTTCCAGTTGTGACTTTAATAAAGTTTTGCCTGGGGGCATAGCTTAATAAATGCTGTTTATGATTTTTTGTTTTTGACCTTATCTAGCTCAATATTAAAGAAAAATGGCTAGAGTATATGTGCTGCAACTGATGATCAATGAATGGGGAGGTAAAAATATCCTAGGATGTTCTCATCTGTAACGCCGTGAGCTCCCATCACAAAGAGGACTTAATCCGATCCAAACACCCACCCATTGCTTCAATGTGGGCACATATTAATATGAAGACTCATTTCTGAAATTAAGATATTAGTAAATCAAAAATTTTTTTTTAAATCTGGAGGTATATGTCATGATGATTTGCAATTAATTGGGTGATATACTTTTGTATATCTCTTTTGTGGTGGAATTTAACCACTACAAATTTATAAGGATGATATTCTGAGTAGAGGTCTGATGTAATTTCCCAAGAAATTACAGCTCACCTTTCTAAGTTGGTTATTTTATGTACTGCTATTGACTTTTCTTCGGTTTTATGTACGATACATAGTCTAGTGAATAATAAAAAAGTGTTATTACATTTACTTTAGCACTTAGCCTTCGCTTTGACTCTGCAGGAGGAGACTTTTTAATTTTTATGTGCTTTGAAATTCATGGAAATTGACATTTTTGCTTGACGACTTATTTTTCCACTTTCATATGCCTTTCCTCTTGACTGAATTTGGTCTTTTGGAATGTTGCGGAAGTTGCAAATTACAAAGTTCTCGTAGATTCACAGAACAAAGACTTTGGGCTTGAAGAGTATGCTTGGTAAAATTTTGTTGTTAGTGCCATCAAGTGGATTCCGAATCCTAGTGATCCGGTGGGCAGCAGAGCGGACCCCTGCCCAGTCTCTTTGTGCCATCCTCTCACCTTCCAGCACTATATCAGACAATGCTCCGCTGCTATTCATAGGGTGTTCATGGCCAATTTTTTCGGAAGTGGGTAGTTAGGTCCTTTTTCCTAGTCTGTCTTAGGAGTCTGGAAGCTCTGCTGAAACCCATCTACCATGGGAGATTCTGGTGGTATTTGAAATACTGGTGGCATAGCTTTCAGCATCACAGCAACATGCAGCCACCACAATATGACAACTGACAGATGGGTCATGTGGTTCCCTGACCAGGAAAGGAACCCAGGCCCGTGGTGAGAGTGCTGGATCTTAACCACTAGACAACCAGGGTGACTGTTTGGTAAAATTAGAGAACAGTTATATTCTCACAGATATTTTCAGGTATAAATCTTAAACAGACATTCTTTTTGCAAATCAATAATGTTATTAATAAATATTACATGAACAAAACACATTTAGTGTAAAATATTTGATCATGGCATGATTATTTTGATCCTGTTAATCACTTCACTGTTAAACCCAAGTGTTTCTCGTTTGATGTAAGAAATATAGGGCTAGTTTGTCCTCTCTTCCTGAAACTTCTCCAGGCTTGCTCACTCATAAGTGCGTACTGTGTGTATGTGTATGAGATTGTGTGTATTTTGTCACGTATTTTAATAAAATACATTATAGTCATATATTTGTGTACATAGTACTGTATACACGTGTATTTAAATGTGTATGGGGAAATGGATGACGACGTCTTGTTCAGAAATGAACAGAGTTACGTAAGCACTGTCTCTAAATCCCCCTGCGTAACAGAGCTTTCAGTGGATGGCGGGTGCTGTAGTTACCACAATGGCTTTGAGAGAGGTTGCGTGGCTCTCCGTCTCAAGCATTCCCCACAACACAGCCGACAATAGGCTGAAATGTCTGAAGTATCTTCCCTGCCTACAGGGAGAAAGCTGCCCAGGCTGTCAGTCCGTGGTACAGCTTCAGTTCTCAGTTTAATACATTAATAAACAAACATTCCTCTCAACTCAGCTGCTGTGCTCTTATCCCTGAAATATACATCCAGCTTTGGGATGCTGACAAAGTGAATCTTCTGAACCTATTGGAGAGAGAACAGTTTCCCATGGTCTCAAGTAACTATAACTGTGAGATGATGAATGTTGCCTTGAGAGACCACTTAAGAACAGACCCTGGCCATCCCAGCAGTGTTTTAATGTCGCTTTTGGCCTTTTCGTTTGTTTGGTTCCTATCAGATTTTCCTCAGTTTAGTTTGTTGTGCTCAGTTGTTCATTCCTGCACGGTAGCCCAGGAACTTTTTTCTCCCACTCTTATCAGAAGTCAAGAGAAATAGATCAGTCTTATGTAATTTAGTAAGTAATTCAGTAGCACTCAGTGATAAATCCAATCTTGTATACATTATGACATTTACTTTGCATCTCTAACTTTGTTTTGAATGATAGAATTAATACTGAGAGACTTTGTCCTCCCTGAAAGTTAAAGGGGAGGAAGGTTTAGCTAGATACATGATTTTTTCTTTAATGGCATCAAGTTAGGGAGCCTGCTGCATGCATCTCCACAGTGCAAAAGGGATCAGAACACTTGAGAGATTAGCTAAGACTCCATTCACCTCCGCACTGGTGATGGTCTAGCCCATGGGAACTGGATACTCAAACTCTTTGGCAGAGCTCCCTCTAGGCAGGCACTGCTTGACTGAGGCATAGCCTCACTTCCTCTGTTGCTCCCTTTTCTTCTACCCTTTCTTTGCTGACCAAGCCCCCACTGGTTCACATTCTTCCTTACATACATCCGTATATTCAATCACAATATTCCAATATAACTGATGAGAGAAGCCTCACTGAGAAAAAATGAAGGATGCCCCAACTGTTCTTAACCGGCGTGATGGTGTTTTTAACCCAGGATGCCAATTTTATAGCTTTCAAAATGGCCAGTCTCAAAGTTGCTAATATGTTTCCTGCAATTTGCAATATTATCAAAATATGTCTGTCTTACCAGATTTGTTCCCAAGAAAAGTCATTAGTAGTATTAATTTTTAAAACCTACCGTTTTACCACAAATTTGAGGTACATGCAAAAATAACTACAACCCTAAAGATTTTTAAGTGATATTTTCATATTTTATATGGCAAATGGAGGGGGCATTTCTTTTACTGGCTTACTATTTTGACAGGTTAAGCCCAAAGGAGAGAGTGTATGTTTTATTATTATTATTTTTATTTTTTTGATGAGGAAGATCAGCCCTGTGCTAACATCTGGCAATCCTCCTCTTTTTTTTTGCTGAGGAAGACTGGTCCTGGGCTAACCTCTGTGCCCGTCTTCCTCCACTTTATATGGGATGCCGCCACAGTGTGGCTTGCCCAGTGGTGAGTCGGTACGTGCCCAGGATCCGAACCAGCGAAACCCGGGCCGCCGCAGCGGAGCGCGTGCATTTAACCACTTGTGCCACGGGGCTGGCCCCTTATTATTTTAATATTTAATTATTAGAGCATTGAAATGTTATTTGAGAGAAATTATTAATTTATAAAGGAGACTTCTGGATCTGACAAAAGTATCCCTCTCTTGAGCTGTTTCCAGGCATGGCAGTATTAGGTGACACTATGGCCAGAAACTTTCCTTGAATTTACTAGTCTTTATATTCTAAAGTGTAGATCATGGTACTGAATTGAATAGCAATGCTTGCTAATCACTGAGAGCCAGAGCTGAGACCATTTTAGTTTATTGTACTCAAGCCCTGGTCTTTTGTTTTTGGCTTGGTAAAGAATTATATTTTCTTTGGCACATTTTTATATACAGAAGAAGACATACTCTGGAGATAGAATAAACATTTTTAAAATATAAACTGCCAATATTTTACTTATGCTTCCAAAAAGACGACTTGGGACAGATTCATTCATCAGAAGAAAGCAAACATAGCCTACGAATTCATTTGTTTTATGTGTCTTTCTAGCAGGTGGTAGGAGTTTGGTCTGAATAATGGAGAGCCATACTGACAATAAAACTCATTTCACAGAGATGAATCTCAAATAGTCCAATAGGCCTGCATTTAGCTTGGATCTGTAAACCTTCAGACTGTAATTCAAATTTTATCATTTTTTCCCCTTACTCAGACATGAGCAGGTTTTATCCCTATTTCCCAAAAATATGACTAAGGAGGTGAAAAACTGCTAATGTGAAAGCCTTCTTATGAAGGAATTTGGCCCTTTAGAAGTGCAATTAAATGGCTAAATGTCTATTTTTCTATTCATAGTATGGTTTTTCCACTGTTACCAGTAAAAAGTAATTTGTTTATAGTCTCTTCGGATACTTACATTTTCCCTCAACCCCAATTTAAATGTATATCTTCAAGTCTTGATCACTAATGCATTCATTTGAAATCAATTTTGTTTTTTTTAACAATTGGAAACAAGGCCTGTGAGTCACTTATCTGTACATGGCCGTGTACGTGTTAGACAGTAGAACACCTTGAAGAGGTATTTGTCTCTAGGTGAAGCTTGTTGACTGATAGCTCTATCAAATGATTAGTGACAGTGACATGGGCCTTTCATTGCACCCTGAAGTCTTTTTTGAGACTATTTGCTTCCTCCAGAGGGGAATCTGGTGGTATCTGGCTGAGTTTTGGAAGCATGGCAAAGGATTCCACTGTGCCATTTGCAGTAACACTAGCAATCTTCCTATTTTCAGTCTCACAATTTCACACACACCTTCCCCCACAATGACTGAATCCAGCTGAATTCGCAATTCCAGCTTCTCCGAGCATTATGCTTGTAGTCTTTTAGGGGAGTCGGAGGGATGTTACCTGCCTTTGCCCTTTTTCATGACATGTTGTACCTCTGGACTTGGAGCCCTTCTGGGGTTTGGCTGTGCAGCCTGACTCACTTCTCATAGGTGTTTCTCTCCACAGGTACTTAAGTACTTTTTCTCTTTAACCATCACCATTTTCACTCCTCATTAACCTCGTTCTGCTTTAAAACTTTGTTGAAATCTCTCACCAATCATTATACTCTAATTTCTGTGACATTACGGAGTTTATACTTTTTTATTGATTTCTTTTTATTTTGGTGAGTTTTCAGAGACAGAGGAGGTAGAACTATGGTCAATTTGTCAAGTCCCCTGAGCCAGGGGGTCTTGTCTGTTTGTAATTCATAGAAATTTATGAGAAATTGATGAATGCTTCTATCATCTTCTACAGAAATGTATGTACATATGACAATCTGCATAGTAGGAGGCTAAAAGGTAACTCACGTGCAGGGTTCTGCTGAAGCACTCTGGGAAGGGGCCCACTCTAGGGAAGGGAAGGACTTGCCTGGGAAGGGAAGCACTGTAGGACTGGGGGTGAGGGGGTGGTCATCCGGGAAGGTTTTCTTGAGGAAGTAGTGCTTGAATTTCTTTAAAAGCTATTTTGTCTATTTGAATGCTATGTTATTAGGTGCAAACATATTTAGAATATTTATAACTTTTTAGTGAATTTTATCTTTATTGTGGTATACTAACCTTCTTTATCCCTCAGAGTGCCTTTTTCTTCGTTTGTTTTTGGTTTTATCTTAAAATATATTTTGCCACTTCATCCTCCTTGGTAACACTGAGTGTTAACTGTGTGCCGCACTGTGTGCTTAATAATTTTACACGTATTTACTCAGTGCATTCTCAAAATAATACTATGAGATACCTACTATTATTTTCTCTATTTTAGAGATGAGGAAAAACTATGAGGCACAGTTTTTAAGTAGCTTGGTGAAACAATTGGTAAACTAGAATAAGTAAGATCACACTCAGACATGCTCGCTCTGGAGCCCGTACTTCTCCACATGAAATACTAATGTCAATGTTATAAATTATATCAATATTTTTTAACTATATCACTAAGGTTGTATATTAATATCATTATTGCCACACCAGGTGTTTAAAATTTGTATTTGCTGTTCTTATCTTTTTCAATTCTTTTGCTTTCAACACTTCTTGTTTCCTATGTTTTATTTATTTTTATTTATTTATTTATTTATTTTATTGAGGTCATATTGGTTTATAACATTATGTAATTTCAGGTGCACATTATTATATAAAAGTTTCTGTATAGATTACATCGCGCTCACCACCACCATCCTGCTCTAGTTTTTATCTGTCACCATACCCTCAAAAGGTGCCCCTTTATCCCTTTTGCCCATCCCTCAACCCCCTTCCCCTCTGGTAACCACTAATCTGTTCTCCTTATCCATGTGTTTGTTTATCTTCCACATATGAGTGAAATCATATGGTAATTGTCTTTCTCTGCCTGGCTTATTTTGCTTTACATAATACCCTCAAGGTCCACCCATGTTGTAAATGGGATGATTTTGTCTTTTTTTATGGCTGAGTAGTACTCCATTGTATATTCATACCACATCTTCTTTATCCAGTCATCAGTTGATGAGCACTTGGGTTGCTTCCACATCTTGGCTATTGTGAATAATGCTGCAATGAACATAGGAGTGCAAAAATCTCTTTGTATTGTTGATTTCAAGTTCTTTAGATAAATATCCAGTAGTGGAATAGCTGGATCATATGGAATTTCTATTTTTAATTTTTTGAGCAATCTCCATACTGTTTTCCATCATGGCTGCACCAGTTTGCATTCCCACCAGCAGTGTATGAGGGTTCCCTTTTCTCCACATACTCTCCAACATTTGTTATTTTTTATCTCATTAATTATAGCCATTCTGAGAGGTGTAAGGTGATAGCTCATTGTAGTTTTGATTTGCATTTCCCTAATAATTAGTTATGTTGAACATCTTTTCATGTGCCTGTTGGCTGTCTGTATTATCTTCTTTGGAAAAATGTCTGCTCACATCCAGTTCCCATTTTTTCGTTGGATTGTATTTTTTGTTGCTGTTGAGTTGTATGAATTCTTTATATATTTTGGAAATAAACCCCTTGTTGGATATATGATTTGCAAATATTTTCACCCAGTTGGTGGGTAGTCTTTTCATTTTGTTCATGGTTTCTTTTGCTTTGCAGAAGATTTTTAGTCTTATGTAGTCCCATTTGTTTCTTTTTTCGTTTCCTTTGCCTGAGTAGACATGGTATTTGAAAAGATGCTGCTAAGACCGATGTCAAAGAGCGTACTGTCTATATTTTCCTCCAGGAATTTTATGGTTTCAAGTCTTACATTCAAGTCTTTAATCCATTTTGAGTTAATTTTTTGTATTCTGTAAGATAATGGTCTTCTTTCATTCTTTCACAAGTTGCTGTCCAGTTTTCCCAAGATCATTTATTGAAGAGACTTTCCATTGTATGTTCTTGGCTCCTTTGTCAAAGATTAGCTGTCTATAGATGTGTGATTTTATCTCTGGGCTTTCAATTCTGTTCCATTGATCTGTGTGTCTAGTTTTGTGCCAGTACCATGCTGTTTTGATTACTATAGCTTTGTAGTGTATTTTGAAGTCAGGGATTGCGATGCCTCCAGCTTTGTTCTTTTTTCTCAGGATTGCTTTGGCTATTTGGGGTCTTTTGTTATTCTATATAAATTTTAGGATTCTTTATTCTGTTTCTGTGAAGAATGTCGTTGGGATTCTGATTGGGACTGTGTTGACTCCATAGATTGCTTTAAGTAACATGGACATTTTAACTATGTTTATTCTTCCAATCCATGAGCATGGGATATCTTTCCATTTCTTTCTCTCTTCTTTGATTTCTTTCAATAGTGTCTGATAGTTTTCAGTGTATAGGTCTTTCATCTCCTTGGTTAAATTTATTCCTATATATTTTATTCTTTTTGTTGAGATTATAAATAGGATTGTATTCTTGAATTCCCTTTCTGCTAATTCGTTATTAGTGTATAGAAATGCAACTTATTTTTGTAGGTTGATTTTGTACCCTGCAACATTGCTACAGTTCTTGATTATTTCTAATAGTTTTCTGGTGGATTCTTTAGGGTTTTCTATATATAGACTCATGTCATCTGCAAACAGTGAGAGTTTTACTTCTTTCTTTCCAATCTGGATCCCTATTATTTCTTTTTCTTGCCTAATCATTCTGGCCAAAACCTCTGGTACTATGTCGAATAGGAGTGGCAAGAGTGGGCACCCTTGTATTGTTCTTGTTCTCAGAGGGATGGCTTTAAGTTTTTGACTTTTAAGTATGATGGTGGCTGAGGGTTTGTCATATATGGCCTTTATGTTGAGGTACTTTCATTCTATACCCATTTTATTGACGATTTTTATTATAAATGGATGTTGGATCTTGTTAAATGCCTTCTCTGCTTCTATTGAGATGATCATGTGATTTTTATTCCTCATTTTGTTAATGTGGTGTATCACATTGATTGACTTGTAGATGCTGAACCATCCCTGCATTCCTGGTATAAATCCCACTTGGTCATGGTGTGTGATCCTTTTAAAGTATTGCTGTATTTGATTTGCCAATATTTTGTTGAGGATTTTTGCATCTGTGTTCATCAGTGATATTGGCCTGCAATTTTCCTTCTTTGTGTTGTCCTTGTCTGGTTTTCGTATCAGGGTAATGTTGGCCTCATAGTATGAGTTAGGAAGCATGCTGTCATCTTCAATTTTTCAGAATAGTTTGAGAAGGATAGGTATTAAATCTTCTTTGAATGTTTGGTAGAATTCTCCAGAGAAACCATCTGGTTCTGAACTTCTGGTTTTTGGGAGGTTTTTGATTGCTGTTTCTATCTCTTTACTTGTAATTGGTCTATTCAAAATCTCTATTTCTTCTTGATTTCAGTTTTGGGAGATTGCATATGAGTCTAAAAATGTGTCCATTTCTTCTACATTATCCAATTTGTTGGCATATAGATGTTCATAGTTCTCTTATAATCCTTTGTCTTTTTGTGGTACTTGTAATTTCCTCTCTTTCATTTTTAATTTTATTTATTTGTGCCTTCTCTCTTCTTTTCTTAGTGAGTCTGGCTAAAGGTTTGTCAATTATGTTTATCTTCTCAAAAAACCAAGTCTTAGTTGCATTGATCCTTTCTACTGTTTTTTTTTTAGTCTCTATTTCATATATTTCTGGTCTAATTTTTGTTATTTTCCTCCTTCTGCTGACTTTGGGCTTTGTTATTCTTCTTCTAGTTCTGTTAGGTGTAGTTTAAGATTATTTATTTGAGATTTTTCTTGTTTGTTGAGGTGGGCCTGTATTGCTATATATTTCCCTCTTAGCACCACTTTTGCTGCATCCCATAAGAATTGGTATGTTGTGTTTTCATTTTCATTTGTCTCCAGATATTTATTGATTTCTCCTTTGATTCCTTAATTGATCCAATTGTTGTTCAGTAGCATGTTGTTTAATCTCCACATATTTGTGCCTTTCCTAGCTTTTTTCTTGTAATTGATGTCTAGTTTCATAACATTGTAGTTGGAAAAGATGCTTGATATGATTTCAATCTTAAATTTCTTGAGATTTACCTTGTTTACCAACATATACTCTATCTTTGAAAATGTTCCATGTGCACTGGAGAAGAATGTGTATTCTGCTGTTTTTGGATGGAATGTTCTATGTATATATCTATTAAGTCCATCTGACCTAGTGTTTCATTTAAATCCACTATTTCCTTGTTGACTTTCTGTCTGGATGATCTATACATTGATGTAAGTGGGGTGTTGAGGACCACTACTATTATTGTGTTGCTGTCAATTTCTCCCCTTAGGTCTGTTATTAGTTGCTTTATAAACTTTGGTGCTTCTGGTTTAGGTGCACGTATATTCATAAGTGTTATTTCCTCTTGGTGGAATGTGCCTTTCCTCATTATATACTGCCCCTCTTTGTCTCTCATTGTCTTTTTAATCTTGAAGTTTTATTTGTCTGATATAAGTATGGCAACACCTGCTTTCTTTTGCTTGCCATTTGCTTTGAGTATCATCTTCCATCCCTTCACTCTGAGACTATGTTTGTCTTTAGAGCTGAGGTGTGTTTCCTGGAGGCAACATATTATTGGGTCTTGTTTTGTAATCCACCCAGCCACTCTGTGTCTTTGGATTGGAGAATTCAATCCATTTACATTTAGAGTGATTATTGATATATGAGGGTTTCATACTGCCATTTTATCTTTTGTTTTCTGGTTGTTCTATATTTCCATTGTTTCTTTTCTCTTGTATTTCTGACTGCCATTTAAGTTTGTTGGTTTTCTGTGGTGGTTTTCTCAGCCTTCTCTTTATTTATGAATTGTGGCTCTGCTCTGATTTTTTGTTTAGTGGTTTCCATGAGGTTTGTATAAAAGATCTCGTAGATTAGATAGTCCATTTTCTGATAGCCTCTTATCTCTGTTAGCCTAAGCAGATTCCATCACTCTCCTCTTCCCATTCTGAGTTATTGTTGTCACAAATTATTCTATTTTATTTTGTGAGTTTGTGACTAAATTGAAGTGTTGTAATTATTTTTGACGCTTTCCTTCCCTTTGTGTTTTATGTTATGATTAAGTGTTTGCTAACCTATTCTGATAGAGAGCTGCAATTTTCTGATTTTGTCTGCCTATTTATCTCCTTGCTCAAAGCTTTGTAAACCTTTGCCTTTTTGTTACAGGTAGGAGGGATTCCTTCATCATTTCTCATAAGAAAGGTCTAGTGGTGATGAACTCTCTCAGCTTTTGTTTATCTGGGAAAGCTTTTGTTTCCCCATCATATCTGAAGGATAGTTTTCACTGGACAGAGTATTCTTGGCTGAAAGTTTTTGTCTTTCAGTGTTTTGAATATATCATTCCATTCTCTCCTATCCTGTAAAGTTTCTGCTGATAAATCCACTGAAAGCCTGATAGGGGTTCCTTTTTAGGTTATTTTCTTCTGCCTTACTGCCCTCAATGTTTTTTCTTTGTCATTGACTTTTGCCAGTTTTAATATTATATGCCATGGAGAAGGTCTTTTTGTGTTAATATAGTTAGGAGTACTATTGGCTTCGTGTACTTGTAAGTCCAGTTCCTTCCCCAAGTTTGGGAAGTTCTCAGCTATTATTTCTTTGAACAAGCTCTTTGCTCCTTTCTCCCTCATTTCTCTCTGGAATAACTATAATCCTTATATTGCTTTTCCTAATTGAGTTGGATATTTCTCAAAGAATTTCTTCATTTTTTAAAAATCTTAGTTGTCTCTCCTCCTCCACCTGAAGAATTTCTATATTTCTGTCCTCTAATTTGCTAATTCTATACTCCATGACATAAACTCTATTTTTTATGGTTTCTAGATTATTTTTTATCTCCTTAATTGTGTTCTTCATATCCAGAATTTCTCTCTGATTATTTTATAGAGTTTTGATCTCTTTGATGAAGTAGTCCTTCTGCTCATTAGTTTTATTCCTGAGCTCATTAAACTATCTTTCTGAGTTTTGTTGTAACTCACTGAGTTTCTTTATAATAATTATTTTGAATTCTCTGTCATTTAGATTGTAAATTTCTGTGACTTCAGGATTGGTTTCTGAACACTTGTCATTTTCCTTCTGCTCTGAAGTGCTACTGTAGTTCTTCCTGGTGCTTCATGAATTGATCCTTTGCCAGTGCAGTTGTGAAAGTATCAGGTTGCAGATTCCAGCTGCTACCACTTGAGGGGAGCAGGGCTGTGTTTTTTGTTCCTACCCCATATGCTGAAAATTGTGTGGGTAGGGCTGCTCTGTGTTTGTGCCAGCTGGCCACAGCTGCTCTGCAGATTGTGTTCACATGGGCAGGGCCTCTGTCCTGGGTGTGCGGGTCACACGCCATAGGTGGGATGTCTGTGCTTGGCTTGGTAGATAGGTCACTCTAGCATAAGTGGGGCTGCTGCACTCGGCAGGTGACTGACTGAGCTGCTTTGCTAGGTGAGAGGGGCACCTACGTGGGGGCTGAGCTGCATCTTGGTGGTTTTTATGGGCTGCCATGCTCTGCAAGCAGGGTGCCTTCTGAGCAGGCGGAGTGCCTTCTCGCCTGCACTGCGCTCTGCAGATGGATGCCTTCATGGGGGCTGAGCTGCCGCTCAGTGGGTACCGCAGGCTGCTGTGCTCTGCGAGTGGGGTGCCTTGTGAGTGGGCAGTATGCCTTCTCACCTGTGCTGCACTAGGTGGGAGGGGCACCCATGCGGGGGCTGAACAGCCACTTGGTGCATCCTGCCAGCTGCTTTGCTCCTCAGGTGGAGTGCCTTCTGAGTGGGTGGGGTGCCTTCTCACCTGCAATGTGCTCCGTGGGCAGGCACCTTCATGGGGGCTGAGCCACTGCCACTTGCTGTAGAGTGTTCCCAATGATGGGGCCACTGAAGTATGGGGGGTGCTGCCGTGGGCCAGGCTACAACTCTGAAAGTGTTTGCATGGGCTGGGCTGCCCCTGCCTCCTCTTACAGTCGCGCCAGCCACTGTGTGAGGATCTGCAACCTGGCTTGCTGCCACTGGAGAAGGGCAGGGGTGCTCTCACCTATTTCCACTGCCTCCCTGGGATCCAGCACACCCACCTTCAAATGCATGGCTGCATGGATCTCTGAGACATCCTGTTGTTCTGTGCAAGGAATCTTCTGCTGGTTAATGAATGTCCATTTAGTTGTAACTTAGAGGGGAGAGACAAAGGGAACAATTCACTCTACCTTGATGCTGTTGTCACTCGCTTGGTTCCTCTGTTTTAGATGTGCTTCTTAAATATAACATATTGCTAAATTTTTTTAAAACTCCATTGGGACAATCTGTCTTTTCAGTGTGATATGCTCACTGTTGTTAAAATCGATTTTAACTACAGCCGTGTGCCATATAACGATGTTTTGGTGAATGATGGATTGCATACACAATGGTAGTTCCATAAAATTAGTATCATATAGCCTAGGTGTGTAGTAGTCTATACCATCTAGGTTGTATAAGTGCACTCTATGATGTTCACACAACAATGAAAACTGTGTAATGACGCATTTCTCAGAAGGTGTCCTGTTGTAAGTGATGAGTGATTGTATTGCTATGCTTCAATATATTTCTATCACCTTGCTTTTTTTACTACGTTTTCTGTGTTCCTTTTATTCCTTCTTTTTTCCTTCCTTCTGCTTCACCAAATATTTAAAATATATATATATTCTCCCCACCATTGCTTTAAAATATATATACTCCATATTTCCTATTTTAGGGATTATCCTTTTCATTCCTCAAATGAGTATTTATTAAAGTCCAAAGTAACTTAACAGCTTGATCTTTCTCCTGAACTATGAAAGAAATTTGGTGTATTAGTCTGCTCAGATTGCCAGAACAAAATAATACAGGCTGGGTGGCTTAAACAACAGAAATTGATTTTTTTCTCACAGTTCTGGAGGCTGGAAAGCCACAATTAGAATGCCAGGGTTGGATCCTGAAGACACCTCTATTCCTAGCTTGTATAGGGCCACCTTCTCGCTGTGTCTTCACATGACCTTTCCTCTGGGCACATGGGAGAAAGAGAGAGATATCTGATGTCTCTTCCTCTTCTTATAAGGACATCAGGCCTATAGGATTAGGGCCCACCATTATGACCTCATTTAACATTAATTACCTCCTTAAGGGCTCTCTCTCCAAAGGCAGTCACATTGGAGGTTAAAGCTTTAACATATGAATTTGGGGGGAACACAATTCAGTCCATAATACTTGGCATAATGTAACTCTGGTCAGCACCTGCCATCCTGCATCCTACGTTTGTCCTGCATTTTAGTTCTACCTCTTTTTTTAACTTCTATGTTAGTCATTACCACTTTTATAATTTTATTTTTATGTAGTCAATGTATTTGTAGATTTTTCCATGTTTGTCATATATTTCCTCTTACTATACCCTCTTGTATTCCTCCTCTTTCTGGACTTAGTTATTTTCTCTTTGACACACACCTTTTAGTTTTGATGTTTTTTTTTTTTTAATTTTTTGTTTATTGCAGTAACATTGGTTTATAACATTGTAAAAATTTCAGGTGTACATCATTATACTTCTATTTCTGCATAGATTACATCATGTTCACCACCAAAATACTAATTACAACCCATCACCACACACATGTACCGAATTATCCCTTTCACCCTCCTCCCTCCCCTCTTCCCTGATGGTAACCACCAATCCAATCTCTGTCCCTATGTGTTTGTTTAATGTTGTTATTATCTACTACTTAATGAAGGAAATCATACGGTATTTGACCTTCTCCCTCTGACTTATTTCACTTTGCATAATACCCTCAATGTCCATCCATGTTGTCACAAATGGCTGGATTTCATTGTTTCTTATGGCTGAGTAGTATTCCATTGTGTATATATACCACAGCTTCTTTATCCATTCGTCCCTTGATGGGCTCTTAGGTTGCTTCCAAGTCTTGGCTATTGTGAATAACGCTGCAATGAACACAGGGGTGCATGTACCTTTACAAATTGGTGTTTTCAAGTTCTTTGGATAAATACCCAACAGTGGAATAGCTGGATCATATGGTAGTTCTATCCTTGATTTTTTGAGGAATCTCCATACTGTTTTCCACAGTGGCTGCACCAGTTTGCACTCCCACCAGCAGTGTATGAGAGTTCCCTTCTCTCCACATCCTCTCCAACACTTGTTGTTTCCTGTCTTGTTAATTATAGCCATTCTGACGGGCGTGAGGTGATATCTCATTGTAGTTTTGATTTGCATTTCCCTGATAGTTAGTGATTTTGAACATCTTTTCATGTGTCTGTTGGCCATCTGTATATCTTCTTTGGAGAAATGTCTGTTCAGGTCTTTTGCCCATTTTTTAATTGGGTTGTTAGTTTTTTTGTTGTTGAGATGCATGAGTTCTTTATATATTTTGGAGATTAAGCCCTTATCAGAAGTATGGTTTGCAAATATCTTCTCCCAATTGTTAGGCTGTCTTTTCGTTTTGTTGATGGTTTCCTTTGCTGTGCAGAAGCTTTTTAGTTTGATGTAGTCCCATTTGTTTATTTTTTCTATTGTTTCTCTTGCCCGGTCAGACGTGGTGTTTGAAAAGATGTTGCTAAGACCGATGTGGAAGAGCGTACTGCCTATGTTTTCTTCTAGAAGTTTCACAGTTTCAGGTCTTACATTCAAGTCTTTAATCCATTTGGAGTTAATTTTTGTGTATGGTGTAAGGTAAGGGTCTACTTTCATTTGTTTGCACGTGGCTATCCAGTTTTCCCAATAGCATTTGTTGAAGAGACTTTCTTTTCCCCATTGTATGTTCTTGGCTCCTTTGTCAAAGATTAGCTGTCCATAGATGTGTGGGTTTATTTCTGGGCTTTCGATTCTATTCCATTGATCTGTGTGTCTGTTTTTGTGCCAGTACCATGCTGTTTTGATTACTATAGCTTTGTAGTATATTTTGAAATCAGGGAGTGTGATACCTCCAGCTTTGTTCTTTTTTCTCAGGATTCCTTTAGCTATTCGGGGTCTTTTGTTGTTCCATACAAATTTGAGGATTCTTTGTTCTATTTCTGTGAAAAATGTTGTTGGAACTTTGATAAGGATTGCATTGAATCTATAGATGGCCTTAGAAAGTATGAACATCTTAACTATGTTAATTCTTCCAATCCAAGAGCACGGAATATTTTTCCATTTCTTTGTGTCTTCTTCAATTTCTTTCAGAAATTTTTTATAGTTTTCAGTGTGCAGATCTTTCACCTCTTTGGTTAAGTTTATTCCTAGGTATTTTATTCTTTTTGTTGCAATTGTAAATGGGATGGTATTCTTAATTTCTCTTTCTGCTACTTCGTTGTTAGTGTACAGAAATGCAACTGATTTTTGTATGTTGATTTTGTATCCTGCAACTTTACCATATTCGTTTATTACTTCTAAAAGTTTTCTGGTGGATTCTTTACGGTTTTCTATATATAAAATCATGTCTTCTGCAAATAGTGACAGTTTCACTTCTTCCTTTCCAATTTGGATCCCTTTTATTTCTTTCTCTTGCCTGATTGCTCTGGCTAGGACTTCCAGTACTATGTTAAATAGGAGTGGTGACAGTGGGCATCCTTGTCTGGTTCCTGTTCTTAGAGGGATGGCTTTCAGTTTTTCACCATTGAGGATGATATTAGCTGTGGGTTTGTCATATATGGTCTTTATTATGTTGAGATACTTTCCTTCTATACCAATTTTATTCAGAGTTTTTATCATAAATGGATGCTGTATCTTGTCAAATGCTTTCTCTGCATCTATTGAGATGATCATGTGATTTTTATTCTTCATTTTATTAATGTGGTGTATTACATTAATTGATTTGCGAATGTTAAACCATCCCTGCATACCTGGAATAAATCCCACTTGATCATGGTGTATAATCTTTTTAACATATTGTTGTATGCGATTTGCTAGTATTTTGTTGAGGATTTTCGCATCGATGTTCATCAGTGATATTGGCCTGTAATTTTCTTTTTTTGTGTTGTCCTTGTCTGGTTTTGGTATCAGGGTAATGTCAGCTTCGTAGAATGAGTTAGGGAGCTTCCCCCCCTCCTCAATTTTTTGGAAGAGTTTGAGAAGGATAGGTATTAAATCTTCTTTGAATGTTTGGTAGAATTCACCAGGGAAGCCGTCTGGTCCTGGACTTTTATTTTTGGGGAGGATTGTGATTACTGTTTTGATCTCCTTACTGGTGATTGGTCTATTCAAATTCTCTACTTCTTCTTGATCCAGTTTTGGAAGGTTGTATGATTCTAAGAATTTATCCATTTCTTCCAGATTGTCGAATTGGTTGGCATATAGCTTTTCATAGTATTCTCTTATAATCTTTTGTATTTCTGAGGTGTCTGTTGTAACCTCTCCTCTTTCATTTCTGATTTTACTTATTTGTGCCTTCTCCCTTTTTTTCTTGGTGAGTCTAGCTAAAGATTTGTCAATTTTGTTGACCTTTTCAAAGAACCAGCTCTTGGTTTTATTAATTTTTTCTATTGTTTTTTTGGTCTCTATTTCATTTATTTCTGCTCTGATTTTTATTATTTCCCTTTTTCTACTGATTTGGGGCTTGGTTTGTTCTTCTTTTTCCAGTTCCTTTAGGTGCATTGTTAGATTGTTTATTTGAGATTTTTCTTGTTTGTTGAGATAGGCCTGTATCGCTATAAACTTCCCTCTTAGAACCGCTTTTGCTGTATCCCATAAATTCTGGCATGTCGTATTTTCATTTTCATTTGTCTCCAGGTATTTTTTGATTTCTTCTTTGATTTCTTCGTTGACCCAGTTGTTGTTCAGTAGCGTTTTGTTTAATCTCCACGTATTTGTGGCTTTTCTGATTTTCTTCCTATAGGTGATTTCTAGTTTCATACCGTTGTGGTCAGAAAAGATGCTTGGTATTACTTCAATCTTCTTAAATTTATGGAGACTTGTTTTGTGGCCTAATACGTGATCAATCCTGGAGAATGTTCCATGTGCATTTGAAAAAAACGTGTATTCTTCGGTTTTTGGATGGAATGCTCTGTATATATCTACTAGGTCCATCTGTTCTAGTGTGTCGTTTAAGGCCAATGTTTCCTTATTGATCTTCTGTTTGGATGATCTATCCGTTGGTGTAAGTGGAGTGTTAAAGTCCCCTACTATTATTGTGTTACTGTCTATTTCTTTTTTTATGTCTGTTAATAATTGCTTTATATATTTAGGTGCACCTACATTGTGTGCATACATATTTACAAGTGTTATATCCTCTTGTTGGATTGTTCCCTTGATCACTATGTAATGCCCTTCTTTGTCTCTTTTTACAGTTTTTGTTTTCAAGTCTATTTTGTCTGATATGAGTACTGCTACCCCAGCTTTCTTTTCACTGCCATTTGCGTGGAGTATCTTTTTCCATCCCTTCACTTTCAGTTTGTGAGTGTCTTTAGGTCTGAAGTGTGTCTCTTGTATGCAGCATATATATGGGTCTTGTTTTTTTATCCAGTCAGCCACCCTATGCCTTTTAATTGGAGCATTTAGTCCATTGACGTTTAAAGTAGCTATTGATAAGTATGTACTTACTGCCATTTTTTAACTTTTTTTTTTTCTTAGTGTTTTAGTAGTCCTTCTCTGTTCCTTTCTTCTTCTATACAGAATTGATGGTCACTTTAGCTTGACCTCTGTCTCAAAGCTGTATTCTTAACTCCCCTCCTCCCTCCTTTTATGTTTTTGATATCATATCTAACCTCTTTTTTATGTATTTGTATTCATTACGTTCTAATCATGGAAATAGATAATTTTTCCTATTTGTGGTCTTCTCTTTTCCCCTAAAATCAGTCCCTTTAACATTTCTTGTAGCACTGGTTTCTTGGTGACAAACTCCTTTAATTTTTGCTTATCTGGGAAAATTTTGATCTCTCCTTCCATTTTGAATGATAACCTTGCGGGGTAGAGTATTCTTGGCTGTAAGTTTTTTCCTTTTAGCACTTTAAACATATCATGCTATTCTCTTCTAGCCTGTAAGGTTTCTGCTGAGAAGTCAGCTGATAGCCTTATGGGGTTTCCTTTGCATGTAACTTGACCTTCTCTTGCAGCTTTTAGGATTCTCTCTTTATCTTTAATTCTGGACATTTTGATTATAATGTGTCTTGGTGTGAGCCTCTTTGGGTTTATCTTGTTTGGGGCTCTCTGTGCTTCCTGTACCTGGATGTCTGTTTCCTTCCTTAGGTTAGGGAAGTTTTCATCTATTATTTCTTGAAATAGATTCTCTGCCCCCTTGTCTCACTCTTCTCCTTCCGGGACACCTATAACACGGATGTTAGTGCGCTTGATGTTGTCCCAGAGGTCCCTTAGACTGTCCTCAGTCTTTTTAATTCTTTTCTCTTTTACCTGTTCACCTTGGGTAATTTCTTCTAGTCTTTTGTCCAGCTCACAGATCCATTCTTCTGTATGCTCTACTCTGCTTTTGAGTCCCTCTAATGAATTTTTCATTTCCAGTATTGTATTCTTCATTTCTGATTGGTTCTTTTTTATATCTTCCATTTCTTTGTTGACGTTCTCACTGAGTTCATCTATTCTTCTCCCCAGATCAGTGAGCATCCTTAACACTCTTAGTTTGAACTCTCTGTTGGGTAGGTTGCTCATTTCTGTTTCACTTAGTTCCTTTTCTGGGGTTTTGTCCTGTTCCCTTACTTAGAATGTATTCTTTTGCCTCCTCATTTTGCCTCTTTCCCTGTGCTTGTGACTACATATTAGGTAGGTCAGCTACGTCTCCTGCTCTTGGATAGGTGTCCTTATACAAGTGATGCCTTAGGAGTCCTGCAGTGTGCTTCCCTCAGTTCTCAATGTTCCAGGGGTGACCCCTATGTGGGCTATGTGTGTCCTTCTGTTGTGG
The DNA here is from genome assembly GCF_057802395.1 of Ceratotherium simum simum. Lineage (NCBI taxonomy): Eukaryota > Metazoa > Chordata > Mammalia > Perissodactyla > Rhinocerotidae > Ceratotherium > Ceratotherium simum. Next base: position 101,466,489 of record NC_141900.1, read on the forward strand.
CCTGTTTGCTCTCCCTGTAGGCGCCCAGGGAGGCTGAGTTATGCTCCTGGCCAGCTGCTGTAATGCTCAGCTGCTTGTAGTTGTTGTGGGCCCTTCAGTCTCTTTATCAGGTGTGGGGAGCCCCAGCACAGTTGGCTGCAAGTTCTAATACCACATTTGTGTTGCAGTATTTCTTATAAGTGAGTAGGCCCCCAGCGTGGCAGGTTGTTAGGCTCAGGGCCTTACAATTGCTGTAAGCCTCTAGCCTATTAGGTCTCTTGTCACCTCTCTGAGGATTACAGCTGGGTGGGGCTGCCCTCAGGCACAGGAGCACCCAATTGTTTCAGGCTTTGGAAGGTGGGGCAAACCTCCTATGTGGGTCTTTGAGAAGCACAAGTCTTCTGCAGCTGACAAACCCTGCCGCCCACAGGTCCACACACACAGTCAACACAGTCCTGCCCTGTGTGAGCGCCCCGATCTCCCCAAGCAGACCCAGTCTCTCCACGGCGGGAGCCCCACACACTCCGCCACCACCCCACACTCTCCACCAGCTCCTTGTGCACGCCCTGCCCTGCTAAAGTCGGCTCAGTTGCCAGGCTGCAGAGAATCCAGTTACCAATCTATGCAGGCCCACAAGTTGCCTGAGGGCTTGTTGTTGGGTGGGGCCAGTCTCTAGGGTGGGCTGCCTGCCCTGGCTGAGCTGGATTAAATTGGTGCTCTAGCGGGTGGGGCAGACCCTGGGCTAGCAGGCCTCAGGGAGAACTCCAATGGTGTCTGTGTCAGCAAGCCCACACCAGGCCACAACAATGGCCGCCGCCAATGTCCCAGTCCCTGGAGAGGTCTCACCCCTCACCGAGATGCACTCTGGGCCTATTAGGTGAGTCTCTTGTCATCAAAGCACTGTGCACTTTTCTTTCTGGTGATTTTAGGATGCTTTCTGAAACGGGTGACTTTGCGTGCGGGCCCTTTAAGAGCCAGTTTTAGTTTGTTTGTGAACTGGGTTTTCTGGGGGTGCTTCCCAGTGTTTTAGTAGCAGGCACAGTGAGATATTATGCCGCTGGTCTCGATAGTGCTGGGTCCACAAAATGCCCACAGCGGGGGCGCTCCCCGGCTCAGGGCCCCGCGCCTCCAGGGAGGCTGCGTACCTGTGAGCTGCTCCCGGTGGGCGTGAAGCTGGTGGCTTGTGAAGGCGGCGTTTTTCCTCTCCAGAAGGGAGTCTCTGCCTCTTCCACCTCAGTTAGGATTGTCCGTTGTTGCAGGAGTTCCTCTTATCCAGTTTTCAGTTCTGTCTCAGGGATAATTTTTCCACGAGTAGTTGTAAATTGGCTGTGTCCACGGGAGGAGGTGAGTTCCGAGTCTGCTTAAGCCGTCATCTTGACTCTGCCCCAGTTTTGATGGTTTTTAATGGGAGTCTGTTGGTGGTCAATTGCTTCAGTTTTAGTCTGAAAATGTCTTAATTTTACTTTCTTTCTTATTTGATCATTTAGCTTGACATACAATTCTAGATTGGAATTTTATTTTCTTTCAGCACTTGAAATGTATTATTCTACTGCATTCTACCTTTTGTTTTCCCTTGTTGAAAAGTCTCCTGTCTGCTTTAGTATTATTCCTGAGGAGTCATCTGTCTTCTCTTTTGCTACTTTTATGCTCCTTGGTGATCTGCTCTTCCAGTATTCTATGTCTATCACTAGATTATTTTAAATTTTTATTTGAGAATTATTGTCCTCCTTGAATCTGAATCTTTAATCAGTTCTGAAAAACTCTCAGACATTATTTCTTTGAATTGCTTCTCCATCATTCTCTTTCCTCTTCTTCTGAAATTTTAATCAAATATATGTTAGACCTCATTATCATCCTCCACATTTAAAAATTCATATTTAATATATTTAATCACTTTTTATTTTTGGACTGTATTCTGAGTATCCAATCTATCTTTCAGTTCACAAATATCTTCTGTAGCTTTGTTTCATCTGCTTAATACAACTAATGAATTTTTAATTTAAATAAAGTATTTTTTCATTCCTGGAAGATCTATTTGATCATTTATCAAATTTGACTGGTTACTTTTAATACTATCCCATTCTTTTCTTATATATTTGATCCCATTTTTTATTTCTTCAAATAATTTCTGAATGTTTATCATATTCTATTCCTAAAATTTATCTGAAATTTGTGGGGGGCCAAATTTTTATGTGTGATATTTCTGCTGAATCTTGTTCATTATGCTTTGTTTTCTTACGTTTTATATTTTTGGATTGTGAGTTTAAATTTCTCAGGTTTTTATTTTCAGGAATCCTGTAATTCCAGAGTCAATCTGGAGAGAACTTACTCTTCCTTCAAAGATAGCAGCTTAAAACCACTTTTTCTCTTTTAATTTTTTGGGTTGGGGGATACACCCTATCATCAGTGTAGATTTGAAAGCTGAGCAATTGATAATTTTGCTGAGCAAGCCTATGGCTTATGAATTCCCAGTAAGTATTTTTTTTTTTTAATTTTTCTTTCTATAGGCCAGGAAAAGAGAGACAAATTTCCTTGTCATCTCTCTTTGCTGACTAGTGAATTTTTTTCCAGTATCTACTTCAACTGAGATTTTAGCATTTTTAGGCTTTATGTGGTAGTGTGGTGGTGTGTGTGTAGGGGGTGGAGTGGAGAGAGTTGCTCCTATTCCTTGCACAAATCCAACACTGGATTTCTAATTCTGCTTGGCCTTTAAAATCCAAACTTCTGCATTACAAATATTAGCAAATACCCTCTAAATACTAAAAGCCCAGCATCATCTGGCACCCTGAATTTTAGCTTTTCCTTTTCTTTGACCCCTGAAAGCTTCTCCTACCTTTTGGTCTCTTAGATATGTAATTTAAAGGATGTGTGTTACATTTTATCTAGCATTTCTAGGTGTTTTGAACTGGAAATTTTCAGGCTCCTCACTTTGCCATGTCATAGGAAATGAAATTCTCTAGAGATTATTATTTCTCTCTCTTTCCTAAATATTCTATAAAATATTATTGAATGTTAAATATGTTAAATAAATTATCTCGTAGCAGGGAATTTATGTCATAATAAAAAACAGACATGATAAAAATTTTACACATATTTTTGTATGCAAAAAAAGTCATTTTTTTAAATAACTCAGAATAGATAGTGTCAGCATTTTGGGAAAAATAATCATCATGGGAGAGCATCAGGTTAGTGAAATTTGAAGCATTCTCAAAATATTTTGCCTTGAGACTATAATATCATACTTCGTTGAAGAACGTGGAAACATCCTTACAACAGAAGAAAAGCATCATCTTTATACCAAGTGCAGAACGTTGAAAAGATCACATCAAGGGTAATAGCATCATCATCATCAACAACAAATATCATAACAACAGAGAAGAAGAGAAGAAAGAGGAAGAAGTCTGGGTCATGGGCTCCTATTTTGGGCCAAGAACCCTTCTAAGCATCAAAGCCAAAAAAAGGCAGAAAAATATTGTTAAGGTGACAAAGGCAAGAATCAGTCCTACAAATGAAGCATTTGTTGCCACTCAGTTTCAATGCAACTCTTAAAATAGATGTTCATAATCCAGCTTTGTATTGACTTGAAGTTAATTTCCAGAGTATCAAACATAGTCACAGTCAGAGGGATTCTGAAGCCAAATAGAAATTGTGTTTGATTTCCTAGTGTTTTGGATTATCCGTATCATCTTTGCAGATAATTGTGACTCTGGTTTATGTTCATATTTGCCTTTTTCACATGCAAAAATACTAATAAAAAAAAGGCAGTCTTCCCCCCTCAAAGTAGTCCAAAATATGTAGGCTTTCAAAATGGGAATATTTATGAGAGTGATACAAAAGTAATTTCCAATTTTCTTCAGAGTAAAAAACAAATCTCTCAAACATCAAAATACTTTTAAATGTGAGAAATTAACTGTGTTATTTAATGAAAGCTGTGTAACTAAGTGATAATAGTACCGCTCCATTATTGAGCAATGTACCGAGTGCCAGTCATTGTGCTAAGTGTTTTTCTTATACTATTTTATTTAAAGTTCATGAAAGCCATAGGAATTGGGTATTATTAATCCTGTCTTTCAAATTAAGAAACTGGAGTTAAGACCAGGGGCGGGGAGGCAGGGGAAATGGGAGAATGCTGGTCAAAGGGTACAAAGTTGCTGTTATGTAGGGTGAATAAGTCTAGAGATCTAAGGTACAGCATGATGACTATAGTTAATCCTATTGTATTATATACTGAAAGTTTGCTAAGAGAGTAGATTTCAGGTGCTCTCACCACACACACAAAAATGGTAACTATGTGAGGAGATGAGTATGTTAATTAGCTTGACTGTAGTAATCATTTCACTATGTAAATGTCTAGTAAAACATCATGTTGGGGGTTGGCCTAGTGGCGTAGTGGTTAAGTTTACATGCTGTACTTCAGCAGCCCAGGTTCACGGGTTTGGATCCCAGGCATGTACCTATACCAAGCGTCGAGACATGCTGTGGAGGCATCCCACGTACAAAATAGAGGAAGATGGGCAAAGTTGTTAGCTCAGGGCCACTCTTCCTCAAGCAAAAAGAGGAAGATTGGCAACAGGTATTAACTTAGGGCCAGTCTTCCTCACCAAAAAAAACAAAAACAAAAAAAATCATGTTGTACATTTTAAATATATACAATTTTTATTAAAAAATGATAAATTAAAAAAAAAGACAGAATGGATGACCTAGTCAAGGACACGTAACTATATAACTACTACATGGCAAGGCTGGACTTCAAACCGGTTCTACTATTCTGCAGCTCACACTCCTGACCGCTAAGATTGTATTTTACAAAATATTGCATCATTCCATAATAGTTAACAAACTGCTTATACTTATAAAGAATAACCAAGAAGATAATATTATTTTATTTTATGAATGTGTAAATATATCTGCCTATTTTATGTTTTAAATATACTAGCAGGCTATGGTCATAAGGATTTAATGTTATCAAATGTAAAAGTCTTTGATTTTGTATTTTGCACTCTCTCTATGTGTGAATACACAACTAAGTTTTTAAAGGACCACTTAACATTTACAAAATGCATAGAAAAGTTAAATTATTCAGCTTGGTAATTCTGCTACTCCTTTTACGGTGGCCCCTGGACACCAATGTCTTTTTAAATCATATTGTACAATTTCGTTTGCAAATTACTATCTCTCAATTTGTCTTGATATCTACTATGCTTCCCTGATTTCTTTTTATTTCTATATTGTTGTGATTTTCTTTAAGATTATTAAAAGACACTCAAAGACCCATTATCTTTTAAATTTGAGCTAATTTTGGTAAAAAGCACATTTTACATATCTTATGAGTATTGTATGAGGGTAGGAGACGAGACCTACAAATAATTTTATTTGAAAATAGTTGACCCTGCTAATGCAATAAAGTTATGATAAATATCAGTGTTTTTTTTTTACAATATGCTAAAGCTTATATATTTTTAAATATTCTAAAATATACATATTTTAAATTATCCTAGCTACCTGAGTGGTCTAATAAATTCTATTAAATTAATTTTAAGTAAATAAAATCAATTGAACTAATAAATATTATTTTGAAAAAATAAATACTTCCTTTTCTTAATGTATGACACCATGTTTTGTAAATCACCACAAATATATATATATATATATATATAGTGTGTGTGTGTGTGTGTGTGAGAGAGAGAGAAAGATCAGCCCTGAGCTAACATCCATGCCAATCCTCCTCTTTTTGCTGAGGAAGACTGGCCCTGGGCTAACATCTGTGCCCATCTTCCTCCACTTTTTATGGGACGCCACCACAGCATGGCCTGAGAAGTGGTCCATTGGTGTGCACCCAGGATCCGAACCCAGACCACCAGCAGTGGAGCATACTTGCTTAACTGCTACACCACAGGGCCAGGCCCTACAAATATATTTTGTATTTGGAAAACCAGAACATTAGAGGAAAAGAAAGACCTTGGAAATTTTTAAAATCCTATTAATTAATTTTATCAGATAAATAAAAGACTCTTGATCAGGTGTGTAACATGATAAGATTAATATTTTTAATAGAGATTACTCAGGCTTCATGCTGGAGCTGAATTGGAAGTGGATGGTAGAGAAGCTGTGATAGTCTGGGCTCAGATGGTCACGTGGAGACTAAGAGGATTACTCATAAGGTAGAATTGACATGGTGTGATTGTGCATTTCAGGGAGTGAGGATGGAGGTGCCAGGGATGACTCTTAATTGTTTAATACGTGCAACTTTTTACATGAGGAAATTGAAGTTAAGACTTTTTGAGTGACCACTGATAGAGGGAAAATGACAGAATACTAGCTGAGATTAAGAACAAATCATCTTGAATTTTGAACATATGGGAAACATTGGAATGCAGAAGTTCAAGAAACTTCTGGATACATCAGTCCTAAGCTTGGAGGAAAGGCCTGACATGGGGATATCATTGGAGACACTCAGATAGTTGGTAGTTGAAGCAATGGGTTTGAATAAGGCCATTATCATGGAGAGACTACCAAAAAAACAGACATAGCCCAGGACAAACTTTGATGAACTCATATACCAGGTAGAAGAGAAGAAATCAGTAACAGAGATTGAAATGAGATTACTACAAAAGTATAAGGAAAACCCTAGATAATATAATACGCCATTAGCCAAGGAAAGAAATATTCAAGAATAGAGAATAGTCTTCTCAAACTCTTCTAATATTTGCATTTTATTTACTCATATGGATATACAGTAATATTTTTACCACAACTACATTCATGTTTCTGAGGCTTATGTTCCTAATGAGATTTCAGCATTCTTATTTATTTATTTATTTATTTTGTGAGGAAGATCAGCCCTGAGCTAACATCCATGCTAATCCTCCTCTTTTTGCTGAAGAAGACCAGCTCTGAGCTAACATCTATTGCCAATCCTCCTCATTTTTTTTTCCCCAAAGCCCCAGTAGATAGTTGTATGTCATAGTTGCACATCCTTCTAGTTGCTGTATGTGGGACGCAGCCTCAGCATGGCCAGACAAGTGGTGCATCGGTGCGGGCCCAGGATCTGAACCCGGGCTGCCAGTAGCGGAGCGCCAGCACCCAACCGCTAAGCCACTGGGCCCGCCCTCAGCATTCTTAACGAAAAAAAATACTGTGTTTTTGGATCTTCAATAAATACAAAGAGGATTGAAATAATATAAACCATTTAGAATAACAGAAATGATGATGGTGATGATGATTACAAGATCTTTTTGATACATACTATGGCCATTTTCTAGGCACTTACTTTATAGGTATGTTCTTACTAATTCTTCACAACAACCTCTTGTGCTAGAGTATCATAATTTTGCCAATTTTATAGATTAAAAAAACAATGAACAGAGCATTTAATTAATTTACCCAAGGTCAAAAAGTGATAGAGGCAAAATTCTTAGCCTTGTACTCATCCATTATAAATAAACAATAAATGTAATAAATATAAATAATATACTAAATTTGAAAAAGCCAAAAAATATTTATTATAATAAATAATTTACATAATTAAAATTATCTCATAAAAATTACCTCCAAAGAACTTAGCCTTGTGTTAGTTAGTATACCACCATTTGATAATGGAGCGCTAGAATCGCTACACTCGCTCTGCTTGCCCACATATCATGTGCTCCTTAAACACTGCAATTCATTACCCACACCCACTTCTACAGTTTCCCCATATTTCCCATTTGTCTAAATGGTAAACCCAGGTCAAACCCTGAGTCTTTATATAATTTGGATCCTGTGATCTTTCACACTGATGATAAGTCCTTCACTTCATTCCAGGGTCAAAATCCATACATATTCATTCACTTGATCATTCACCCAACAAATATAGAGGGGTCCATAAAGTTTGGAAACTGATAGATATTATGTTATAAAGGATATCTTCAATCTGTTAAAAAAATAGTTTTCAAACCTTATAATAGGCACCTTGTATCTTGAACATCTCCCATATATCCCATGGATTATTTTAAGATAAGTAGGGTGTGAATTTTATGGTATGGGAGTTTTACCTCAACAAATATGTTTCTTAAAAAAATTCATAGAGAAATAAAATAATATTACTGATGTCATGAAACTATAAATATACTAGAAGAGGAAAAAACTCACTCAGCAACACACACACTTATATAAATAAATACATAAACCAACCCAGATAATTATAAATTATGACAAATTCTGTGACAAGAAATAAGTAGCTGAAGGACTAGAGTGAGAAAATTGATAGAATAATTTTAAATAGAGTGGTCTTGGAAAGCCTCTCTAAGAAGGTGACATAAGAATGTCATAAGAATGTCAGCTCTGAAAAATGCAGGGGAGAAGAAAATTCCAGGCAGAAAAGGTTTGGTTTTCCTAAAGCACAAACAAGATAGCAGGGTGGCTGAAATATAGTGAGCAAGGCTAGACATCTTAAGCTTAATTTAATTAGGAAACTAGCAAAGTAGGCACACAAAAATATAACAGAACCATTTCTAAATGTGATAAATTTCCTTGAAGCATGAAGGACATATTGTGGGGAAAAAAATCAAACTTTCGTAGAATTTTCTTACGCTTATTTAATGGTTTAATTAATATTGTTTTAATTTTTTAAATTTTGGGCAGAGCGTTGAGTGGTTGCATGTATCCTAATATTTTTAGGATCTCTCCAGGTCTAAATCTGGCTAAGAGGGATATGAATTGCAGTTAGGATGGGAGGCAGGACTCAGAATATTCAGTCTTTTAAGGCCACAAAAATCATCCTGGTTTGATAACATAGCATATAAACATATGAAGATCAAGTACCAACTGCTACTGAGAGGTCTAGTCAAAGGCTGAAAGATGTCCCTTAATCACACTGACATTAGGAAGAGCAGTTTCATTGAAAATCAATGGGCATTGAATGCAGATACATGTGATATGGGGAAATGGAGACACAATAATTTCATTTAATTGGGAAATAATAATTTAATCTAAAATAGAGTTCTTGAATGGCAGAATTTTTAACGTAAAGCACCATTTCAGGTCAGATGGAACATAAACTCTTTAAAAATAGTTTTTATTTTAAAACTGGAAAAAAATTTTGCAAGAAATGTGCAAAGGTCATCAATATAACCTTCATCTAGAGACCTCTTTCAAGTTTTGCCAATTGTCCAGTTATTTGCTTTATAACAAAAAAACCCAATCTGGCATCACACTTTGCACCCTGATTCCGGCCTCTCCAGTCTCCGCCAGTTGGAATCAGATCCTCAGCTCTTTCTTGACTTTTACAACCTTATTCCTGGAGATCCCCTCAATTTGCATTTTTCTGATGGTTCCTTATGATTGGACCTAAGTTACATATTTTTGACAGCAGTACCACCTGGCGATGTTGTATTCTTCTCATTGCATCTTATCAGGTGGCCCACAATGTCAGTAGGTCCCATTACTGGTAGTGATGACTATGATCACTCGATTACAAAGATGTCCATCAGGTTTCTCCACTGTAAAGTGACTACTTTCCCCTTTGAAATTAATAAATGTTTTTAGGGAGATACTTTGAGACTATGTTTCTTGTCCAACTTTCACCCACTCATTTGAGCATCAACTGCTATTTCTTGCCTGAATTAATTACTACTATGATGGTCGCCAAATGGTGACTTTCTAATTCCAACATGCCTTTTACATTTATTAGTTAGCATATTACTATGGGAAGAACTTTCTATTCTCCCCATTTATTAACTCATTTTTATCCAGCTGAACCCATGGATTCCTATTTTATTCAGTGAGATAGTATCTGTATCTTTCTTTCTTTCTTTCTTTCTCTTTCTTTCTTTCTTTTTCTTTCTTTCTTTCTCTTTCTTTCTTTCTTTTTCTTTCTTTCTTTCTTTTTTTGTTTCTTCCTTCCTTCCTTCCTTCCTTCCTCCCTTCCTTCCTTCCTTCCTTCCTCCTTCCTTCCTTCCTTCCTTCCTTCTTCCTTCCTTCCTTCCTTTTGATGCTCAAAATATCTTTTTGATGCTCAGGTTATTTATTTTGCACTCAAATTGTCCCAGCTTTGAGCAGCAGAATCCCACTTTGGGCTGGCTTCTGTGCCATTCTGACATGACCCCATCATTCTTTGAGCACTTTACTTTCCAGTGCAGCAGAATATTCCAGGTTCATATTGTACTTTCCCTGAGCCAGGCCTGAAATCATCCATTTCTCCAAGGAGTCTCAGTTTTATTCAGTAGAGAAACTAAGATATGTGCTACAGGGGTACTCATTGCTTCTGGGGTGACCCTGCTCCCAGACCACCGTCAGCAGATGGTAGGAATCATCTGTATATTAGGCATACACACAATTCCATCTAGATTTACTTCCATATCTATCTATACATTCTGAAAACCATAAGTTCACACCTATGGATTAAATTTCAATCCAAATCCACAGGATTCATTCAAGATATCCGTCTTTCCATTTGTACCCTACTTCTCTGACTATGAGAACCTGGCTCCCACTATCTTCAATATACTTATTTATTTGTTCAATCAATCTGTATTGTAGTCAATTTCCCAGCCATGCTGGGTGAGTATGCTGCACCGCTGTCCTCACCGTGCAGGCGCCAGCTTCCACTGGGCTCACTTCTGGCCCGGCTCTAACACCCTGCTTGCTTGGACCCCAGTCCTCTCGAGGCTGAATTATTCAGGAAGGTTGGGTCAACAGTAGAGATTAGTAGACACTTTGCACAATCTTCTAAGATTATATTGAAAGGAAGACACTAAATGGTTTCTAGCCTCCTTACAGCACTGCACCAGCCTCTCTCCAACCTCCTGAACTTCCCAATAAATATAAATAGAGAAATCTTGTGTACATGTGGTTTTAGACATGTAAAATTTTCCACCCTGTTGCCTATTGTTTGCTTGTTCTGTCTCATAAGGTTAACATTATAACTTACAACAATTTAGATTGGCATTTTGATGTCAAAACAAGTATCAGCATGTTTTTCACTGATGTATGTCTGAGTTAAAATTTTAAAACTTTGAAAATGCATGTGTTCCTTTTGTCAGCAAGAATAATAAAATATCAAGTGGACTTCAAATCAGGTATGAAGTTTTTATATGCTAAGTCTTGAAACGGAAATCTCAAACATGCCAGTTAGGTAACATAATTATAATGACGCTGTAAAAGGGGAAAGTTTCCGAGTTTACTGATAGTGAGATGCAATTGAGACTGACAAGATTATAATTCACTGTGGTATTATAACACATTGTCGAACTGTAGAATCCAGTAACAACCAAAGTATAAATATTACGTTTTTTTGTTCCATATTTATAGATATAATACATTTAAAGCTCTAAGCCAACAAAAATTTTATCTCTTTATTCTATATAATTTTTCTACTAACTTGGCAAATTTTAATTATGTTTCATGCTATCCATTTTATATCTATTCATTTCTGACCCTAAAAATTCCAGCTGCAAATTTATATCTCTGAACAATCCTGCTATTAATCTACTAAGTATGTTAATTCCTGAGCTTTAAAGTAATCACTGAAAGCATCACAGGCACTAATACACTAGTATTTTTATTGAAATTGTATTTGTACATAAAGGGAACAAATATGCAAAATAAATATTGTGTTCACCTCCATTTCAAAGGGAGTTAGAGCACCAGGAATTTCAGTATCAGAGACCTAACATCTTTAACCCATTGCTAACCAAGGGAATGGTCAAGATCCTACCAGTTACTCTGCTCTGCAGGCTAATTTTTTTGTTAATCTTTGGTTTCTAAATTTTAAAAACTATTTGAGAAAGTGATGCAGAATTTCTTAGTTATAATCTGTATTAGTTATCTATTGCTACATAACAAACTTCCTCAAAATTTAGTGGCTCAACACAGTAATAATTTATTATCTCTTATTTTTCTGTGCGCCAATAATTTAGGAGTAACATGGCTGGGAAACTCTGGCTTGAAATTTATTATAAGGTTTCAGTTAATTTGTTTCCTGGGGCCTCAGTCATCTAAAGGCTTGACTAGGATTGGAGGCTCCACTCCAAGATGGCTTACTGATATGGCTAGCAAGGTGCTGCTGGCTGTTAGTGGTAGATCTTAGTTCCTCTCCGCATGGGTGCCTCTCCACCAGACTACTTGAGGTTCCTCATGGCACAGGGACTGGCTTCCCCAGAGCACATCATCCAAGAGATCAAGGTGAAGCCTCTAATGCCTTTTAGTGCTAAGCCTTGGAAGTCACATACACACTGTCACTTCTGTATTGTTCTATTTGTCGCACAGGTCAGCACTGATTCAGCGTAGGAAGGGACTACACAAGGGTATGAATAGTGGGAAGTTAAGATTTATGGCTATCTTGGATGTTGGTTACCAGAGTCCACCCTCTGAGACACAAAGATTCGTGTCTCTTCCACATTAAAAGTACACTCATCTCCTCCCAAAGGCCCTCCAAAGTTTCATCCCATTAGAGCATCTGCTCAAAATCCAGTAACTCATCATCTAAGTTAGGTTCACACCAAAATGAAGCTCCTGGGGGAGTCCAAGAGCAAAGGAAGCCATTCAGGTACAGTTACTCAAATATAGCTTCTCATCTAAAGACCTGTGAACAAGTTTTATGCCACCCACAAATGCAACATACAATGGTAGGCTAGGCATAAAGTACCACTTTAGACTCTCTGGTTCAAAAGGGGAAAGATAAGAGGCATGCAGAAGTAACTGGACCATAGCAGTTCTAAAATCAGTCAGGGACATGTTATTAGGACTCAGTCCTACTGTTTCTTAGAAATGATTCTCCATGGCTCTGGGCTCTGCCTTCTGGGTTCTCAGTTCTACCACTCTGATTCATACTTCCCGTCTTCATAAAAGGTAGCCTGTGTTTACAGCTGTGTATTTTTCTGCCTGTAGAAATTTAGGGTATAAAGACCTCTTTCATTTTGTACCATCTCTGGCCCTTTTAATCCAAGCTGGTGCTGTTACCACTAGTACAATTCACTCGCAAAATTGTGGGCTTCCTTTGAATGTTTTTCAGGTTTACTCCATTACACAAAAGCTACATCCACAATCTCGTAAAGATAAGCTTTTTGACATTGGGCTTCTGCTGACCTGCTAAGGGAAAAATGCCTTAAGAGTATTAAAATCCCTATTGTTTAACTCAGAGGATGTGTAAGACACACCAGTAAGATGCCTAAAGGTTCTTTTGTCTGACTGAACGGTTCTTTAAGGCACACCTAATACATTTTGGAGGTCTTAACATGGATTTTACAGTCACACCTCATTGTCATCTTTAGATTATGTTTTACTGGTAATTGATCATTGCCTGGAAGTGTGTTCTTAATTTTTGCATTGTTTCCACCTGGAGAGACTGGAATTGAGAAAACATTTTATTTTCAATTCCATCAAATCTTGGCTTCTTCATATATAACAGTTTTTCTTTAGCTTTTCTCTCTTCTTTTCCCCTTTTTACTATAAGCAGAAAGAAGATGCCAGCCAGCACCTTCAATACTCTGCCTGGAAATCTCTTTAGCTAGATTACACAATTTATTAAGTACAAATTTTCTTTCCACATTATCACAGGCGACAGTGTTGCTAAACTTTTCACTGCAACATAGCAAGGATGCAGGTTTCTCCCATTTCCAATAATATTTTTCCTCATCTTCCTTTAAGCCATTACTGACAACCTCCTCAAGAGCCATCAGATTCTGCTAACAGTCATTTTAAAGCCCATACAATTTACTTGGACATCCCAGTCCCCAAGTCACTGACACATTTTAGGTTTTTGTTACAGTTCTCTCCCAGTACCAAATTCTTTCTTAGCTATTTATTGTTGCATAACAAATCACCCCAAAATTTAATAGCTTAAAACCATGATTTATTATCTCTCATGGGCCTCTCCACAAGCTTCCTCAGGGCATGATGACTGATTTTTCAGAGTTACCAATCTCAGAGACCAAGCTGACTACTGGCCTTGGAGGCCACACACTGCCACCACTTGCACTGTTTTCGATGGACCACAGAGGTCAGCCTTAATGCGGTGTGGAAGGGGACTACAAAAGGTGTGAATACCAGGAGGCAGGGATTAGTGGGGTCCCTGTTGGAAATGTTAAAGATAATACAAGGAGAGGAAAAAACCCTAAATTTTCAATGGACATAGTAGTTTGTCCTACAATTATCTTCTAGAATGTATCTCATGTAGAAAAATGAAAAGACTTGACAATTTCAAACTCCAAAATTCATCAGGGCCAAACCGAACATTGTTATGAGTGACTGATGAAGTCTTGTTTTATGAACCTAGTTATACCCAATCCTTAGTGATCTGTGTGTTACGCAGCTGCCTTGCTTCAAAGAAGGTCTTGTTCTCACAAATGGATCTACTCATTTTGGAATATTTCAAAGCTAGCGTGGATATTTAGAGACTCAAGGATTCAAAAAACAGAACCAAATGACGTCTCGTTAAAGATAGTCAATAAAGTTACAGCTGGCTGTTTTTCCTCTGCTAAGTTTAGACATTGAACTCCATTCAATTTTATCTTGATTAAACAGATTGAAAATCATATGTATGCGTACAACTAGCCTAAATAGACTACTTATCCAAGATCAGCAATTTTCTGAGGGGACTAAGTCAATGCAAATGAAAAAAAATGTGACTTAGAAAAAAATATATGTATAAGCCATATGTTTGACATTGAAACAGAGTCTTATATTTAATTTTTAAGTCAAGAAATTAAGTATAATCCTATTTTTACATAGTACTCTGTTGGTGGAAAATGATATACACCTCTGTGATTAACCCTTAAAGGGGATTCAAATGATGATTATTAGGCTTTAAATATTGTAACCCATTAATAGCGGGAGAAAGGAGTTTTCTATTGTCCTAAACTACTCTTACTGGTCAAACAGAAGACCAAGAAGAAGTTTTTAGAAATCATTTAATGATCAATTTTTTTTTAAAAACGTTTGTTTAAAATTCTGTTTTATCTAATTAACAGCACATCTTGGTCCCAACCCATTCTGTATCAATTGTTTTTTGCTATAGATATAATATTAGACTGAACTTAATGTGTGAATAACTTCAGATTTTTAAGCCGACAACTTTGTACAGTTTAACTTTGTTCTGATAGGTGAATTTCGTGTGGGGAACAATATGAAAAATAGATGTTTTTGGAGACTTTCTGGAGATACTTAATGGCATCGAGAAATACTATTTCCTATGGCCTACAAATTTTCTATGCATAATAAGAACTATTTCTATTCAAAAGGCATAATGGTAATTGATTAGTGGTGCTATTTTAAAGTTATTTTGCAATAAAATTTTTAACGTCTGATTTCAAAATTGGTATATGTATATTCTATTCCCTAACAGAACCAGTAGCCTTTGCTCTCTTTTTTGTCTTGTTATTCATTCTTTTTTATTTTTAGTTTCATTTCTTATCATTTATACTTCCTGTATCATATTAGGTACCTTATATAAGATGGGTATTCAGAGCAGGTGGCTGACCCTTATGACTAAATTTATCTCTTCATAATGTTTCTTTGGATTTTATAAACTGAGAAATCATTTCTAATGCAAATGTCTCTTTGGATTGAATTAGACATTAATCCATAGAAGGAATCCACCTTAATTGGTAACGGTAAATTTAGCTTCTTGACATCTGATAACAGGCCTCTAGGGAATTAAGAAAATACAAGTAGATATTGAAGGTATAAAAGGAAGGCAGTTGGGTAGTTGGGAAAAGTCTAAAGTGTTAACTTCGTAATCTTTGAAGACACGGTCAGGTTAGGAAGTATAGCAGTGAGACTTCACTGGCAGAGGGACAGAGAGATGTGACAGAGTGAGAAAGATGTCAAAAGAGAAAATAGGAGAGATGGTAGACCCTAGAGACATATTCACCCAGGTTCAGCCTTCTTCTGAAATAATATCGCTTTCTCAAAAGACTTCATTCTTCTCCATTGACTACGACATCAGCTAGAATCAACAAAACACAGTAGTTGAATACGATGGCTGTGGTCAGGGAAAATACCCAGAGGAATTTTAGTGAAGCATGCTGTACACAGAATTTAACACTCTCATTTCTTCTCTCCCACAGGTTTTCTGAACCAGATGAATAACTCAAGTCACTCTGTCCTTCAGCCTTCATTCCAAGGATGCATGCAGCTCATTCAAGTGGATGATCAACTTGTAAATTTATACGAAGTGGCACAAAGGAGGCCAGGAAGTTTTGCGAATGTCAGCATTGACATGTGCGCCATCATAGACAGGTAAACAGTCTTTTCATCCTACCTCCAATTGTCCAAACTTTCCAAATTTATGTTTTTGTTGTGGGATGAGTGAAACACACACACACACACACACACACACACACACACCCCACCCCTTAAAAGGAGTAAGGTGGGAGGAGCCATTTGCCATGCCTATGGTAGCCAGCCCTGGTGGTCTAGTGGTTAAGATCTGGTGCTCTCACGGCTGCAACCCTGGTTTGCTTCCAGTCAGGGAACCACACCTGTGTTTCTGTCGGTTGTCATATTGTGGCGGTTGCGTGTTGCTGAGACGCTGAAAGCTGTGCTACTGGGATTTTAACCACCAGCAGGGTCACCCATGGTGGACAGGTTTCAGCAGAGCAGACTAGGAAGAAGAATCTGGCCATTCGCCTCCAAAAGTGTTGGCCGTGAAAAGCCTATGAATAGCAGTGGAGCATTGTCTGATGTAGCGCCGGAATCACCCAAAGGTGAGAGGATGGTGCAAAAGACCTAGCAAGGTTCCTCTCTGCTGTACACAGGTTCGCTAGGAGTCAAATCAACCACACAGCACTAACAACAATGGTAGTATATTTGTGATATCAGCAGTGACATTTAGATCAGAACATGGATATATATGATAGAACAATCTGTGATGTCACCTTAGTCCATCAACCTCCCTCAGTGGATGTGAGCGTTACGCAAACAGTTTTGCAAGCAACAGCTGAGTTATAAAGGAACTCAGTTTATTTTTAGTTTTGCTTCCTATGCCCACAAGCAGAAATGTCCCTTCTCTCCTTGTCTTGGTCATGACTCATCCTCAGCATGTTGTCCCTTCTAAAGCCCCTTCCTAAGAGAAAAGAAACATGAAAAGTATTGTTGGGTAGTAGGGAGATTCACTGAAGGAGAATATTTAATGTAATCGAGTCTGCTTTTAAAACATACATACTAAAATATTGCAAAATCTAATCTTTATTAGTTTTTGCAAACCTGGGCAGGAGCTTTTTATAAAAACTTAGTTGACTTCTTGCACAGGGGAAAGATACAACTTTTATATGAAATATTACGACAGCTTTACATATACTACCTTAATATGCTTCTAAAAACTACCTTTCATTCTAACATAAAATAGTTTCATTTTGAAATGTTTTGTTCATAAACAGACTATATCTAACTATGAGTTGAATTTAATCTGTGGAACTTAGGTGATTTTCTAAACTATTTTTGAATCTTTTATGAGAAGGCTGACGTATTCTGAAAAATAGTTTCATTAATTTTATATTTTGGAAGACAAAACTTCTATAAGTCTTAGGGGCTGGCCCGGTAGTGTAGCAGTTAAGTTCGCACTCTCTGCTTCGGTGGCCCGGGGGTTCGTGGGTTCGGATCCTGGGTGCCGACCTATGCACCACTTGTCAAGCCATGCTGTGGCAGGGATCCCATATAAAGTATAGGAAGATGGGCATGGATGTTAGCCCAGGGCCAATCTTCCTCAGCAAAAAGAGGATTGGCAAACTAATGAAGTAAGTTTACTTCCATGTAATCTTAATAAAATAGTATTCGTGTGAATGGTAAATTATAATTAATGATGGCTATAGAATGTAACTTTTTAAAGCCTTAATATGTTTATAATAAGACTTGGTGACACAGCATAGTGCCTATTTCTATTACATATATGCAAATACTTGTCTTGAAAGTCTAAATAGTTTATATTTAAACCGAACATCGAACAATTTTAATAGAAATATACTCCTAATTTTTGAACCATCAATAGTGTAATAGCTATTATTTCTGCCTAAAGCAAGTGGTAGCAATAATCAGAAAAACTAAGAGATGAATGTTTTAAAGTCATATGTTCTTATATTAGATGTTTATTCATAAGGTTCAATAATTGTTTTCCATACAGATTTTCCATCTTAGTAATAGTTATGCAATATATTGAGATATTTTAGCACATCATCCATTTTCCATGTCAGTAGCTTTAATGATACAATAATTTCTGATAATAATACCCAAGTTAGTTCATTCAGCTTTTGTAAATAGGCCAGATTTTAGGGTGATGTTGCTGTTTCACTTCATACAGTGTGTTTCCTGGGAGTTATATTTAAATTGTTTGCTACCAAAGAAGTACAGGTGAAATGTTGAGATTTTAATGTTTACTCTCATGGAGAGAATAGGAGTTAAATTGACCCCAAACAAATGAATGAGATTTTGGGAAATGAAGCGAGTGGAAAATGGCATTCCTGGTGAGAACAACACAGAGAAGGTGGAGAACACGGAATGCAAATTTCAATTTTTGACAGAGCCAGGAATATAAAAAATATTTTTTTGCCAAAATGGATCAGTCCCATTGTCCAGTTTGCCAAGTGTCCTGTAGCTGACAGACCAAGGAATATGTCTTACTTATCCTCTAGAATGATAATGCCGAAGAGCAGCCATGGGGAAGTAGTCATCTCTGACACATCTCCACAAATTTCCTAAATCCATTACGGAATCTATTTTCTGCTTGTCCTATTTTTTTGAGGACAAAGACTTCTGTACATTAATTACCAATGTATGAAATAGCAGATTCCTTTATTTACCTTAAATGTTCCCAGTTCAAAATCTTAATCTGTGAGGTGTTATATTTTTGTATACATGATATGAGACTATATTCACCTTATTCAAACCATTGAGGCACACTGATGATTTCACCCTAATCTGTCTTTCCATCTGAGAGTACCAGTGGTTCTAGCCTGTCCTCAAGTAGTCGTGACCCATGAGATAACACTTTAATGATACATCCCTAGCCCGTCCCTGGTTTAATTTTTTCGCTCACAAACTGAAACTTTGCAACTGCCTGATTGCTACCATTTTGTTTTCAAACTACCTAAAATCTCTCAGAGTAAGCCTACACTGGCTCTTTCTTACTTTTCTCTTTTCAAATTTCAGCCTGATTGATTTGAGAGCTATTTTTGAAGAAAAAAAAAAGATAAATGAGAATGTAGGATAAAAAAACATAAAAGCTACCACTGGCTTGATTTTGATAAAATGTTTAGAGATAATAGGAGCAGCTGCAATGATCTGATGAGTAGAACTTAGGGAAATGGTTTGGGGAAGATGATTCTAAAGGAATTTGGCTGTGTGTCATACTGGAATACTCTATGATTTGAACTTATTTTTCTTTCTTTGTGTGTGGATTTACATGTGGCTTGTTTTGTTTACTTGTTTGCTTTCTGAAAACAGCACTAAATCAAGGAAAGAGCAAGCAAGCCAAGCTACAGAATTATTCATTCAATAGTGTTTTCTGAGTGCATTCATCATGCCAGCCACTGTTCTAGGCACTTAGGGTAAATCATTGAACAAAACAGGCAAAGATACTTGTACTTGTGAAGCTCACTTTCTGGGGGAAGGGGAGGAAGAAAAAATAAATATCGCAGTAAGTTAGAAGGAATAAGCGCTATGGATAAAAAGAAAAAAGTAGAGCAAATCGAGGAAGGCTGGCATTCCGAGAGGTTGAGGTGTTGGGTTGCAGTTTAAATAGATTGGTCAGAGTTAGCCTCATTGAAAAGAGGACCTGAAAGAGATAATAAAATTTGGCTAATTTTGGGAAAGAGCATTACAGGCAGAGAGAATAGTCAATGCAACGAGGCTGCCTGGCATGATCTGGTGTCAGCAAGGGGCCAGGGAGGCAAGTTTGGAAGTACAAGGAGCATAGTCATGGGAGAGGAGGCCAGGTCTTGGAGACCTCTAGGTTATTGTAAGGATTTGGCTTTTATTCTGAGGGAACTCAGGAGCCATTGCAGGTTTCTGAGTAGAGCAATGACATGATCTAGCTTACATTTTAAAAGGATAACTCTGGATATGGGAGGAAGAAAGGTGGAAGCAGGGAGCCTATTATAGTAATCCAGGAGAGAGATGCTGGTGACCTAGGATCAGGATGCTAGCACAAGAAGTAGTGAAATGTGGTCAATTCTGAATAGATGTAGAAGGTAGAGCCAATAGGATTTCTTGATGGATGATATATGGGGTGTGAGAAGAAGAGAGGAAATAAAGATAAACCCAAATGATTTGGAAAAAGCAACTGGAAGGAAGAGTTACCCTCTCCTCAGATGGGAAGGACAGTGGTAGAGAAGATTGGGCAGGGAGTTGAGGAAAAAATTCAGGCACTCAGTGTTGGGCATGAGTTGAAAGGTCTATTGGACACCTAAGTGGAAATGTTAAGAAGGCAGTTAGATATGTGGATGTAACAATCAGATATCTGCAGATTACACAATAAGATGTTGTGTCTGAAGATTGCCATGTTTTCCTGTTGAGGTCCTCTGGTTTCTTTAGCTGTATTCCGTAAACAGCTGTAGAACTGCAAGAGGAGAAGGGGAACAGCAGAAAGGAAGCCTCTTCCCACATCGGAAGCCTGTAGCTTTACCCTTTGAGTGATACTCTGCTCTTGGGGAACAGGACCTTCATTAAACCCTCAGTTGCTAGAATATTCTCTGAAAACAGTGAAATACACAGTAGATAAAACTTCTTTGTTTCTCCTTGCATGATTACCATCTTTTATCCACTCCTAGCACCCTTACATTGTTGGTTCCTTGTGGCAAGTATCTTTTGTCACCTGACTCAACTCCTATTCTCAACCTGCTTCTCTCTATCCTCTTTCTAGGTGTGAAAATCTAAGTGCCAAAAACCTGCAAAACCACTCCTACAACTAAAGTTAGGTCTATTCACTTCCTCCCTCAAGAGAGAACTACAACAGAACCACGGGGCATCTCAGGGGGAGTTGGGCAAGAGGGCAAAGGCTGGTGGAGGGAGAAGGGCGGGAGTCAGGGAACGGTACTGGTGGGCTTGAGTGAGTCCTAGGAGGGTCCTGGCAGGTATTCGTCAGAACTTGTAAACTAAGAGAGTTGCTGCAACAGATAGTAGGACTTGTGAATCCATGCGAGTTATTGTTTGATTCATTTGTCTATGATTCTTATCCAGGACGCATGAGATGAAGAAGCTGGTGTTAAAATATTTTGAGTTTCAGTAAGTGGTGTTCGTGACTGGTTGGCAAAACTTATCTGTTTTGTGAGTAATAGTGAAGTCCGTTTTGCTTGTTGTGATTTCTATATCAATCCTAAGACCACGCTCATAGCTTAGCTGCCGAGGAGATATTTATCTTTATCAGTCAGGAGTAGTGATGGGACACAGACCTGGCTAATGAGAGATAAGCAGAAGTCAGCTGTGATGTTTCTGAGAAACTTTTGTTGTCCTGATACAGATGTCACCCCTGCCCCTGCACTGTCCTTGTGCACTTGCAGACATCATGCCTGGAGCTGTATGCTGAAGACAGAGCTCAAGGGAACCAGAGTCAGCAAGCACCTTTGCTCCTTTTTATGTGGAAAAAAACAATCCTTATTTATTTAAGTCACTATGAGTCAAGTTTTATTTTTCTTGGAGCCAAAAGCATCTGTCCTTTCCCCATCCTCCACTTCTAAAATCAAATAATACCATCTTTTTAATAGAACACAGAGGAACAAATTCCCAAATATAGAAATGGCTTTGAAAGAAAAGATGATAAATTTATTTTAGGATACATTAAGGTTCGTGCCAGTGATGTCTCCTAGAGATTGGAACTTGGGCAGTAAATGGCTTTTTGGAGGCCAAGGCAAATTCATATTGTTAGAGTCAGCATCTACTAGAAAAACTAGTAAGAGTGGTTCATTAGAATTAGAATCTTCTTTACTTTTCCTGTCACCTCCCTTGTAAATATGTTAAGAAACAAAATCAGTCAACATTCTAGATAGCACAGAGAGCGGAAAAGGAAGAGTGAATGTCCCAGCTTAACCACAGCCTGCAAAATTACCCCTTGAGAAATTGTGAATAGACTGGATCCTCTTTCTGAGTTAGTAATTAAGTCTTCATTATATTTTTGGATCGAAGTGCATAATCACAGACCCAGTTTTTATTTTTTACTTCAATGCTTTCTTTTCAAGACATCTACTCAGTTTGTCTGATTTTTTTTTTTCCTTGAAAGAAAAGAATACTTACACGATTTTTTATAACATTTGAATGGGGTTGGATAGATACAGTGTGAGATGTCTGAAAACTAAGCTGACTCCATTGGAAAGGTGAACCGCAAATAAGTAGATTAATATTAAAAGTCAGAAAGAGTCATGAGTTTCCAGAAAAGCAGGTTTAAAATTTACAGTCCTAACTTAGATGAAGAATACATGTAACAGTCTTTATTTTCTAAAATTGATTTTCATTTGCTTTTAAGCTCCCATTTCCAATCAATAACAGAAAAAATAAATATTTGAACACATTCATTTGGATACCTTGAATATATATATTCAGTCAATAGGAGATTCAAACTTTGTCAAAGGTCAAACTCCCTTTTTGGGCCATTGTCCCATTTCAAGTGTCCTCCTTGACCCCTCCAGCATGGCCCTTGAGTCAGGGTCTGCCAACTTATGTAACATGTTGTCCTCAAAAGAGTAGGGTCTTCTCCACATGCTCTACTCAAGTTGCCTCTGGGCTCCCCTGAGGGTGCCTAGCCTGCTTAGTCTTCAGGAGTCAGCCTTTGTCTCATCTGCCCACTGCTCTGGCCACTGTTCCTACTGGCCTTGGGGTATGCCTCGACTACTGTGGCTCAGGTTTGGGGATCTGAGTAAGGTGGTAACTCATCCCAGTTTGTCCAGGACTGTCTTGATTTTAGCACTGAGAAACCTATAACTGGAAAAACCTCAGTTCTGGATAAACCAGGATGGTTGGTCATTCCAGATCTGGGTACTCTCTGCCCTCCGTCTCCCAATTCCCTTTTTCTGGTCTACCAGCCATCTAAGCATTTTCATAGGCCCCATAGGGACACACAGTGATTTCTAAATCCCTTGCAAACTGCATACAAGCTGCAATTAATTACCGTATGTGTGGGGGTGTGGGAAGTAGGGATAGCTATCTGAGGCCCCCTCTCTGCCTCAGCATGTCATGCCTCCATGTCTACTCTATAACAGCCACCTCTATAGCAGCTGACATGAGCCCCTCTATAAATCAGATTCTCAAAGGCAGAAAGGACACAAGCCACCGCTGCCACAGGATTTCTAAGTCTTTGTTGAGATTCATTCAGTCAACAGATACTTAATAAACATCATGCTGAGCAGTGAACACTCCCTCCTGGGAATTTAATGCTGAGGTGGTGGAGGAAGGGTCATTGATCAGACCTGACACTGTCTTAACACTTCGGGTGCCTCTCTTTAATTCTCAAAGACCTAGCTCTTTCAAAGCAAAAGTCCCTTGGTTTTAGACTATCTTGCCAAAATTGAATCCACATGTCCACTAACTTTTTGTTCTAGTTCAGAGCCCAGAGGTGAACTCTCCTAGCCCTCATTCCCTGTGAGAATGTCATTGATTCACTGAGTAGACAGCCACAGCACAAGAAAAATTTGATGAAAAATAAACAAAACCAAAACTTTGACTTGAAATATCTAAAAATTATTTCCCTGCAGAAAGGGAAGGCCTGTCTCATAAACACGGATATTTCTGTAGTGACACTATGTATGCCAGATTTCCTTTCTCTTTCACCTGGATTTTGCTAACTGCAAACTGCCACCCTCTGGGTCTGACAGTTCCAGGCTGACCACCCCCTTCTGTTCTTTCTTTAGAAATGTTCATGACATCAATTAGGCTGAGGTCAAACTGTGCTAGTACTTCCTTTACGTTAGGAAACATTTTTCTTTCACCATTAGGTTCTTATTACTAAAACTGTAGGCTTCTGGGAATATCTTACTTTCAATTCATGGTAATTATGCAGAAGGATTAAAGGAGGCAGAAAGACTCTCAGATAAATTTCACATTATTGAAGACTGTGCCTGCTCAATTCTGACATCATTGTGACTCTGACCCCATCAAACTTCAAAGGAGCGAAGAACGGGTTGGCTGGAATTCATTCTAGGAGAACTGGAGCCAATAAGCAATTTTCCAGACATGAAGCTGGCTTTATTTTTGGGAAACACCCTTAGGACAAGAGTTATTCAGGATCCTAAAACTATTATCACCAGCTCAAAATAAACAAATAGATAAAAAAGACTAGTTACATATCCAGCTTTAATTTTCTTATATGACAGTTCATATTGTGATTCTTCATTGTAGATAATTTTACTTTTTCTCTTTGCCTCATCTCAGTTTTTTGCCCATCGTTGATCCCATTGATTTTATATTGCAAGTGGTATATTCTTTCTTGGTTTGGGCTATAGTAAATTATTAGTAGGTTTCTGGGAAGCCCTGTTTCCTCATGCTAGATCTGACTTATTTTTCATATTACACGCATGGCTCTTTGTATAAACTGTCTTGGCCTTCCATGCTAACCCCAGGCTCCTCTTTGATGTTTAACTCCATTGTCAGAGCCATTTGGTTCTTTTAGAAGAGATCCAGAGAGGAGATTCCTGTTTATACTTTACATTTAAGCCATTTAGTCATCTATGTAGCACAAAAACATAAGCTCAATGACCTTAAAAGTATGACGCATCCAGGTGAACCCATGTTCAAATCAGTTGCCTCTCTGATTTGAACCCAAGTTCAAATCAGTTGCCTCTCTGAAGTGATTTCAAAAGTGGTTTTATTTTTAAGTACAAACAAAGTACTAGAGTGACAAAAAAAAAAAGGTTTTTTTGAGTACAGTAGTGAAATGCCAGAAGAGAGAACTCTCTCAGGAGAAAAAGGAAAAGAAAAAAGTTGAATTAACCATTTTAAAATTCAATAGCAGCCTTATTCTTCTTTGATATGTTGCATGTATTAGGACAAAAGAAAACTATATTTGCTTTTGATGTGGTATATAGCTGTGCTTTGACATTTAAATCCTAAGGAAGGCCTAGTGCGTAAAAGTAATGTCAGAAAACAGTTATGTGTTAGAAGATAAGCTAAAAAGAAAAAGGTAAATAATTTTAACATGTAGCTAAATCAACTACAGAAAAAGATTTAAACAAGTCATTAAATTTTATTTCTTGCTTTTGATATCAGGTTACCTGAAAAAAAAAAGTAAAGCAAATAATTTTAAAAATACATTTAAAATATCTGTCTTAACAAATATTTTCTTCTTAAGGTAATGTTTTTTTTTTTTTTTAAGATTTTATTTATTTATTTTTTCCCCCCAAAGCCCCAGTAGATAGTTGTATGTCATAGCTGCACATTCTTCTAGTTGCTGTATGTGGGACGCGGCCTCAGCGTGGCCGGAGAAGCGGTGCGTTGGTGTGCGCCCGGGATCCGAACCCGGGCCGCCAGCAGCAGAGCGCACGCACTTAACCACCAAGCCACGGGGCCGGCCCCGCAAAATCTTGATTGAGCTCTAAGAGCTCATTTAACTGCTCTCCCATTATACCAACTTTACAGATTAATAGACGCTCACCATTCCCTTTGTCAAATATAGGGAGTGATACCCGTGGCCTGGCGGACGAAGAGTTGGAGCTAGTGGGCTACCATCTTTCATCCATTGTACTCCCACATGTTGTGTGAGAGCCCATTGTTCCTTCCCAAATATGGTTAAGCATGTCATACTTGCTATTGTAATAACATGGTCTACTAAAATACTAAGTACATTTTCAAATTAGTAGAAACAGAAAGAAATAGTTTCCATTAAGACGAAATTGAAAGGTTACAGAAAGACAAGTGGCCAAAAACAAGCAAAACCATCAGTTTAGGTATAGACAAGTCTGTAAAAATCTGCAGCTTCATTGGTAACTTTAGTTTTCCCTGCACTTTCAGAAATCAAAACTGGAAATTGAGGATGCTGTTTTATGGAAATGGTTCATCAGAAAGGCTGGTGGATTGCAATTGTAGAATTCCAACCAGCTGGCCCAGAGCAATTCCCTCTGGCAAGAGAGTCATTGAATTTACAGGATGTAGGGTTTTAAGGTAAATTAAAATTGTTGAAGTATGTATCCTTTTAATGATTTCTTTTTTTTTTTTTAAAGATGTTTATTTATTTATTCCCCCCCCCCAAAGCCCCAGTAGATATTGTGTGTCATAGCTGCACATCCTTCTAGTTGCTGTATGTGGGACGGGGCCTCAGCATGGCCGGAGAAGCGGTGCGTCGGTGCGCCCGGGATCCGAACCTGGGCCGCCAGCAGCGGAGCGCGCGCACTTAACCGCTAAGCCACGGGGCCAGCCCTAATGATTTCTTTCTTTACTTCATTACAGTCAACATTTTTAAGACTTCTATTATTCTCTAATCTGGAAGACATGAAAGTAGGATTCACTTTTTTCTTTTGCTTTCTGCATCCCAAATAATGGGGGGAGGGAGAGAGAAGAGAGAAATAGGGAGAGATGAGAAAAAGGGTGGGACGGAGGGAAGAAAAAACCTTTTAAGTCACATCTCTCTCTGGTTTATTGGTATGGGACATTTTCTACTTTCTTTTAAATAGAAACGGGTAAAAATTAAAGAATGTAGTCTATTTCTTATAGGAGTTTAAAAATGACATTTTCTTTGAAAATTCTCCTTTGCTATTTAAATGATCTATCACCTGAGAAGAAGGGGAAAGGAGTCATAGATTTTTCTATGGCAGAAAAAACAGTTTTATTAAAACTTGAAATTTGTCATCATTTTTATTTTATTCGTTAATTAAACAGAAGTACTTCTTCTTTCTGTGGCCGTATGTATACTTCCTAGAAAGTAGTTTCAAGTGGGCAACAAGCTTAGCTGTTTGGATAACATTGTCTAAAATTCTGCAAGGCACCCATTGTCATGTTAGAGATAAATGCTTCTTCATTGTCTGCGTCTATGAATTCATTGAGGAAGTTATTTGAGTCTGAATCTTATTTTGCTCACCAAATTCTACTTGCATCAAAAAGAAAGCTACATGAGCAAGAGGGGAATGCAGGTGGAAGGGGTAGGGAATATGTGTGTGTTTGTTTGGAATGTTGTTGAAAAGTGAGTCTGTAATCAATTTTAGCAAATAAATTGCATTACCTGAAAAGGGTATCATAATCAATAAATAGATTGATTTATAATCAATAAATCATAATCATAATAAATAGATAGATCATTATGTACAATTGTGACAAGGCTGGACCCTCCATGTACCATACAAGATTTGTTTATAGGATTGCCTTTGTTTGTGTTCAACGAGTGGTACCTGTCAAACTTTTATTCTAGTAGCTTCATGATCTTTGATTCTTTGACATAGTGCCAGAAAGGCTTCATCAACATGAAAATTATTTTCATGGACACACTTCAGTGAAGACCCCCTCTGGGCAAATGGACCTGGCATCAAAATGAATTATTTTTTCTTGAAACTTCAGGCGTTTGAAAATTAAAGAAGAAAGAAAAACCTTTCGAATCTTAAAGAATGACATTTCTGAAGTTACGTAGAAACATCATATACAAAGAGACAAGTCCCTTCACATAGTTGTTATATTTTATCAACTCAAGAGACATTTTTAATCTGCTGAGAAGGTCAAAGCACTGGTACTGGTCTGCACAACAGGAAAACCAAACTATGCAGAATAGGAGCTCTTATCACAGGGAATGTACTAATGTAGCAGTGGAAATAGAAAACATTCATAAGAAGTTTAAAAACTGTATTAAGAAGCATATACTTCTTAATCAGCACAAGTAATGGTTTCTATAGGAAATTAATGAAGGGAGAACCACTGTGGGCTGCAGTGCCTGGTTGAGGCTTCGAGAAGAAGTATGTTGAACTTTGGAGAACCTGTAGCCTCAGATGATAGGAAAGAAAGGGAAAGAACACGCCAGGCCAAAGCAAAGGCATGAGCAGACGTGTGGAGGCACGAGGGCCATGTCAGATTTCTGAAACATTCAGGTGACCACTTAAACCAGAGCAGAAGTTGGTGTAGGGAGTCACAGGAGAGTTGGAAAGATCAGTCGTTCATCCATTCATTCATCCTTTCATTCCACAATCCTTCTTTGATTACCTACCATGTGCCAAGGAGAGTGTTAGCCTTGATGACTAAGATATAACTTTATGGACCCTGCATTTTTACTGACTAATAAAAGAGACAGCCATAAAAAAAAACATAATTATTGAAAAAACTAGGAAATGCCAAAATTGAAATATGTACAAGGGATGGCAGCTCTAACTCTGCCTGGGGTCCGCGTTAGGATGGAGGAGATTGCACAGAGGAGCAGTTCTCAGGCACACAGGAAGGACATTCTGGGTAGACGGAAAGCACATGCAAAGGACATGGGTGGGAGTGACATGGAGACTTGCAGGAAACTCAAGTAGTTGTAGTGGGGTCTTCCAGAGATTGGCAGCTACTAGTGTGAGGTTAGAAATGCAGTGTGAAGATCTGAGGCTAGAAATTTAGGGAGAGTCTATTGGAAAAGAGCTTACTAAAATGATTATAATTTATCCCCTGGACAATAAGAAATCATTGCAGGATCTGTAGGGAAGTAAGCTTTGCATTACTAACCTTTGCTCAGATGATCTGAGCAGAGGCAGTGAGAGCCCGAACTACTGGAGTAGCGATAGAAATGGATGGAAAAGGGTCAATCCAATGTGTTTAGGAGTTGGACCAAGGAGAACTCATTAGATGTAGAGGTTAAGAAGATGTTGGTGGAAAAGAGAAACTGGTATCAGAGTGAGAAAAGGTTTTAATGGAAGATTATGTTACCTTCTCTAGTCCCTGAACAATGTCTTAACTGAATGTTTGTTTAGTAATGGGTATATCAGTTAGAATAAGGTTTTACTGGGATCCAGGAAATGGTGAAAATTAGTTGCAGCAATTGAGCAATGAGGGGAGGTAACAGAGAGAAAGTTAAAATAGGAAAGGCAGAACAGGGTTAGAAGTACAGGTGATGACATCGTGGAATAAAGAGGAAGAAAGGAGAGGTTAAGAGCCGTACTGTCCAATGCGCGGTCATTAGCCAAAGGCGGCCACTGGGCACTTAAACAGTGAGTACTTCTAACTGAGATGTGCTGTAAGTGTAAAACCCACACTAGTTTGTGAATGCTTAGAACAAATAAAGGAATATAAAATATCTCAAGAATTTTTATATTGATTTCATTGTGTATTAAATAAAATATACTATTAACATTAATTTCACCTCTTTCTTTTTTTAATGCAGTTACCATAAAATTTAAAACTTCATATCATATGTGGCTCATATAGTATTTCTATTGGAGAGTGCCTGGTCTAGAATCTCTAGATAGTTCCAGGTGGATACTGTGCAGGTAAAGAGGGCTCTCCAGCTTCTGCGTTGGTCTTGTCCAAAGGTGAGTTAAAAGATCCATGCAACTTCTGATAAGACTCAATAAGCTGTCCTTCAGAATTGTTTTATTTCAAAGACAATGGGGATTCCCAGACGGTCTGTGAAACTGGCATCATTCTGAAATTCTCAGTGCCTTTTAATCAGTTAGAAGTTTCCTTAAGCCCTAAATCTGCTTGCAATACCATCTCCAGAGAATATCTTTACAGACTTAGAAGCCAGAGGTGTTGGATTTTCTTCTGGAATATTAATTCCATATTCATTAAAAATAAAATAAAAAGTATTCAATGAAAAAAAATGAGGCCTAAATTAAGTAGACAATATTTTAGTTGAGCACAAGTTAGAAATTCTTGGTTCAAAGATTGATTTCTTCCACTGAAATATCTGTCAGTCATACAAAAGTGTCTAAGTCAACATCCCTGAAGTAAAAGGTTGGTCTCAATTAGAAATTGCTTTCAGCTACTAGGAGCAGAGATCCAATTACAGTTTCTTAGATCTGAAATTTCTTGTTTCACATGTAAAATGTCTGAAATAGACAATCTAAAGCTTGTGTGATAACTCCCAAAAACAAGCAGAGATCCAGACACTACTATTTGGCTCCAATTTCCTTAGCTCATGGCTCCCATTTCCCCAGTCACAAAATGGCTGCTAGAACTCCAGGCATTTCATCTACTTTTCATTAAGAAAGTAAGAGGGACCTTTTGATAAGTCTCCCCAGAAGTTCCATGCAATGCTTTTACTTTCGTCTCATTGAACAGATTTAGTAATGACTATAGTGAGTTGCAAGATGCACTGGGAATTATAGTCTCTTATTCTAGATAGTAATGTGCCTACTAAAACTTGGGGGTTTGTTACTGAGGGAGAAAAGGGAAATTTGTAATGGGAAAGACAAATAGCAGTTGATAGCCCAGTTGATATCTCAAAAAACAAAAAAATAAAAACATTAAATTATGCTTCCAGAAAAAAAAATTTATGCGGCATTTGTATAATTTATTCAAGTTATATACTTTACATTTTTCTACAAGTATTTGAAAATAAATATATTTATCAAGCTTCTTTCATAGACAGTAGACTTTTTGGGGTATTCAAGCATGAGTAAGATACAGCCTCTTTCTTCAAGGATCTTAGAATGGCAGAGGTAGGAACATACTCTATTTCTTACACTGATTGTGCAAACTTCTCCTACTTGAAATTCATCAATAACTTCTCATTGCCCTTGGGAAAAAGACCCAGATCATTAGAAGTAGTGTGTAAGGCTCTTCTGGTCTGGCCCTCGCCTCCCTCTCCCTCTCCATCCTGCACCATTCTTCTCCACAGCCTCTAGCCACACTGCCTTCGGTCAGTGCCTAGAATGTTCTCTGAGTGGCCCTTGCCTGCACTGTGCTGTGGCTCTGGAGTTGCTCCAACCCCACCACTTACCACCTCTCCCTTGCCTTCTTATTCTTCAGATCAATTCAAAGGTAACTTCCTCAGAAAAGCCATCCCAGACCCTCTAAGACCAGGTCACGTTCTTTAAACTTCTTTATAATCACACATTCAAGACTGTGATTATATCTCTATCTCCTCTTCTAGACTTTAAGCTTCATAAGAATGGGAAACAGACCTGAGCTTGCTCCCCATTCTGACTGTCACACTTAACACAGTCCTGACATGCGATATGCTCCAAATACATATTTTTCAGTAGAATGAATGAATGAATACAATAGTACCACACACGAAAAGTCTGTGAAAGTACAAAGACGAAAAGAATAATTCCAAATGGAGGAATTCAGCAATGCTTTATTGAAGAAATGGGATTAAAACTGGTCCTTCGAGGACAGAAAAGCTAGCATCAGATGATAAGGGGCAAGGCTATCTTGGAAAAATGGACAATTTAAACTAAGGCATGTGACATGGCGGAAATAGGAAGTTGCCATTTTCATGCCTGAAAAAAAACATTCTAAGAATGTGTGCTTTAGGCCATAGTCCAGAGAAATTATTAACTTCTGGAATATGTCCACCCCAGGGTGGAGAGAGAAGAGTATGAGAAAAAAAAATCAATTATTTATTTGGAGAGTGAATGTTTTAGTCTAGCACTTCTCAGTTTTTTATATGCATATGAATCATCTGGAATCTTGTTAAGAAATAAATTCTATTCAGTGGGTCTGCAGTGAGGACAGAGTTTCTACATTTGTCACCAGCTCCAAGATGCTGCTGATGCCGCTGGTGCATGGGCCACACGCTGAGTACAGCAAAGACCTAGCCTCTGCGTCTTGGCTCTCAGATGTGTGGAGAAGGCAGCTCAGGTGGTGAGAAGGAAGGCTGGTGATGTGGGCCTTTGAAATGTTGTGACTATAAAAGAGGGAAGCCTATTTTCTTTATTTTTTCCTGGGAAAATAAATCAAAGCAGATGATGTAGAAATGATATCATAAGAGATAGCCTGGCACAGTGCTCAGAACACTGTAGAAACTAATGAACATTTTCTTGGAACTTTAAATTCTCCTCACCTGTATCACCTGTTCTTTTTAGAATGACATGACTTACATTACTATTAGG
Source organism: Ceratotherium simum simum (assembly GCF_057802395.1). Classification (NCBI taxonomy): domain Eukaryota; kingdom Metazoa; phylum Chordata; class Mammalia; order Perissodactyla; family Rhinocerotidae; genus Ceratotherium; species Ceratotherium simum. Next base: position 101,498,372 of record NC_141900.1, read on the forward strand.
AAAGAAAACAGAAAGCTGTCTTTCAATGTCACTCTCTGTCTCTATGTACAGAAAGGAGACAAGCAATATAATAAACACAGTATTTAAATTTGTGGTTTCTCCATCCTTACTGACTGACTCATTCCTAGCTTCTCTATCGGCAACTATGTCTTAATTTGACCCATTCATTGCAAGAAACTGTGCAAGTTTGGTTATACACAAATTAAGGGGGGAAACATAAAGTAAAAACTCTGGTGAATTTAAGAAGAAGTGTCATTCTCTAGCTCAGAATTGAGGAAAGGCAGAACCCAAGATGGGCAAGGAAAAGCCAAGATCTGTCACTTCTCACCAGAATACAATGTTCCAGAACCCCCCTCAGGCGCCCAGAATATTCTCCACAACCCTGCCTCTTTACGTGCCTCCCTCAAAATTTAGTTTCAGGCGGGAGCATCCAAGTGGCTGTGCTGACACCTCTTGCAGGACCCTCACCCCCACTCTTCCACTTCATTCCTTTTTCTAGAAGGTGCTGCCCTGCCTCCCACTTATCTTGGAATTTCCTCCTGGTAGAAATGTCTTCTAGAGACCAACTCGAACTAGTCCAAGTAAAGACAACTTATAAAGCTATGCATGAAATGATTAGAAGAAAGTGGATAGAAATTCAAAAGTAGGTACCACAACAGAAGGAGGACCATATAATTTACAGAAAACTGGGCTGCTTTTGAGATGAAAGGAGCAAACAGGCATGAACTTGTTCTACGCCAAACAAACCGAGATTCACGGTCACCTGACCTAACAGATGTGGAGCCCGCAGAGAATAGAGCTAGAGGAGTTCTTTTTTTTTTTTTTTTTTTCGTGAGGAAGAGCAGCCCTGAGCAAACATCCATGCCAATCCTCCTCTTTTTCCTGAGGAAGACCGGCTCTGAGCTAACATCCGTGCCCATCTTCCTCCTAGAGGGAGTTCTTGATTCAAGACAGTTTTAAAGGCACAAGTTCATGGATCTTCACCCAAAAGCTCTCAGTTAACTTGTCTGGGCTATAATGCACTCATTTTTTTCCCCTTTAATCCCCAATCCCACTGGATTGCTCTGCTTATAGTTTTTGTATTCCCATAAATTCTGTGATGGGTATACATTGCTTGCTTTCTCAGCAACCAATTTCCTGTGGGCAGCCCCCACCACATCCATTTTCAACAGCCTCTGGTTTCTATTTGGGTTCGGAGAAGCTAATCTGTCTTCTGTAACAACTCACGGCCACTGAAACTGCTTTGGGGATGTGCACGTGATCAATGGCAGCTGTCCTGGGAAACCATCTGGGATCAGGAGCAGGGCAGCCTTAGGTGGAAGACAAAGTGGAGAACCCTTGGAAAGACAGAAAAAAGCCAGAATCTTGGTGACTTTGTTGAGCCACTTGAACAAGCCTACACACAACTCCATACTTTTCATTTATTTGAATCAGTAAATTTCCTTTTTTGTGAAGGCCAACTCAGTTGTCTTTTCTGTGATCTACAACTGAAACCATCCCAGCTAACACAGCTTCAGTTTTCAGAGTGCCCCATATTTGGCCCTACAACTCACTCTATTATGACCTTTGTTGCAGCTATCAGTGCTAGTTGACCAATTGTTTTTATATTTCTTACTTCAAATTCTAGAAAGGAAATTTGTTGGCTCAATGTATTTTTTTCACCAGGCACTAGTCATAAGTTGCTATAAATATGTGGTTTGGCTGCTCCTGAGTCAGGTGCCTGGTAGGAACCAGACGCTGGGGCTCATTGGGAGGGCTGCTGTCCCCTCTTGGAAGACCTGTATCAGTTTTCCTTCCGTGGGACTACCAGTAGGACAGGTGTTGGGGCATCGCTATAAGATATGATTTTATATTCTATGTTAATTATTATCCTTTATTTTTTACTATATCACCTGAATTTCTGATATGTATCACAGAAATACTTAGAAATACTATAACTCATCTTTCACATTTTAGAGAACACTTACAAAGAAAAAGTTGAATTTCGGAAAACTTCCCTTTTATCACTTTTATTCTTTACTTTTGCAATATAATTATTATTATATGGAACCCATATCTAATGATAGTGAGTTTAAATGGATCAAAATTATTACTCCTTAAAAGCAACACCAAAATTTTGTAAGATACGGTGCATACTAATTAAAGTTCAAGGAGCCCTAGGCGAGAAAAAACGATAAGCCTTTGCTTAAGTTATGCAAGTGTATTAAATATTCAAGATTAATTAAAATCTAGGGAAAGATTTTTTAAGGGTGCCATTTAAAGTTTGCATAAAAGTTAATGCAATTATTATGAAATGTTTGCTATCAAGCTGGTTGATGAATAAGGGAGGTCAATTAATAACATAGTGAAAACAGGAGTGAAACAGGAGTGAATTCATGTTGCTCCTGGTAGTTTCTTTCCTTTGTTCCGTAAAAGTCACTTAGAACTGCATAATAATTACCTCCAATACACAGTTTCACAAAATGATGGAAGGCATAATTCTATGGTATTTATTTATTTTCTAAGACTAGTAATATTAATACCTCCAAAACCCCATCCTGATGATTTCCACAATGAAAGTTTCATTGGCGGGAAGTCAGAAAATTTGATTTCTGGTGCTTTTCCTTTGTTAAAAGGAGGAGAAAGCACATCTTTTACTGAACAGGAGGTTCCTAATTTATGAATGCTTTATTAAAGAATGATCCATCTGTGTTAACAGCACTCACAAATTTCTGATTCTGACTTTCGAAACTGACGTTTATTCTCCAATTCTGAACATACGACCTGGGGTATCCCTTTTCTTATATAGACGCAGATACACAGTGAGCTATTAAAGTCAAATGTTTCCAAGAATATCTGCCCTTGTCCATCTGACACAGTTGTTATTTTGGGGGGCTATCACCAAAAGGGGAAATGGTTTCCTAGAGCCCTAATATAAAATTACAAATGCATTTCCCCATAGTAACAGCAGTGTAAAAACCAGGAGAGTGGCTGATGATTAGGATTAGGCTTTGTGGGCTGGCCTGGGAAGCAAGTCCACTTATAGCATATTTTTATATCAAAAGGGAAAAAGTAGAATGAATTTCATACAATTCACTGGCAACTGGACTTTTTAAATGGCATCTGTTAATAATTGACAAAGAACAAAAATCAGTTTCTCTAGAAAAGAAAGTAGGACAAATTCCCAACATTCTACTTTATTACAAGGTAGGATGGTATCTACAAGTAGGTGAGTAGCTTACAGGTACATAGCTTACATACAGGTAAACAGCGTTAGGTGGCGCGTCAAGTCTGAGAGCACCAGTTCTACTCTCATGGGGAAGGGAGTCTGAAGCACCTCTTTCCTCCTTCGCTCTGATGCCATCTGTGTCTGACAGAGAATCAAAATGCTGCTAAACCAGGTGGTGAAAGTACTCATCTTTAAATGGACTCAGAAATACTGTGGTTCCAAGCATGTTTCTTAAAAATAAAATGTTTAGCTTATGAAGAAGCATTTCCCTCCACACCAGTATTACAAAAAATTCCAGCAGCTTTCAAACATTGAATCTGTAACCACCTTATGAGAGAAGATGTGAGCAAGTAGATAAACAGTCATTCAAATAAACAGATTCCAAGTAAGTGTTTATTTCCCAGGGAGGAGAATCCTTGTCTCCGCTCTACCCCCTGCCAGCCTTGCCGTCTTCCGGCCTGCAGGCGAGTTGCCTATGGCCTACCTTCTGGCAGACTGGAAAGCCTTCAGACTTAATTGTGGCACCACGGGAGTGCCCTGCTTGCCTCCTGACGAGGGCCTGCCACTGCTCCTGGCAGCATTTTCAGCTCTGCAGACCCCATATTCTGCCACACCGATGCAGACAAGTGGCCCGGGTTATGTGGAGAAATATTTTCTTGATGTTTGGTTGGAATATTAAAAAGAGAAAATAAAGAAAAAAACCCAAATCCAAGTTCTCTGTTCTACATCATAACACACTGTCTGGCAGAATGACTGATTTTTGTTTAATGACTTTATAAACTGTCTCTTTCCAATTAAGATTGGAAAAGGGCCAAGGGAAAAAGAGAAGGCAGACGTTAATACGTTTCCTGTGCCTGAGCTTGAAATTTGGCTTGAAGTTTCCTGGAAGCTGTATTATCTTTGTTGGAAATACAAGATTAGCCAACATACCCAGCTGGACTTTCCCTGTTAGATTGTCTACCGGCATTTTTGTGGGTATTGGCTCAGCATATCACCAATATTATTGTGTCAAATTCGAAGAGAATTCTTCTTAATCTGGGCTCAGATGTGAACCTGTAGGATGTATCCAGAGTTGCAGGCTTGGTAGTCATTGTTGTGGTGCCTCCGAAATTCTCAAATCCAATGCCGTGAGCTCTCCTTTGAGTCTTTGCTTTGCCACTTGCTATGTCGGGTAGAAAACTGACAAAAGGATTCAATTTTCCTTCCTTACCCAGTCCTCTTATCAAATGAACTTTAGAAGCAGAGATTCTACCAGATACAAAAAGGTACAAGTTGACCTTTGTGAATTATCTCAATATTAACTATTGGAACAAAGAAAAAAATAATAAGCTTGCTATTGGCATAAGTTTGCTTAAAGTTATATATTGTACCATTCACCAAGTATATATTGCTAGAAATCAAAGCAATAATCAGCACTTATCGTTTAAGACCAGTGTAACGAGAGGACTGTATGTCAGAATGTCATTTCTACTGAGGTGTTATAAAAAAAAAAAAATTTCCTCCAACAGTGTCAAGTCATTCTAAAGTATTAAGTATAATTTTTAAAAGCGTTCTTTGGTGTTCTGAAAACAAAATAACAAAAGTACGTATTGAACACCACAATTTGTGACATTAAAATGAATTCTTTTCATTAATTGTTGCAGTGCTGTCAAGAGGGATAAACCAGAAAAGTAAAATAAAGTTAGAAATAGGATGAGTTCAATATTGCTCCCTGAATTTTTCCAGAGAATGAATTTATTCATTCAACAATCTTTACTGAGGGCCAGAAGAGTCGCTGTGGTATTTCATTTGTATACAGCTCAAGATGTTCAAGGTTTTTTACCAGCTTTATTGAGGTATAATTGACAAATAAAATTGTACTATATTTAAAGTGTACAACGTGATGATTTGATGTACATATACATTGTGAATTCCACAATCAAGTTAATTAATATATCCATCACCTCACATAGTTAACTTTTTTGTGTGTGTCAGAATGCTTAAGATCTACTCTCTTAGCAAATTTCAAGTACACAATACAGAAATATTAACTATAGTCATGATGCTGTACATTAGATCTTCAGAACTTCTTATTCGTCTTGTAACTGAAAGTTTGTACCCTTGGACCAACCTCACCCCATTTCCACCAACACCCAGCCCCTAGCAACCAACATTCAACTCTGTTTTTATGAGTTTGGATGTTTGACTTTTTTTTTAGATTCCACATATAAGTGATACCATACAGTATTTGTCTTTCTCTGTCTGGCTTATTTCACTCAACATAATGTCTTCTAGGTTGTCCCAAATGGCAGAATGTCCTTCTTTTTTAAGGCTGAGTAATATTTCAGTGTGAGTATGTGTGTGTGTGTGTGTGTGTGTGTGTGTGTGTGTGTATTAGGCTTTCTCTATCCATTGACAGACATTTAGGGTGTTTCCATATCTTGACCACTGTGAATAATGCTGCAATGAAGGATGTTCAAGTTTTAATACCTCATTCTGCCACATTCTGGCACAGGTCATCCATTGACAGCAGGGATGCAGGAATGAACGTTTTAAGTTCATTGACAAGTTATTTCAATGGATACATTTTAAAAGAATTATGAAATATTATTATTATATTAGTTTTCTAAATAGATTTTACATTGTAAATGACTGACACTAGGGAATATTTGTTTTTAATTTTACTCTACACTAATAAATATTATGAACAATTTCTGAAAGCAACCAAAAATACTATGCAAAACTCAGTTGCAGACATGAATTTGCTGGTGAGTAGTCTGAAATTGTGTCAATATTTGTAATCTAATCCTCTGAGAATACAAAATACAGGACAAAGAGGGGGGTTAGGGAGTGTCTTCTCGGTTCATCTTCATAGAGGATCAGAATAAAATAATCACTGAAAATAATTGTAATGCAAGCTGCACTGGAAAAGTCTATCCCTGGGGTATAGAAATGCACTTAAAAGGAACACAGATGGAATCTCTACTCAAAGAGTTTGGTTTTGACCTTTATGAATTATATATTATCACTGTTTTGAATTAAGCTATTACTGACTCATTGTTGGTTTAACAGCTAACAAATGAGTAGGTGTTTTGAAAAGCAGTGTTTAATATCATTTAAAACTCTATTTTAAAACTTCATTTCCACTGAGAGTATTTTCTAATATCTGTGTTCCTTTTAGTAACTCATGCATATATATACAAGAATATTAAAATTAGAGATATAGAAAATATTGCTGTGATATAATTTTATAGAGAAATATCAATAGGTGGTAGATGTTGCCGTGTCTTTTCTATACAGCGAATGTTACACTGGACTATTATTAGCATTTCTATTCTTTCGAAATATAGTTACAGCATCCATCCTTCTGTATAAAACTATTCAAATAGAAATCACAGTATATGTATCCACATCATCTATATTACACAATTAAATATCTGGCTATCTGATATGTCCTAGGGTGTGTATATATATATAATATTATATATATGTATACATACACAAACGAAATCTTATTCATATCTCTATATATAGGTATATATATATACACACACACACCTGGTATATGCATATATATTGTGTATATATATATACACACACATATGCATATGCAACAGATATGCATACATATACTGATATATATACCACTGATTATGTATATAATATACTAATTATATCTATAATATAGTAAATGTGTATATGTATGAATATTGCCAGTAGTATTCCAGTACCCTGATAGAGTTTTTTACCCTACTGGCATCCTGAATTTATAATCATTCCATATTCAAACAAACAAGCATGTGCCTCATTCCTGGGATGTTGAAAGCCTGTTTAGAGCCTGACAGATGCAATCTCTTTAACTAAGACATCATACAAACTGAAGGGATGGTTCAACAGGATCACTAATACTGACCCCATCTAAGCAGAGCATAGTCACAAAGAACTAAGTAAACTTAATTGTACTTGAACATGGAATACTTTCTTCACATAGAGGATCAATTGTTAGTTCACAGAAATGGATGTGGTAACATCAGAAGTACCTTCTGTAGCATCATATTTGATCCTATACTCATCTTCTATACATGTGATATTAAATCATCATAAATAGATTTAATGCCAGGCAATTTATGATAAGTGACCAAAAAATCTCAGAGGGAACAGAAACCAATTATAACTGGAAATGTCTGGGAAGGTTTTATGGAATATGGCTTCTTTCAAAAGATGAAGATAGGGCCGGCCCCGTGGCTTAGCGGTTAAGTGCGTCTGCTCCACTACTGGCTACCCGGGTTCGGATGGTGGGCGTGCACCGACGCACCGCTTCTCCGGCCATGCTGAGGCCCCGTCCCACATACAGCAACTAGAAGGATGTGCAACTATGACATACAACTATCTACTGGGGCTTTGGGGGAAAAAAAAAGGAGGAGGATTGGCAATAGATGTTAGCTCAGAGCCGGTCTTCCTCAGCAAAAAGAGGAGGATTGGCATGGATGTTAGCTCAGGGCTGATCTTCCTCACACACACACAAAAAAAGATGAAGATAAAGTAAGCAAATATGGACAAAACGAATCCAATCAGAACAAACAGAGGCAAAGGTGGCCGAGTGGGGCAACTGTAAGACGTGTTTGAGAAAGTTGAACACTACTTTGGCTAGAATATAGAAATAAAACCGCCAGGCCTACATTATGGACAGTTTGAATGCCAAGTCAGAGATCGGGCTTTTGCCTGGGTAGGTAACCAATAGAAAAAACAATATGAGAAGTACATGATATTCACATTGAAAACACAGATGGAATAGCCACAATAGAGTACCTGAGGAGAAGTACTAATGGAAAATAGACGTTTTTCTTGGATGCTCTTACTATTCACAAATTCGGACACATGCACCCTCTGCCCATGATTCGTTTTCCTGGAGGCTCCGGGAAACCAGCCTTTATGTTTCCTGGGCTTCGGGGAGAGGGCGAGGTGAAAGCTACGTCAGAGGGTAGAGACAGCCCAATTGTTTTGTTCGTGATGGCTTTCACTTTTATAGACAAACTGCAATATATAATTCTTACACGAGAATGCTGAAAAAGAAAGTATAAGGCAGGGCAATTATGGCATATTTTAAAGTTTCAGGTTGCCATTGAATAAAAAATGCTTAGTAAAATTCATTTTCAAACAGAAACATTTAAATTGCAAAGAATAGTACAGTCAAAGTAAATACTGATTTAATTGGCTCATGTTAGAAGAAATACTGAACAATAGCAATACAGCTTAATTTGTCATTTGACAAATGGTGAACTGGGGAAAGTGAGGCTATCACAAATAGTCTACCTCAAGTTTATTTTTGCATGAAGACTTTCCAGAACATTCTATCCCACAGTGTACCCTCAGGACCTCACCTAAGGCTTGAGCCTGGTAACCTACTCAATATTGCTAAATGACTTTATTCTTATTAACTTTACCTCATAATTTTACAGTTAATAATAAAACTTCTCTATATTGCTGTTTGGTATCAATTTTTCAACTAGATAGCGTTAAGGCGAGAGTCCTATCTAACACTTTTCTTGAATCTTATACTTCTCATTTAATGATTAAAATTGCAGTATCATTGGCATTATATAAGTTGCATTGAATTGAATTGCCACCTTCTACTCCAGAGTGGAGGATTCGATTTATAGTAGACCTTTCTTTGGAGCTTAATTGTTATTTATTATTTTTCAGTTTATTTCATAATTCTATGAAAGCTCACTTTCTTTTATATAGGATTCTAGAGTCCATTTATAAGCTGAGTTCTTTGTCTTTTGGACTGCCATTATTCACTTAAAACATAGATTTATTATTTAGAAAGAAAAAAGGGTAAGAGGAAGAATTCTCTCGTTGTATTATTTCTCACTTACGTGATATCTGTTCTTCTAAGGTTGGGTTTGACCTTGGTACGTGTTAGAGGTAAATGTGAAGAAGAGACATTAGGAATCAGAAACCTGATTCTATTTATTCTTGTGATCCCAACTCATGTTCTCCCTAATTGCACTTCGAGCCTAGTACAATTATTTTTTTCAGTAAGAATTTTCACAAATGCATTTTATATTTAATTTAATGAGAAAAGTGGTCTACCTTCAATGAGGTCACAGTCTGGGAAGAAAGAGATTCAATAATCACTCAGCTAGATTATAAAATGGAAGCTTCCAGTTAGTAGAATTTCGGTTTAACTGGATTTTTAAATTAACTCAGAATTAATCCATCTGTTCAGTGAAGCTGCTTAGAATAGAGAAGCCTGTATTCTATGGGGTGATTCTCAGAGGTACGTGTATATGTACATATAAATATGAGTTGATAGTTCAATGTATAATTTTAGACATGTACTGTTTTGCCAGCACAAGATAGCATTCTGTTGGGGATATATTTACAAGAATAATAAAAAGTAAAGCTCATCTCCTAAGCAAGCCCTTACCAGTCATCTACCAAGAAACTGGGAAATTGTGCACTGGTGTTCTACACGTGATGTGACCATGCTCTGGAGCAGCTCCCAGGCTAGTGAAGGAATTAGTCATTACAGGACACTATGGTGAGTGCCACTCAGCTCGGAGGAGAGAGCATCTACTTCCATCTGAGGGTCCAGGGAATGGTGTCCAGAGGACATGGAGTAGGCAGGATATTTTGGATGAAGGGAACAGCATGGGCAGCAGATTAGGGGAACTGCAGGCCGTTTCCTGTGATTGGCTTCTGGAATTCCGGATTAGGTTGGTTTGAACAACTGAAAAGATAGTGTCTTAGTCTGTTTGGGCTGCTATGACAAAATAACATAGACTGAGTGGCTTATAAACAACAAACAGTTGTTTCTCACAGTTCTGGATTCCGGGAAGCACAAGATCAAGGTGTGGGCAGATTTGATGTCTGGTGAGAGCCTGCTTCCTAGACAGCCATCTTTTCACTGTACCCTCACATGGCGGAAGGAAAGAGAGCTTTCTTGGTCTCTTTTATAGGAGCACTAATTCCATTCATGACGGTGCTGCCCTCATAACATAATCACCTCCCAAAGGCCCCAACCGCCTAATACAATCACCTTGGTGGTTAGCATTTCAACATATGAATTTGGGGGGGACACAAACATTCAGATCATAGCAGATAGTGTTGTTGAACATTTCTCATTCTGTTTTATTTGGTGAATAAATATCTATTCCTATACAACAGGCCACAATCCTTTTATCTATTCTATGTAAACCAATCAATAAGGATATTTATTGATTCTTCCTCTCGTTATGACAGAGGTGATCTCCCTCAGCTATAAACTAAAGTCTCTCTTTTGGATCCTAACCCTTATACCTTCAGAGAAACTTGACACTATTAACTTTTCCTTTTCTCCCCTGTATATTGCACTGCTGGCTTCTAACCAAATCACTGCCATCAACCTTTAAACATGCTCAAGTCTCTCCCCTATTAATCTTGATTCCACACATATGTCCCTATGACCTCTGCTTCCCTTTACAATAAAAACTTCTAGAAGAGTTGTCTCTAGTTCCACATTGCCACTTAATCCTGGCCCACTCCAATCTAGCTTATGCCTCCTTCACTCAACCAAGACAGCCCTCCTTGAAGGTCACGAATGACCTCCATGTCTCTTGATAAAATGGCCACTTCTGTCCTTTCCCTGTTTCTCCTTTCAGATGTGTTTGGCACTATAAATCAGTGTTTCTTCTTGAAATAATCTCTTGCTCTGGTTTCAGTGACTTCACACTCTTCTTATTTTTCTCTTATTTCTTTGGATTCTGTCTGCTCTCTCTAATTTTATTTCATAGGCTCATTCTTCTTTGTCCAGTCATTAGATGAAGGTTCCTGAAGACTCAGTACTAGGCTCTGTGCTTTTTTCACTCTTGCTGTTTGCATTAGGCAATCCCATCCCTACCCATGGATTCAATTTCTGTGCGCTCCAAAAACTCCCAAATTAAAATTTTCAGTCAAGGCCTGCCTTTTCATATATCTGGGTTTATTTAATAAGCATCTCAAACGCAACACTTGCAAGGCTGAACATCTTTGCTATTCCTTATATCCTGAAATCTGGCCTGCCTCTGTTGTTTTCTATGTAGGAAATACATAGGACACAAATACATACCTTTTACTTTAGGTTAAGAGGTTATGAAAAATGCTTTTAATTTTTAGAACAGTTAAGAGCAGAGTTTCTCAGCCTTGGCACCATTGACATTTTGGGCCAGATAATTCTTTGTTGTGGGGGTCACTCCTGTGCATTGGGGGATGTTCATCAGCATCCCTGGCCTCTACCCACTAGATGCCATTAGCACCCTCTCCCAGTTGTGACAACCAAATTGTGTCCAGACATTGCTAAAAGTCTCCCAGTAGGGCAAAACCAGCCCTGATTGAGAACCACGGCTTTACAGGGAAGACAGGAGAGTAAGCTGCTTTTATTAAAAAACAGAAATCATACTGAAGTTTTCATGGTGTCACTGGAACGAAAGATTTAAGGCAGGAGAATAGTAAGAAATCTAGTAAATGAATTACCAGTGCAGGTATATACCTGAAATGAATAATATTATGTATAATTTGTGAACCATTAATATTTCCCACATTAGTTACATGCTATGAATTTCATCAGTTACCTCAAATACTCTTCACAAAATTTGTCCGAGTAAAGATTTGCCTTATTACCTCACACCTGTTAGAATGGCTGTCATCAAATTACAAGAGATACCAAGTGTTGGTGAGGATGTGGAGAAAAGGGAACCCTTGTGCACAGTTGGTAGGAATGTAAACCGGTGCAGCCACTGTGGAAAACAATATGGAGGTTACTTAAAAAATTAAAAATGGAACTGTTATATGATATAGCAATTCCACTTCTGGATATATATCGGAAGGAAAGGAAACCACCACCTTGAAGAGATATCCACACCCCTGTTTTCACTGCAGCATTATTTACAATAGCCAAGACGTGGAAACAACCTAAGTGTCCATTGACAGATGAATGGATAAAGAAATTGTGATATATCTATACAGTGGAATATTATTCAGCCATGAAAAATAAGGAAATCCTGCCATTGTGGCAACATGGATGGACCTTGAGGGCATTATGCTAACTGAAATAAGTCAGACAGAGAAAGACACTGTATGATCTCACTTACATGTGGAATCTAAGAAAAAACAAACTGATGGAAACAGAGAACAGATTGGTGGTTGCCAGAGGCTGGGGGTGGGAGGTGGGGGAAATGCGTGAAAGTAGCCAAAAGGTACAAACTTCCAGTTATAAGATTTATAAGTTCTAGGGATGTGATGTTGTACACCTTAAACTAATACAGTGTTATATGTCAATTACATCTCAATAAAACTGGAGGAAAAAAAAGATTTGCCCAGTGAGATCCAAGAAATCATCACTGGTGCTTGCTGATAGCCCGAGACCATCCCATGCCATTTCTCTCCTCCCCTCATCTACCTCTACACCACAGTCATACTGTTTCTTATAGTCACGTGCTTTCCCCTGTCACTCATTGTTCTCCTGCCTGGAATGCCCCACTCCCTTTCAGTTACTTAACGCCTTTTCATCCTTCAGAACATAACTCAGGTACCACTTTCCCAAAAGGCCTTCCCTGTATCCCCAAAGCCACCCTTGTTGTTTTATTCTCTCTTAGAACTGTGCTCCTTTCCTTCTCCTGCACTGAACTAAGTTTGTTATTGAATATGCATTTGTATGATTATTTGAATATTTATCACACCCACTAGACTTTAAACAAGTATGTAAGGAATAAACTTTAAAACACTCATCGCTTGCAGCAACATATATGATTAAATTTAAGAAACAAAGAGAGAAAGGGAGGGAGGGAAGGAAGGGAGGGAGGGAGGAAGGAAGGAAGATGGATGGATGCCAGGCACATGGGCTGCTCCCTGGCTCACCAGCAGCACAGGATATTTGAAATCACCACTGTGCTAAAAGAAAAATCCTTGATAGGCTGGTCATCTACAAAGTGTAGTATCTCTCCCCTACATTATGCCATTTCCTGTACATCATAATTTTAAAATCTTCCACCATTAGCCTCTAAAACACTGTTTTTCAGAGTTAAGTTTCCTGGGTGAATATTATACACATTTAAGTTTAAGAAAAATATGTTTAGGTGGTAAATGCATTAATTAATTATTTGAAATTTTACTTTATCCCACCCAATTTCATGGGTTTTAAACTGAAAATTCTACCTGTAGCTGACTGAAGTTGGAATATAGTTGTAGGCAGTGTATAGTAGTTTATTTGGTCATTATGTATTTACTCTACTTTGGATTTCAGAAGAAAGGTCTGTGATCCTCAGGACACCCTGGGACATTTCCTCAGTGACAAGAGTGAAACCTAGTATTTGCTTTGTGCATCAATAAGGAAGAGATCTTTTGTGCAAAAGTGTTGAGGACTCAATTTGGTATGTTCTGGAAAGATATGTTTTGAATTTCATACTGGAATGTAATGTTACTTATGAATTTTTCAATCTATTTTAAGATTTTTATGTTTTCACATCAATTGGAATTTCTTGTGCACCTGCTTTCTCCTCCATGTCCTACAAACTACAATAAAACGGTGTGCCTCTGGGTGTTTTCAAACTGCCTCTGGGTAGACAGTGGCTATGTTAATATCTGGAACTCTGTGAATGTCTAATAGAGAGTAGAAATATCAAAATCTAAAAGCAGCTCATGTTCTTTGTTATGTCTTCATGTTTTAAGATCTAGGTAGGAACAATGGCAAAATTTAGACATGGTAGAATATTTATTTTCTGCCATGAAATTAGTACCTATTAAAATAGCAATGCTTTGTTGTCATTTTAAATAATATATGCATTTTAAAGTATTGGGAAACTTTTTATATTCTCTATAAACACATTATCAGTCCAGTAAAGTAATGAAATGCTAATAGCAAAAAAGTGAAGGAGAAATATTTAAACTTATTGAAGGTCATAGAACCTGAAAGGTTAGAGCTGAAAGTAGAAAGCAGAAAAACATGTTCTTGATGACTATTCAGCTGGGCTTCATGTTCAAGGCTGTGCCGTCTCTCTCTTTGTCAATAGTTACAGTGTGATATGCCACAGTTGCTGAGCTAAATACCTTAGTAAACATTTTTCCCTTCAAATAATAGTTATGTTATTTTTATATCTTAATTTAAAAGTAGCTATATGAAAATAGAATCCTGTGCATGAATACTAGAAAAAAAAATCTTGTTTTTTTCAACAACCGTAATGTGGAATATTTTTGAAAGTCTCTCTGAGCTTATTTCAAAATCAAATTGAAATGTTGCTTAGCAAGAGATGTAGCCATTGTGTATCTATCTTATCTGAGTGTTTGAATTCTCTCTTCTTATTTCTGTATTAAGAGAGAGATGGAATTGTCCAGGGCTTTTCCAAAGAAAATAGAAATGAAGAATAATAATAAATTTATATTTAAAAGTTAATAATATCTTCCATCTTCCTATGGTTGCATATGTACTTTCAACATATATTCACAAATGAAGCCTACGCTGTTCTGCATGTAATTGATGTGTCTGTGTTAATGAGGAGAGGCTGACAAGGACAAGTAGGAAAGCTAGTTTTGATTATCTAAAAGAGTGGAACATAAACTAATTTTTATAGTCCTGTTAAAGTGTTTTGTGGCTTTAGTTGCACATAGGGGCACCTGCTACTCTGGAAGGTCACAGCACTTCAGATAAATTAGCCATCGTCGGCCATGTTATGAAGACCAAACTCCAGAGATCTGGAAAACTGCCCAGACTCTTATTCTCCCTCTTTAGACCATGGCAATGGCCTAAAAACATTGGCTTCTCTTTTAACTCTCACACCATGCATCATTGTGTGTCTTACTTGTGGTTCAGTTATGCGTGTGTGTGGGTGTGGGTGTGGGTGTGGGTGTGGGTGTGTGTGAAGGGAGTAGGACATACTGTGGATTCTTGCAAATTTTCTCGGTAGCTTTATAGTCTTAGTCTGTGATGACAGAAGGGGGAGAAGTAGAGGTAATTTTATTGGTTCTATCCAACAGATAGCTCTGAATAAAGCATTTTGTGCAAGCCTGTTCTGGGTAACACAGAGATTGCCAAGATTTTAAAATGTAAGTTTCTTCATCTCTAAGACCAAAATCAGCCCAGAAAAGGCATAGTTCCTGTACACTTTGCCACAATAAATGGGTGGAGCCCACTTCAGGCTGGAAATCTACAAATCACTATATAGGGTGTTACCAAGGCAATAACTCTGCAGAGGCACCACAGCAGCAGCAGGATAAGGATCTCTGCCAAGATTTGCCTTAGAAGAGGGAGTCTCAAACTTGAGCAAGCATCAGAATCCCCAGCGGGGCTTGGCCCCACCCTTACAGTTTCTGATTAGGGAGGTCTGGGGAGGAGCTGGAGAAGTTGCATTTGTAACAAACAACCAAGCGATGTGGTTGCTGCTGATCCAGGAACCACACTTTGGGAACCACTGCCTTACACAATAGGTCTGAGGCCATGTATCTATGGACTGCAGCAAGGAGCAGAAAGCAACTTTTTTTTTTTTTTAGGGTAATTGTGACTTAGCAAGGCTGTAATTGGAGGCTTGGCCATTTAAGCTGACTTTGTATATTTTGCCTTATTTCGGGCAATTTTCTCATGTCTAATGTTGACGGGTTGCAGGCTTAGAGGCTGCTGTAGTGCAGTGGTCAAGCCTGTTGGGTTTGGTGCTGCACTTCTTCATTTGTGAAATCCCAGCTCTGCCATTTATTAAATGTGTAATTCTGGGCAAGTGATTTACATTCTTGGGACCATCGTTTCCTCATCTACAGAATGGGAATAATAACATCTACCCCTAGTGTTGCTATTAGGGTTCTTGAAATCACATATATACTGCATTTGGAACAGTGCCTGGCAAATTGTAAGTCTTTAATAAATCAGGTTTTTTTCTCCTTCTCCTTCTCCTTATTTTTTATTATTACATTTTTTTTGATAGCCAGCTCTTGCAGGGATTTAAAAGGCTCACACGTTACCACCCAAATATGCCAATTTATTAATTTATAATTAAGACACGTACAGACACTAAGGGAACCAGAGAAGTCATGGGACCCTCTCCAGCATCCGCCTACTTAGGAGTGACACCTGGGCAACTGAAATAGGGTTAGAAGCTACTAGCAGAATGGAGAGGTCTTATTTCATTGTTCAATCGAGTTGTTGGGTACTTTATTCTTCACTAAAGGAACATTTGCATATACCAAATAGATTAAATATCTTTATTGACCAGTTAGGGAATCTTCTTCATTGAGAAACATTGACAGGGAGTTTTTTGTTTGTTTGGTTGGGTTTTAAAGAAATATAAAATAAATATATTCTAGAAATTTTTAATTTAAATGTTTTTTAATTTAATGATGTCTTAGGGTCATGAAAAGCACTGTTAACTATCATATGACCTGAGAAAATCAGCCTATTTCCAAAGGAAAAAGCAATAAGAAAACAAAAAGTAGGCAAGTCTAACAAATACAAGATAAAATCGAAATTAATACCGTTAAAGCAAACACTGCCCTGGACAAAGTTAAACAGGCAGAGAAAACTTTATTCAAGGCTATTGCAATAGAGGAGAGAGGCCAGAACTCAGTCTGGGCATAGACTCCACTGAAACATAGGATGGGGGAGTTTTTAAAAGCTGGGATGGGGGATCTGTGTAAGTCATCTGTGTTTGCTAACTGGCTCTACACAAAGGAAAAGTAAACTTTCGCCTATCTTCAGGACAGGATAACTTTTACAACTTGGAGCAAAGGTCTTTGAAGTTAGGCTCCTACCACCTACAGAGACTGGGTCACAGGCGTTCTGTCTTCCTCAATGATTACATTTCAAAGGGATGGCTCCCAGGTCCCTAAGAAAAACATTCCTGGATTGTAGAACTGGTAAGAGGCTTTTAAAAAGATTTACATCTCAATGGGACAGAGAAAGGATCTACAGTTACAAGGTTTCTAAAGTAAATGCTCTAAGAAAAGAGAGGTCAGGAGCCCAGAGTCCGGAAGAAGACTGTCTAAAGTGGAGTCAAGCTAAGGGGAACGTTGAGGCCGTCTTGGTCAACACTTAGTTTTTACTTATTTTTTTTGTGTGTATGTGAGGAAGATCAGCCCTGAGCTAACATCTGCCAATCCTCCTCTTTTTGCTGAGGAAGACTGGCCCTGGGCTAACATCCATGCCCATCTTCCTCTACTTTATATAGGACGCTGCCACAGCATGGCTTGCCAAGCAGTGCATCAGTGCGTTCCCGGGATCCGAACCGGCAGACCCCGGGCCCCTGCAGCTGAGCACACACACTTAACCGCTTGCGCCACCGGGATGGCCCCAGTTTTTACCTATTTTTAATCAATCACAGAAACAATAGGTGGCCTGAACACACTTGGAAAGTTGAATGAGAACCTCTATTTCCTGCCTTTCTGATAAGAGGTCAATGAAATGAAGAGGCGGTCTTAGCCTAATATGGGCAAGTATATAGGCAGACCACACATTGCCCTGAGCGAAATACTGGACAGGAACAGGGTACAGCATAGAAGGAACCAAGGGAGACATGTTTTTCATTTTGTATAAATCTCGGAAGTCAAGCCCACCCACGTGTTTGAAAACGTCTTGGATACTTCATATGAGGGCTTCTACGCCCAGTCATAGAGCAGCTGTCATCGTCAGTACAATCAGCCAGGGCGAGTGGGCCCTTGTTGCTGTGCCTTCACACCAGTGGCTGCATGGAACAGATCCTGGTCTGGGACGCTCATCACCCTGATGGAGTTCATAAACTGATCTGTAATTGCAGGGGTACCTGTGCCTCCACTGCTCTGCATGTCACTTCCTACCACCCAAGAGGCTGGAAACTGCACCAGCCATGGGTAGAGAGGGGCAGGAAACTTATTATCCAGTCCAGGGTTATCTTTGCTATTTACTTGGGAAAAAGTATTTCCTTCCCTCAACTACTCCAGTCACTATTGAGTTGCTCCATCTTCTTAGGCAAGCAATGACATGAGACCAGATTTTTCTTAGATGAGCGACAGTAGGGAAATTGCTTACATTTCCTGGGCCTCCAGGTTTAGTATTAATTTGTAAAATCATTTCCAGCTCTTTTTGGATTCTAGTATTCCAGGACATGGCAATATTTTAAACATTAAATTTTTACACAGACCTTAGGGACGTGGGTAAACACGAATCTGGACAAGTTTGTGGTTTTATGTTCTCTTTAATATGCAATTTCACATCCACCAATCCTACAACTTCAAAGAGCATAATCCAAACTCACCATTCAAACAAACACTGCTGTTATTTGTTAGCAAGGCAACTAGTTGTGATTCTATTCTAGGAAGATCAGCTCCTCCAGAAAGCACAGATTTGCCAGCTACATTTGTTTGCTCCTCATTCTTGATTGTTGTTGTTTGTTTCTTCTTTGGATCCCAGTCTCCCATCTGCCATTCTCATATTCTGTTCCCAGGGAGAAGGTTCTTGTGTGGTTTTGGTTTTGTTTCCATCAGTCACTTAAAAGAAAAGACCTCCAAAGTCAAGGGCATCAATCACCTTTTGGAAAGTCCCTGGGAAACTATCACTAATGTGTCAGTGGTGAATCTATTCCACTCTGTAAAGGACAGGACTGCTAGATTAGGAACGTGGTTAGGAAAACACAGCAGTCATTAACCTTATCGCTTTCCCAACAAAGGAAGGCAGTGCAACTACCAATGAAGCCAGTGGCAATTTGAGAGCATAAAAGATCAGCACAGCGGAGCCCAACACAGGATAAAACAGGATGCCAGGGTCTTGGCAGAGCTTTAAAATAATTTTCTGTAAACAATTATCCTCAAAAAATGGAAATCAATAAAATGATTTAATAAAATGGCTAGAGAATTCCAGATCTTACAGTGTATTCCTTAATGTTTTGTATAAGAAGGATTTTGCTTGCTTTAGAAATCTCATAACTTATTTATTTCTTTAAACAAATAATTTTTTTATTAAAAAATAATTTTCTTATTTTTACTGGTACCGTTTCCCTTAGTTACCAGGAGTGAAGTTAAAACCACCAAACTATATTTTTTAGGTTATCAAAATTACATTATAGATTCTCTCTGAAAGGGTGGTTCTACATAGATCATTTAACAATAAATATTTCTCGAAAAACTCCATCCCAACACAGAAAGGGGAGCAACTGTGGAAGAACCAAAGAAGATCTAGGGATCGAGCAAGTGCAGGAGAGAAGCACAGGTGTCGATGGTGAGTCCGGATAAAAGACGCCTCGCAGGATGCTGAGTCGCATCTGTCCTCTCGCTAGGGACCAATGATCTGCAGTTTTAGGAATGCTTAAAGACTATGTATGGTAAAAGATGGTGCTGTTTCTGTCCATCTTTCTTGCTTGGTATTTTAGTGTTCATTTGAAAAATATAATTAAAAAAAAGCTAGCAAGACTATGGTGCTGGAGACCTTCTAGTGGTTCTGAAAGAGCCTCGCCAGGTAGAGTGAGCTTGGATAGGATACCACATTACACATTTGGTCTCAGCATTGTGGATCCAGAAATTTTATTTTCATATTACATTTTATGTTAGTTAGACTTACCAGAATAGCCTGCTGCCTCAGTTTCCTTATTGGTTGTTACAGATAAAAATTGTACTTAACTTGCAGTTTTGCTGTGAGGATAAAAATCTTTAGAACATTGCTTGACACAAAGCATGCAACAAATGTTAGTTGTCATTCTTAATTTTATTTGAATTCTCAGCAGGCATATGTTGGTTTATTAATTTATGAATTATACATTTAAGAGGCTGCAGAATTATTTTATTCTCATTTCAAAATATTCTGTTGATGATATTAAATTAATTGAGAAGCTGTATTAATTTTGACATGATTCTTTCGTAAGGAAGAAACGTGTAACAAATGATCTGAGTGGGAGTAGTAGATATTTTATTTGGGCTCTAGAGAATCTGGTAAACTACCTACCACCGCACCCCAGTGTCCCATCAGAGAGTCCCTCAGGCAGTCCCCAGGCTGTCGGGTGTACAGAATCAGAGCAGGACACGCTCTCTCTGTCAGTATTTCTCTCTGTGTGTGCTTTTCTCTGTCTCTCTCTAGATAAACCCTGTTTGATTTCAGAGGTACTGTGTCTTGTTTTCTAGATTCCAAGGTGGTAATCTTCCTTCTGTTGACATTCTTTTTAGTTCACTTATACCACTGTTTATGTTCCAGCATTCATTCAAATGACATGAAATAGAATCCCTTTCTTCCTACTTTTAGCTGAGAGAGTCCTTCTACTTATGAATGTTCCTGAAAATGGTTACTGTTTATTTTACCGGAATGCTTTCGGGTTATCTGGGCCCTAGAGTACCAGTATTTAATTGGTCCGTGCCATCAATGATGGAATCAGCAGTAGATGGAGGTTTAATCGGGTGCGCGACCGGGATCTGAACCCGGGCCGCCAGTAGCGGAGCACGCGCACTTAACCGCTAAGCCACAGGGCCGGCCCCTAAAATTTTTTTTTAAAGAGGCAAATTCTTGTGTTGTAGCCCTTCTCAATTTGTCCATGAATTATGCATAGCTCTTTAAAAAATAAGAAGGTAACATTTAATAATATGGTTGACTTAATTAAATGCCCTTTGCCATTAAATGACATAAATTTAATAATGATACTGTTTTTAAATTAAATTACTATTGGTGACCTGCAAATAATGTGATACGTAGTATTTCTATTTCCTCATCTTCTCTCTGTTTCTGAAAATGCAAATAACCTTCTTTGCATTTTTGTAGTTTTTATTTTTAAAACATGATATTTAAAGGGCATCATCTCCAGATTGCTAGATTAGAATCAATTAAGAGTTCCAAATTAAATTTAAAAATTTACATCTAGAAGGATTTTCTTTTTTAATTTTAACAGTTATTTTTCCGTAGATTCTCTGTCTGCATAAGAATCTAGTGCATTCTTACTTAAGGGTTGGGTGCTGCATAAACATTGATCAATCCTAAGCGAAAACAAATCTGTTATATTTATTTCTGCTCCCCTTGCTTAATATCAGGTAATCAATCCTTACTAGGAATTCTGAACAAATATACAACAAGCAACTGACAAAAATGTTGTTTCCTGGTCTTCCCTTAAAGGATGTCTATGACAATAAATATACAATGTTCTAATGACAGAAGAAATATCTTTATATTTTCAGTCATATACATATAGATACACACACAAATAATAAGAAAACAATAGGGACAGAGGAGAGGTGTCATGAAACAACTCAATCTAGGATACCACCTGAAAATTTACATTTATAAAAACTTATAAGTAATAACAATAAAGTTAAATTGCCTTCCAAATTTAATTTAGGGTTTAGCTCTCTATGTCTACATAATTGGCATTGTTTCTGCTATATTGAGTAATTTATTTTATTGGAATTTATTGTTATCTTAATTTCTTCTGTTGTCACTTGTGTGATTTTATATATACTAAGCCAGGATAACATACTCTTTTGAATGACAAAGGACCCTAAGCATCTTTTTTGCTCATATCTGCTAAATATGAGCAAATAGTGCTAAATCATGGAAATACTAATATTTTACAATACTATAAAAAGCTAATGAACCAGATACTTCTTTAAAAGCAGATATCCTTTGGTTTTAGCAGAGCAGAGAATGCTAATGGACAGGCAAGACAAATTTTTTAATGTATGAAATGCTCATATACCTATTGAAAGGGTAGCACATCAAATGTGAATATATCTTCTCTGGCTATCTACATTATTTGCAAGAGAAAATCTTAGAAAGGTGCAAAATGCAATAGATATTTGCAGTCCATCTGTAATGAGCATATTTATTTCAAAGAGAAATGTGAACATAAAATGCAAAAGCGTGACTGAGGAATCATCTGATGCATTTCTCGACCCCCTTAGGATGTCTACCAGTGATGTTCTCATCTAGTGTGGAGCATCAACTATGCAAATCTGCCAAGGTGGTCTTTGTTGGCAACCTACAACCAACCTGTCTTTTGCCTTGTGCTCATCAGTTGCCTGTGATGATTATCCTGGCAGAACAGAGCTTCTTTAGGTCTTATAGTTTCTTATTCACCCCAACAGTGTTCTTCCTGGTAAAGTTCTCATTGTTAACAATCCAAACAGTAATGCCTTCCCCAGTCCTCTTATGCCAGGAGGAATCAGAGTCATTATCATTGGCTTAACTAGTGCCTCTTCTGTCCCCTGGAGAGTGAAGTGGAGAGTTATGGTCAGAACACTGTTCTCATTCTTTTGTAGCTGTTGCTTTGCTTTTCTTCACTCTCCCCATTGGAATGCAATCTTCTTGAAGCACAAGATGGTCTTATTAATTTTCTGTTCCTAGAACCTTGCAGAGAGCTTGGTTCAGAAGAAGCACTCCACAATTCTATAAATTGCCATTTTTTTGTTGTTGTTGTGAGGAAGATCGGCCCTGAGCTAACATCTGCCAATCCTCCTCTTTTTTTGCTGAGGAAGACTGGCCCTGGGCTAACATCCACGCCCATCTCCCTCTACTTTATATGGGACGCCGCAACAGTATGGCTTGACAAGTGGTGCACCGGTGCGCACCCGGGATCCAAACCGGCAAACCACGGGCCGCCACAGCGGAGCGCAAGCACTTAACCGCTTGAGCCACCGGGCCGGCGCCTATAAATTGCCACTTTTAACTCTCACAACTAACCATGTGAATTAGGAACTATATTCCTCATTTTACAAAAGAGTAAACCTGGATTCAGATTAAGTGATTTGTCCAATATCATTAGTATAAGTGAGCCTGAAAATAATGGTTCTCACTCACAAGATCTAGAATCGAGAGAATAATTCTGAAAATTAAAGAAAGAATCCTGAAAAGCCCTTCAGTGTTTTTTATTTTTTTATTTTAATTAATTTATTTATTTTGTTTATTGCAGTAACATTGGTTTATAGCATTGTATAAATTTCAGGTGTACATCATTATACTTCTATTTTTGCATAGACTACATCATGTTCACCACTCAAATACTAACTATAACCCATCACCACCCACATGTGCCGTATTATCCCCACCCCCCGCCTTCCCCCCACTTCCCCTCTGGTAACCACCAATCCAATCTCTGTCTCTATGTGTTTGTTTATTGTTGTTATTATCTACTACTTAATGAAGGAAATCATACAGTATTTGACCTTCTCCCTTCAGTATTTTTTAAAATGAAAGGTGGAAATAAGACAAAATTATGTTTGTTTTAATTATGAATTTTTTGAGAAATCTATTTTTCTACACATATATAGTAGGCAAGTCAAAATTCATGGTAATTTATGAAATAGGAACCTGAGATACATCATGGTCTCTTATTTGTTATTTAAAAGAACTGACTTTATAACACGGAAACAAAAAAAAAATTTAAATTCTATAACTCAAAGTGTTTTGCACTTAAATCAGACTACTATAATTTTCAATTAAAAATGGATTTGTTCATTTTTGTTGTGTTCTTTCATATATTAATTCAATAAATGTTTCCTGCTCCCATATGCTAAGCACTGTTAGTCTTACCTTAGTTTTACACTTGTTAAAATACTGTCCCATACCATATATTCCTAATTAAAACATGGAATTAACGTTCTTTGGTGATTTTTAGGGGTTTTTTCAATCTTGGATTTTGTTTATTTTGCAATAGGATTTCTAGTTTAAGTGAAGTGCGTTCAGCCAGGGCTATGCATTCTTCTCATTTTATGAATTGTCATCACTTATGCGAAGCTTTCCCCTGTTCTACTGAATTACAGAACGCTTTGTCATTGGCATTGTTTTGTTTTAGAATCATGATATAGGACATATATTCAGTGTATAGTTTTATATTTGAGCAAAAATCACAAATATATCAATATTACCAGGAGAGTTTCCCAATAGGGCTGTGATTTCTGAGTATTTGTCCCCTAACTTCAGGAACACAACAAAATTTAATTTAAGGATTTAAGATATAAGCAGGATTGGTGCTGCTTCATCAGGGATGCATTGGATGGTTAATAAACCAAACATCAGGATGGCTAAAAGAAGGCTTCTCCCAGAGCCCGTTAACCTTCAAGAAGCCTTAGCCTTTCTTTTCTGAGACGAGTGAAGTGAACAGGATTTTAATAAAAGACCCGCAGCAGATATACCTGAAGGGTCAGAGCTCATGATAAAGCTGCCAACACTGCAACTTTAAGAAAACATCCCGATGACCTTTAATAACACTGGGTCTGCCAGTGCTCATTGTGGAGGATCAGTATTTTAAAATCGTATCTGAGAAACCAATCCTCCATTTGACAGGATCATGGTCTTTAATCTTATTTTTGGTGTGCAAGAGTTGACTGCACGCCCCGTAGAAACTGGCCTTTTGTATGGTTTGACCTCAGGAAATACTTTTCTGTAGTAATAGATATGTTTCCCTGTCCTCAACTTTGACTTTCTGATCACCATTTCATTAGTACTAAGTGCTCTACAGCTTCCAAAAATAGAAGAAACTTAATATCACAGAAGTAGACTTGGTTCACCAAAGCCTTTAGTCCATGTATTTTCATTTTTGTCCCTTAATCTCTCTTCAACCTTTTATAAATTGAATAACCCTGAAACTGGGAATCAGTGACATACAACAATAATTTCAATATCTATGTATGCAACAGTAGAACAAAAGTAAAATCATCACTATAAACTTATGAGGTATTATAAGTCCTGTTTAATAATAAGTAAACAAAGACTTTAAAATATTAAGTAATTTGCTCAAGTTACACAGGTAATAATTAACAGTGCCAGAATTCAATGTTTTTAAATCACTCAGTTTAAAAAACTCATGCTACTATTTACAGTCTCCAAGACCTATGTCTACATTTCTGTCCTCATCATCTCAGTTTAAATCAATTTAACAGAACAAATAGCTCTTTGGAAGCTTGAATAACATTATGGCTAAAAAAGAAAAGCTTGATTTAAAAAATGTCAGAACACAGAAAGAGAGGAAAACTTGCAAATTCCTTTTGTGATGTATTTCAACAATGACAAATCTGAGATTTTGCCAAAACAAAACAAAAAAACACTCAGGCCACTCTCACCTATGAATATCAACACAAAACTCTTAAATCATATAATATTAAACAAAATTCAATAGCACATTATAAGTAGTATTATGGACAAGTGGGGATTCTTCCAGAAATGCAAGATGATTCAATATTAGGAAGTCTAATGGTATGAGTCATCATATTAATAGAGCCAATGGGAAAATAAATATGATCATTTCCAGGGATGTTGAAAAGGAATTTGACAAAATTCAATACCAGTTCTTTAAAAAAAATAACATCTGTTAAATCAGAATTGACAAATACTTCTTTAACATGATTTTGTGTATATATATCTATGTATTTATATCTGATCTTCAAAAGCCAGCATTCAGCCAGCATCTATCATAAATGACAGCCCTAGAGACATTCCCACTGGAACAAGTCGATGCTGCCCACTATTCTTACTAGGATTTAACATTATATTGGAGATATATAACAAAGAAAGCAATTAGAGGCATTCGGCTTGACAAGAAGGAGATAAAACTACCTCTGTTTGTAGACGATATGATTATTTATCTGAAAAACTGAGAAACATGAATGAAACAACTACTAGATACAAAGAGACAATTTAATAAAGTAACAAGCATAACTTTAACATACAGAAACCAATAGTCTACATATAATTAAACAAAAACAAGTTTGAAGATATAGCGGAAGGGAATAGAACACTCCTTACCTCAATTTCAGATAATAGTAGTTTCCGAGATTTTTTTTTCCATATGAGCTGTAGGGGCAACTGTGGTGTGTGCAGAGAATAATGAGAAAATTTTATGTTCTACTAGAAGGGAAAGGAAAGAGAAAGGGAGAAAACCCAAGGGAGGACCTTGAATGGTGAAGAGTGAAGTTGCTTCCTACTAAGATCAGAGCCAAAATGCAAGTGATGCTTTGGAAAAATAAATCATAGAAAAAAATACGGCTAGGATGTGATGAAAACCTGAAAAGACGAAGTAGTAGTATAAATGGTCTTACCTAACTAGGACAAACGTAAGAGACATTTAAAAGGATCTACAATTTCAGTGGTTAGAATCAGACATTTGCAGAGAGCAGTGGATTAATTGAGCAAGTGGGAGAATGTTGACCAGAAGGTTTGTAGGATTATTTGGGGTAGGGGATGGAGACACTAGTAAAAGCAGTGCTATGGGGACTGTGGTCAGAAATTATTCCACCTATATTTTCTACCTCTTTCTTACCTCTTGTCCCAAATCATTCGGAAGGTAGGAAGTAGTCAGGTCTCCAGCGTGGATTCAAAGTTCACTGGACCAATACTCTTCTTTCTTCTCTGACATTTTCCTTTGTTTTCACACTTCCATCCCCCCAAAAACCAAATACAAATAACTCTCATTTCACTCTATCATGTTGAGAAATATGAGATAGAAATGGAGGAGAATAAAGGAAAAGAACAGATGAAAAAATAATGTTGGAAATTGTCGGGGAGTTCTGTAGGTTTTTTCAACCACTTACAAGTTGGAAGATGGAAATAAAGGCTCATCAGAAATCATCAAGAATATCATTCATTCTACTTCAAACCACATGCTGCCACTTCAGGCCATTTGTAGTTACTGTTTTCAGCCAGGGATTCTCTTCCCACCATATCCCTCAGCCTGATCACCTGGTCAAATGCTACCTCATCAGAAAAGCCCATCCCCTACTGCTCTATATTCCCCCAAACTGGCTTTACTTTTTGCCATAGCACTTACCTGGCATTTATTTAGTTGTTTCTTATATGTCTCCTCCCACTAGACTATAAGATACATGATATCAGAAGGTATGTTTCTCTGTTTTCTTTCTTTTCTTTTACTGTTGTATTCCCATTGCCTAAAACTGTATCTACCACATAGTAGGCAGCTAATAAATACTAGTTGAATTAATCAAGGAGCAAATGAATGAATGATCAAACTCTGGTAATAGTAGCCTACAAAACTCTTGCAACCATATCCTATTTTATCATCAAGACAGTTTTGAGAAAGGAAAAAAATCTTGGAGCATTTACTCCTTAAAACTCTCTAAGGCTAGAGTTCAGAGGTTTGAAATCCATCAACTTTTAGCACAGTGTCTCTCTTCTCAGGAGACAGTTTTACTCTGTCATTTTAATTCATACAAAGGTATACCTGCAAATAACACACACATCAATTGTTATAAATTCTATACTTGTTTTATTTTTCTCTATTTTAATTGACAAAAAAATGCATTTGTTTAGTTTAAAATTACTTTTTATGTAGGAAACCCCTCATCCTCTGGCTTGTTTTCCTGTGGGGAACAGGAATATAAAAGAAGAGATCACAATATATTTTTCAAGATTTTTAAAAATTTTTTAATGTTCAATGCTTTTTATTCCTTGCAAGCAATGTGTTTGTTGCATAAGCAAGGAGGACTCTTACTTAAAGAATAATTTTAAAAAATCATGGGCTGGCCCCATGGCTTAGTGGTTAAGTGCGCGCGTTCCGCTGCTAGCGGCCCGGGTTCGGATCCCGGGCGCGCACTGATGCACCGCTTCTCCGGCCATGCTGAGGCCGCGTCCCACATACAGCAACTAGAAGGATGTGCAGCTATGACATACAACTATCTACTGGGGCTTTGGGGGAAAAATAAATAAATAAATAAAATTATTAAAAAAAAATCATTAGTTATGTAAGCTTCTGAGTCCATGAAAATTATGAATACATATATACATAAATTACAAAAATAAATACATAAATAAATAAGCAATAAGTACACTATATAGATTTAAAAAAAGAAAGAATATTCTGACCATCCTTAATTCTTGAAGTCACTGGTTTTTCAAGAGGGAGGCAATTATTCAGTTTTTTATGCTACATTCTTGGTACACCTTCTCCAGCCCTTTCTCTTTGTGTCAGGTTATTTCTTCTTTTAGGAAACATTCAGACCCTCTTTTATTAAGCCTCAAATCTCACTGTGGTTTTATTATGTTTTTTACATTCTAGAGAAAAGATTATTAGTTCATTGAATTTTTAATAATCATGCTAATGGTTAATAACTGATATATTGTTTCTATTAATACTAGTGGAAAGCACAAATATAAACTTTTTTTAAGTTGCTGCATGCATCACGAATTCTAACATTTTGAAAACCTGCTTAATGTATTGTCAATTGAACATATTATAATTTATTTATCCACATGTATAGTGTTGAACAGTGAATTTGATTCCATTTTTCCACCAATGAAGGGAAAAGTGAGGAACCATCACTGAGAAGGTTCTTCTGCTACAACTATGCCAGGGTGTTGACATCAGTCTTGCCAGGAGGGGTTCCACTAGTTATGAGCAGAGAATGAAAAGCAGATATGCATAAAGAAACCCTTGGAGAGGCACCTCTTACAAAGCATCGCCTGCTATCCTCCCTACCTCTGTGCCCAGTGGCAAGAGAATGACCTTATAATATTTTGTTACCTGCAGATTGAGCAATTGGAATCTTATTCATTATCTCCCAGAATACAGGTTGGCCAGTACCAATAGCGATACTGTTTTCTTGAAATGAAGGTCATTTTAGGAAAACAAATTTTTCCACAAAATAACTTAATACAGAAAAAAAAAAAAAGTATGGAGCTAGCACAAACATTTTGTGAGTTGAATATAAAGAACTTTGATTTCATTTCTCGTATGTATTTTACATGCATGGAATAAAGCAAAAAGGAATTACATTGGTGTACAGTCAAGGAAATCTATTTTATTCCCACTATGCCACTATATTATGGTTTACGAAATCCAGAATATTACTCTAAGTAGCACTGTCCAACAGAATTTTCTGCAATGATGGAGATATTCTATATCTTCCCTGTCCAATATGGTAGCCACTAGCCACATGCAACTGTTGAGCACTTGAATTATGGCTGTTGTAAGTGAGGAGCTTGATTTTTAATTTTATTTAATCTTAAGAAATTTAAATTTAAATATTCACATTTGGCTAGTGGCTACATACTGGACAGCACAATTCTCTGGGTTATCACTCCATTTCTACATTTCTCCTTCTACCCTCTCTCTGGATTCTGTCTGAAAACCAAGGAAGCTGCCTTGTACTTCTAATTCCAAGATTCCCTTAGAAAAGCAACTCCTTGCCTGTGGCCCCCACATGACATCCTAATGAACCTGTGAATATGTCACCTCACATGACAAAGGGACTTTGCAGATGTGAATAAATTAAGGATTTTGAGATGGAGAGATTATCCTGGATTATCTGGGTGGGCCCAGCTTCATCACAAGTGGGAAGCAGTAGAGTTAGAGCTGAGAGAAGATTTAAGGACTACAAGGACAGAAGCAGACATCAGAGAGGAGGGAAGAACCTATGTTCCTGGCTTTGAAGATGGAGGAAGTGAGCCGAGGAATGTGGGCTGCCTCAGAAGCTGGAAAGGTGAAGAAACGAATTTTCCCTTAGAGCCTCCAAAAGGAATGCAGCACTGTGGACACATTTTTGACTTCTGACCTCCAGAACTGTAAGATAATAAATTTGTGTTGCTTTAGCTCACTGTGTTTGTGGTAATTTGTTACAGCAGCAACAGGAAACTAATACACGGCACTAGAAAATCTCTGGTGCCCAGTGCACTGGTCTGTGGTGAAACAGATAGATCTATGATGATGATTCACAGAGAGGGGCCAGGACTCATTTGTATATGCCCAAAAAAATTCATGTGTAGACTTATTTTACACCACTGAAGTCCATCATAGCTTCTAAGACCTACTCTAAAAGCAGTAGGATGCTTGTGGGTAAAATTATCCCTGCCACTTCACCTATTCAAACATGAGCAGGCATCTACAGATACACTATGTTAGGGTGCGTGAATGGCATTTCTTCACCAAGGCTAGACAGGTAGGCATCTACAGATACACCATGTTAGGGTGCGTAAAAGACATTTCTTCACCAAGTCTAGACAGAATTGCTACCTTCCCTCCCCGCCTCCCACCCAATCTATGATTGCATAAGTTGAATATATGCAGAAAATCTTCTTTACCCCTGTTGTTTTGTTTTACAATTTGGATTAAAATTCCCCTTAAACCAACTCTAATTTTGAAGTTAATCATTTTGAAATTGGGCTTTCAGTGTGTCTAGTCAGATTTGCCCCATCAGAAAAGAACCAATGAATTCATTATTCTCATAGAAGGTCGTTGTTTCAGTTTTCGTTTTTATAGTTTCAATCCCTATGTGAGTTTCACCTAAGAGAAAATGGTTATTTGGAAGGGTTTCATTGGCATTATCCATAAGATTCTACTTAGAGCATCTGTCAGTGCAACTGGATGTACATGGGGCTGTGGAATTGAATTTTGACCTCAGTGTTCTAAATCTGCTTAGGGCAGTCAAGCAGAAATTTTGGTTTTTCTACTTAGTCAATTGCTTGGCTGAATACATTGACTTATTTCTTGGGAACAGAATTTTTGTTGTTTTTTGGGGGGAAGATAGGGGGAATAATTATTATGATGATATATCTTGAATTCATCTCAGTCATAACAAACCAAGAATGAATTCCTAGATGAACACAGAAGGGAAATGCTGAAAGTTTCACTTTCTTTTTGATATATACATATACAATGGGAACTTGTCACTCTACTTGAAGAAGAGATATTTGTAAGTGAGATCTGCTTTGCAGTAGTGACAAAAACAACCAGCACTAAAAAAAAATTAAATTATATGTTTGGCAGTAAACTCAAGTTTAGGCTTCAGTAATTAGGTTTGGAAATACATTTTTGCTACTGAGGCATAAGCTCCTAAAACCCCACAGTTTATTAATTATCTGAAACGCTGAGAAAGACTCAACTCTTTTGACATAAATGATAATGCCATAACAACTTAGAGAGAATAAAAGTGGGATCAAGAACCTCTAACCAGAAGCAAATTATAGCTTATCAAATTTTCTATAGGGCAATCAGACCACTTTTAAGTAAGATAATAAATCTGCAGAAATGAGCTGTTTGTAATTAAAACTAAGAATGCCAAGTCATTTCATGACCATTTATGAAATCGAGTGCCTATTAATAAAACAGTTAGATTTTCATTGTTATTACTTTCTTTAAAATTATTTCCATTCGAGATGAATTATTTTCTTGAAAGCGGTCCAGCTTCAGGGGATTCTGAAATTTAATTATTCTGGGTTTGAAAAAACTGTAAATGTCTCCATAATTGTCTGCTCTCCACCATACAGTCTTAAGTGTTGAGTGAGAGTTCTTACTGGTTCCAAATCTATGAGTTCTACAACCGTCATTAGTGAATGACTTTTTTTTTTTAACTTACTATATATTTTTTCTATTTCTAGTGAATTGAAGAATAGTAGAATAATGAATTCACAGTAACAACTTTGTGTTGTTATAAATAACTTCACGGTTTCTGTCATAGAATAGTTATTACAGTATAGCCCTGCTATCAAATCCTTGGTGCAGTCTTGATTTCTTAACTTAAAACTAGAATTAGGGATTTAATGCCTAATTAGGAAATGGCAGCATGTAAGTGAATTTAGAGTTAACTTCTAGAAGTGTGAACAACATAACATCTGTCCAACATTTAATGACATTATTAGTCACATATAATTAAGTACCTCTTACCTCTCCCAATTTTGCTCTTAAAGTTCCAGCAATGATAGCTTCCTGACATGCACAAGTCACCGTGCTGTTGAAAGCCCTCATGTCTATCCTTGCCCATGCTGTTCTCAATCATCCAGGGGTGTCTTCTTAGATTCTTAACTCGTAGGCATCCTGCAAACAGCTCTAGCACCATGTCCGAAGAACTTCCATGATGTTCCACCCCCACCTTACCATCATATACATAACCACCCTGCATCCTCCCAGAGTATTCTGTCCATGCCTCTGCAGTAACACTTACTACAGTGTGTTGGTTTTACCATATTCCCTTAGAATCCAGTTCTTTATACACTGCATAGAACATAATGGGCACTCAATACATATTCTTTCCATTTATAAACAAGGTATAAAATATTGCCTACTCCTTTAGTTATTTTTTCAATAAACCTTAAAGACATCTTCTCTGGAAAACATTTCATTTTTCAACCTCTGATAGTGTTGGTCAATTTACTTATACTGACGATTTCATTTTTTGGTTAAACTGTACATTCTCAAATAGAGCCCTAAAGATAACAGTCTATTCAATTCCATACAAATGGGACCATTTTTAGCAGTTTATTTTGGAAAAAAATGAAATTAATGAGATAGTTGTTCTACACCATGCTACCGAAGGTTTCTATAAACGAGTTAAAGCCCTTGAATGAAAATAAATTTGAGATGATTTATTTCTATACTCTTGCTTAGCCGAGTATTAACATAAATAGTGGTAACAGTGGGTAATCAACTGGAGACAGTACGCTAGTAAACATCACAGTGAGAAGTAAGAGTAATGCATGTTTATTTTGAAAGTGCTAAGTTTACAAAAAAAATCCTAAGATTTTATTTGAATTGGAACATTGATAAGCAGGTTATGTTCAATCTTTACCAAAACAAGATATTAGACTATGATGAAAGAATAGTGTGCAAACCATCTCCCACGATTTATTGACATTTATGAGATCAGATTTGTGCACTGGAATCCTCTATCTTTTTTGCACAGAAAAGAAACAAGTGTGAACACTAGAAGAAAGGATTAAGAATATTAATCTGAGAATTTTATCTCTGGCAATAACAAGCTGTGAGACCTTTGGAAAGGTGTTCAGTATGTTTGGTCATAAATATGTGCATCTCTGAAGGAAATGTTGAGAACAGATTTTTTTTTTTTTTAACTTTTTACAGCCTGAAAGTTCTTTAATTCTTTTTATGCTGGGACATCTATAATAGATGAGGAGAAGATCCTTATGCTATTTTCCTCAATTCAGTAATTCATCAACATGCATTTATTGAGGGCCTACTAGGAGTCAGTTGCCGACTCAGGTCTCACAGAAATAACTGACCTAAAGGAATTTAGTATCTAGTTGAGACACAGTAAAATAATTACAGGATAAAACAAAACCACATGTCATGGTACAGTTAATCCAGCATCCTCTGGCCTCCTAAAGGATAATTGCCTGGCTCCCCTCAAACATTTTTTAATCCTCCATCTCTGTTAGCATAGGTCTCTTTTCTTTACTCCTCAGAGAGCCAAAATCCACATAACAGCCTTTTTGCAAACAACATGTGCCACAAATTGCCTCTGATAGAGAGATTTCTAACCAGCTCAATTTACAGCAAACACTGCCTTCCAAAGAGACTAGCATGTTTTCTAGAAAAAAACAATAAGTTAAACAGTGAGGATAATAACAAAACCTTAGCAATTGTTTAAATCGCTTACCACACTATTTGTTTTGAATCCGCTAAAAAAATAATGTCAGAAATATTCATTTCAACTTCTTCCTTGTACAAATACTAAAAACCTGTATAAACATAGTATGCCTATTTGGACCCAGTGTTAAAAAAGTAAAAGTGATAGTGCCAGACATTAGAGAGAATGTGTCCAGATATTCAAATTGTTTAAAGACAATAAATACATGTTTTGTTTATTTGATTGTTTGTATATTGGGAACTAAGAATTATTTATCTGTATATCATGGGCTTCCCAAAGATCTCTAGTTTGCAACTATGATGGTCCCTTGTAACTTAGAACGAGTATGTAGTGTAGTATTTAAAAAGTACTAGAAGAGCATCTGTGCCCAAGTCCTGACTATGCCACAAGTATGTTTTGTGACCTTGGGCCCACTTAATATTCCTAAATTTCCAGTTTTTAGTTCTTTCATCTGTCAAATAAGGGGATTGAGCAAGGAGTGCTATAATTCTTTCTAACTCTAATTTTTTTTTTGCTGGGGAAGATTTGCCCTGAGCTAACACCTGTTGTCAATCTTCTTCCTTTTTTTGGTATGTGAGCTGCTGCCACAGCATGGTCACTGACAGACGAGTGGTGTGGTTCTGCACCCAGGAACTGAACCTGGGCTGCCAAAGCAGAGTGCACCGAACTTTAACCACTAGGCCATCAGGGCTGGCCCTCTAGCTCTAAAGTTTTATCACTCTATTTCAGTGGTTTGAATTTTCTTTTAACCCAGAAGTAAACAGATGTGAATTTTAGAATAATAAAAAAAAAAACCTAGATAAAAACCCAGCAAAACGCGCACACATGCATTATGATAATTTCGTATCATCATAATCTTTATAGGTTATTAACTTAAGGTTTGGAACAAAAATTAAAAGATCTTCAACAATATTAGTGGAAGTGGATATAACATTATATATTTGAGACTGCATAAGCAATCTGCATGGCAAAGAGGATTAATTATAATAATTCTCTCCTAATATGTACTTCCTTTGAAGTTTTCTCTATCTACCGCTCTTTTAAATTGTAGTGGTGACAGTAGTCCCTCCTAAAGATTATGTATACATGAATAGTTTATTCTTGTAGGGAGATTTAAGTTCATTTCTAAACTGCTGACTTTTTAAAAAAATTTGGACTCTGTATAGATGGTTCACAAGTTGCTCAGCTCAAGCATAAAGCAATGGATTTATTACCAACGTTTGAGCAGGCTAATCCTTTCTTCTGTATCATTCTAAAATTTATCAGATCCTCTGCTTTGACGGGGTCAGTTCTAGTTTTCAAAGTCTTGGACCAAAGGTCTGTGTGTCTTGGGAATACTCTGGGTATTTTGTATTCCAAAGTCATGGGAGTCTTCATTTAACAAATTATGTAATAATGGAATCTCTTCCTTGGTTCAGTTCTTCACTGGTTACTGATTTTCTTTTTGCCAGGGGGGAGTGGAGAGGCAAACCTTATTGAATCTCCTGGATACAAGGTCAACACTGAATACATATTTTTAAAAAGTTAATCATACCTAGTTTTCTTTTATGTGTGTATGTATGTGTATACCTGTGCGCAGCTTAAGTGAAAACATTGTCATATTGATTTCTGGAAAACAAAGGTCTATTAATTATACATTTCTGCCTTAGGAGAGTATCTTTTAAGGTAATGTATTCTGTGTAGGCTTTTAGAAGCCATTTGTGTCTCCCTATTTTTTAGAATATTGGTTTCATCACGTACAATACTTTTTAAACCTGATCACAACTGAAAATAGGACATATTAAATGTTCTTCATTAGTGATTACTTAAGAGATCAGAATTCAATGATGCCTATCTAAGGGGATGTTTTCAGTTTGATTTCAGGGTTGTAAGAAGTGGTGAACCAATTAAAAAGACATTGAACTTCAAATAGTATAATTTATAGTATTTAATATACTATAGTATATAATTTTTTGCAAATTTTTCTAATTTATTAAACTTACATAAGTTATTTTTTAAATAATGATAATTGCTTATATGCCTTTGGAAGCATAAACTGTAAAATAATTTAACTATTGGTTTCATGGTAATTTTATTAATAATATCACTTCCTTTAAAATATTTAATCATCTTAATCTCATAAAAATACAATTTTATAATAGCCTATAAAAGTTACTCATACTATTACTTTCTTTAACAAAATAGACCTGTAATTTTATGGGGTTTCATTCTTGTATTAATTATTTTATTATTCTTTTGGCATTTCTTACATATTGATTAACTTGTCACAATATTATCTTTGCTTGACTAGTGGGTTTCTCTAAGTTTGGGCTTGCTATCCTAATAGTTATATCAATATATAAAGACTTCACTAATTTTTCAGATTTAAGGGTTTATGTTAGATGTGTGTTTTCTTCATCTATAAATGAAAGGGCATTCTGGTAGATGTGAAAATTATGTAAAGCCTTTGGTCAGACAGTTTGACTTATTGTATAATGGTATTATGTTTATATGACAGATTTAAAAGAAATGGAACAGATAATCCAAAACTCACTTAAAATACAGCAGCCTGAGACATTCTGTTTCTTTGCATTCATATACTATCAAAATGATTCTTAAAGGTATTTACAACTGTTCAAACTGACTGATATTCGCTTATTCAAAGTTCATTCAACAATTATTTATTGAGTACCAACTCAATGCCAGACAGAATTCTAGGCAGTGGGTAAAGAGTGGTAAACAAACAGACATAGTCCTACAGTCATGGAAAGTATAGTTCAATGGAGAAGCCTGACAACACACAAAGAAATCAATAGGTATATGATTAGAAACTGTGATAGATAAAAAACAGCAAAAAATGGTGGAGATGAGGGGGGTAACAACTTCAGATTGGTAAGTCAGAGGAGACCACTTCGAAAAAATTACATTTAAGGTGAGAACTAAAGGAAACAAAAAAATCTTTTTTGTGAAGACTGGGGAAAGGCGTGCATTAGAGAAAAGGAAGTGTGTGTGTAAAGGCTCTAAGGAAAGAGTATGACCCATCGGGGAAACAAAAGGAAGGCAGGTGTCACTAGAACATGACGAGAGGAAGAGGAGCAGGAGGTGAGAGGGCAGCAGAGAAGCAGGCAGAGCGGATCAAGCAGAAACGTGCAGGAGCTCAATGTTTTCCAGAGTGAAATGAGAATCCATCAAAGAGTTTGGAACAGGAAAGTGACATGATGTTAAAGATCACTCTGGCATTTTGTTGAGAATGAATTAAAGCAAGGCAAGAATGAAGAGGGCTAGATGAGTAAGGAAGCTCTGTAACCCAGGGAAAAGGTGATGGTGAATTGAAATGAAGTGGTAAAGACAGAGAAAAGTGGATATATTTGAGGGAAGTTTCAGAATTTTAATTCACAAGGCTTTGTTAATGATTGATGTAGAAGTGATAGAGGGAGACAGGGATGTAAAGAATAACTTCCAATTTTCTGATATGAGTGACCAGATAGATGGTGGTGCCATTAACTGAGATGAGGTTGAACAGGGGGGTAAGAAAGTTTGGAGTTTAATCAAAGGATGTTTGGTCATGCTAACTTTGTGATGTTTCTGATATATCCAAGTGGATATGTCAAGGAGCTAGTTAAATACATAGGTCTGAAGCTCTCAGTGGAAATCTCAGTGAGAGCTATAAGCTTGAAGCCATCTTAGACAAAGGCCCATGGACTGAGCCCTGAGAACTCCACTTAAGAGTTAGGACAGTTAAGGTGGGGCCGGGAAACGGAGGTCAACTTGGACCAGTATTGTGAGTTCAAATACATTCTACATTCGTAAGCTGGGCAAATTGGGATTGTGTATGTCTTCAACAAAAGGAGTTTTTATGGACAGATAAGAGTGGGTTTTAGATTGGGGCTGATTGCAGTGGACAGAACTTGCTAAAACAAATCTTTGAAGAAGTTTGTCTGTGAAAGGGATCACATAAATGGATAAGGGGATCAGATAAATAAATCCAGTCAGGAACTGGAGGGAGATATGGAATCAAAAGGAGACTTTTGTTTATTTGTTTTCGGTGAGATGAATGACTGTATATTGAGGAGAATGCTTCCGAGAGGGAAAAAAGTTGAGGATTCTGGAGAAAAGAGTGACTCAATGCGTTATGTTCTTGAATAAGCCAGAGGAGACAGGATACACAGTACACTGATACAGATATGGTCCTTTCATGCACTGGCAGAAACCTGGAAAGTTCTGCTCCAGTTGTATTATTGTGTGGATGGTCCAAACCACTTTCCTTATTTTTTTTTAACTTAAGTGATTTGTTTTAATAGAGAAAATAATGAGCACCTATGGTTTAATTTTTTTTTAATAATGCAAAAGGGCGTATGGTGAAGTATAAGCTTTCCCCTCACCTCATATCCTCCCTAAGGAAACTATTGTTGTAGTATCTAATGTATTTATTTCAGAAATATTCTATTCACATACAAGAATGCTTATGTCTATCTTTATGTATATATATATGTATGTATTTTTTTTTCATTTCTACTTTTATCAGAGTCCCAAGAGGAAAGAGCTGACCAATGTAAGATAATTCAAAGAACGCTTACTTACAAATGGGTTAATTATAAGGGATATAGGGAACTACAAGGGATAATGCAGAAACAACCCAGGGCTAGAAGCAACAGAGCTGGCACAATTCCTAGGCCCAAAGGAGGGAGGGAGAGATTAGAGAACTCAGAAGAATAGTGTAACACAGGGCAAACTTGAGAGGAGACGCGAACTTCAGTCGAAGGACCCAGTCAGACTGAGGCAACCTCACAGGGAGAGAACCAGGATAAAAAATACTCTGACCAATACCGTATGATCTCACTCATTAAGTAGTAGATAATAACACCACCAAACAAACACATAGAGACAGAGATTGGATTGGTGGTAACCAGAGGGGAAGAGGGGAGGGAGGAGGGCAAAAGGGATAATTAGGCACACGTGTGTGGTGATGGATTGTAATTAGTATTTGGGTGGTGAACATGAGAACATGATGTAATCCACGCAGGAATAGAAGTATAATGATGTACACTTGAAATTTATACAATGTTATAAACCAATGTTACCGCAATAAACAAAAAATTAAAAAAGAAAGGTCCATTTATATGTGGGGGAAAAATGATGACAAATACATCAAAAAAAAAAAAAATACTCTGACCTAAAGCGTCCGCCTCCCTCCAGTATCCTGCCGTGGATTCCTATTGGCTAACCCCAATGAGAACTCAGTTAGGATTTCTCAGTATAATCGGCCTCATGGGGCTGAGAGCAGGGTACAGAAAGATTAAGAGTGATTTTTGGAGGGACAAACAGCTTTCCCTCTCACCACAGCTTTATTGAGATATCATTGATATATAAAGTTGTGTAAATTTAAGGTGTACACCTTGACTTGATATACGTATATATTGCGAAATGATTACCGCAATGATGTAAGTTAACATATCCATCACTTCACATAGTTAATTTTTTTTCGATGTGGTGAAAACTTTTAAGATCTACCCTCTTAGTAACTTTCAAGTGTACAATACAGTATGGTTAATTATGGTCATCATATTGTACATTAGATCCTCAGAACTTAGTTATCTTATGACTGGAAATTTGTACCCTTTAACCACATTCACCCATTTACCACAATGCCCCCAACTACCACCCCTGGCAACCACCAATCTACTCTGATTCTATGAGTTCAGTGTTTTCAGATTCCACTTATAAGTGAGATCATGCAGTATTTGTCTTTGTCTGACTTATTGCAAATGGAAGATTTCTGACCTTCATGTTCACCATATTCACTTCACTATTCACACAGTAGTGAGAGCAATTGTCATTTAAAACAAATGGAGGCATGTTATAAACACTGCTCTCTACATCTTGACATCTTTCTCTCTTCCCCTGGCAGCGTATCTTAGAGATTGTGCCTTATCGGGAGTCCACATAGATCTGCTGTGTCTTTTTAATGGCTCCCAGGGGTTTCATTATATGTATTGCCTTAATTTATTAGTAAGTTCCTAACCAATGAATTTTTTTTTCCAGTTTTTGGCTGATATAAACAATGCTGCAATAGACATTTTAAATTTGACTTTGTGAAAGTGTACTAGTATATCTTTGGGATAAATTCTTAGATATGAATTAGATGAGTCAAAATTTGAAATTAATAGACTTTACCCAAATAGCCCTCCAAACAGTTTAGACCCTGATCAGGAGTACATGAGAAGGCCTTTTCTGTTAAGTATGAGAGAGATGATCAGTGAAATCTCATTGGAATTTAATTTGTGCTTCTTTGATTATGAATGACGTTGAACATTCTCCTACATGTTTAAAAGTCGTGTGCATTTCTTTTTGTGAACTGTCCCATTCATGCATGCCCTTTGCTCATGTTTTAACTGAATTATTTCTAATTGGTTCATAAGGATTTTTTATATCATAAAGAAATTGGCTCTTTTTCTGACATATTAAAAATGTTTCCCAATTTGTTGCTAGTCTTTGAACTTGATTATGTTTGACCATGCAAGATATTTTTTAAAATATTATGTGGCCGAATTTATTAATTTTCACCTTATGGTGTCTTGGTTTTGTGTCTTCCTTAGAAAAACCTGCTATAGTTATAGATTACAAAACATATTCATTCATGCTTTATTATTTTTTGTTTCCTTTTCGTGTTTAAAACTTTCATCTATGTGGAATTCATCTTAGTGTGAGAAGGAAGTAAGGGACTATTCTGTTCTTTCTCAGATTGGTAGCTAGTTGTCTTACATCGTTTATTAAGAGATCCGTTTTCCCCACTGATTTAACATGCCATTGTTAACATATTTAATTTATATGTGTCTTTTCTATTTCTTTCTAGATTCTCATTTCTATTCCATTGGTCTGTCTTTCTCTTAATGCACCAATATTAATTTATATTTACTATAGACCTATTAAGCGTTTTAGTATCTACTAGGAATCAACTTTCCTGTTATGTACCAATTTCAGGTTGTTTCTGGCTCCTGATTATATTTTCCATATAAATTTTAAAATTTATAATGACTTTTATAATTTCTCATTAGAAATGTTTATGCTAATATTCTCCCTACAAGATTTAGGTACCTTGAATGTCTTTCTCTCCCCCTTCCTACATTTCACTGTATACTCTTTCTCTCCTAGGTTATGCCTAGCCCTAAATTTTTCCCAGTCTTCCCCTGCAGTTAGTGATTAAAGACTCAGCAGGAGATGGCAAAAGAAGCTCTCCATGAATAAGAATTTATGGATAAGAAACATGTAATTCAAGCTTGATACTAAAACAGATGTAGCTCAGTGTCTATATTTCTATACATTCCAGAGAATTTAACTTTCTGACACAATATTTCTTATACCGCTTCTTTTTTTTATTATCTTTTCCTCCACGAAAGGAAATGAGACTTATTAAGCTTAATAACTTTTTTGGAGGAATACAGCTTACAGCCATTATAAGTTTAGCTCTTTTGGGGAAAAAAAAATATGAGTTTAAATTTAAAAGTAACTGTCTTAAAAGTTTTGATAGAGTTTGAAATTTACCTACCTTTAGTAATCTAAGAAAAGTTATTGCCTCAAAATGAAAATGTCACTGTTTATTACTGGCTCCTAAACACAGAATATCTGAGACATTTTTAATTAGTTTACTTACAAGTAATCAATTAATTATGTAATCTTTTTAATCCTTTAGTTTATTTGCAGTCTTGTTCTACGTCAGATTTTTATCTTCTACTTAGAGCATTAAAACAGCCATTTAGCTGATCTTCTTGCCTTTAGTTTTTTTCTTTCTAATCCATTCTACATAGTCTTACTACTTTAATATCTTACAATGTCTACTTATCAAGTAACTTTATTTTTTAAGAGTCTCCAGTGTCTGTCATGGCTAGGAAAACATGTTCTAAAATCCAAAGTTACTTTAAATCATTCTATTAAGTGTCATAGTAATAGAGCTCCACCAAGTATTGCTCTGATGGTCTGGCTTTATTTTCCTATGGATAAAGTTCATAATCTCTTGAGGAGTGGATGACTGCACTTATCACACAATCACTCAGAAATTGTTTGTAATTAAAACATTGTTAAAATTGTGTCTTGTAATTAAGCTTCTTGCTAAGAAATCTTAATCAAACAACACAGATTATTATACACAGCAGATGCTCAAAAAATACAAGTTGAATGAATAAACAAGGCTATATTCTCCAGGAAAATCCCTAATTTAATGATCAACACACTCACTCCATTATCGGGACTCAAACCTAGGTTCATAAATTTAATCTCTATTGGTTTGGCTGTTTTCAGTTGCAACTAACATAAGACAACACATAATGACTTAAACAACAGTAACCATCACATGTATCATGTTATAATAAAAAAGCTAGATGTAGATCAACATCATGGTAGATTAACTGAAAGTCTGTATTGGTTAGGATATATTTGCTATTGTAACAAAGACCAAAATAGCAGAAATTGATTTCTCTCTCAGAGAAACATTTGGGTAGGTGGCCCAGGGTTGGTACGTTATCCCGAGCCCAGACTCTTTGTAATTTTCCTTTGCCATCCTCTTCCGTTCTGAGATGCCTGCTCCAGGTCTCACCATCATAGGTTCATTTCAGGAAGGAGGTCGGAAGGGACAAAAAAGCAAGAATAGTGCATGCTCCTCCCCTTTAAAGGCTTAATCCAGACATTGCACACTTCCATTGCCTTGAGCTTAGTCACAAGCCCCCTAAATTAAAAGGAGCCTGGAAAATGATATCTTTAGCTCAGCGGCTCTGTCAAGACATAAATTCTATTGCTGTAGAGGAAGGAGATCATAGATTTGGGGAACAACGTGCAACAGGTTAATGATTTCCTTAGGAAGCCTGGTTCTTTACTTTTTGTCCCTTGTAGACTGGGATAGTCTCCCTTCCAAAAGCACATGGCCACGTGAAGGAGAGAAGATACCTGAACTAAATCAGGGTGATGATAGGAGGGAGGAAAGGGGAAAGGGCTGTTTGCCAGACATCCACAACTTTCTGCTATAATCC
Source organism: Ceratotherium simum simum (assembly GCF_057802395.1). Lineage (NCBI taxonomy): Eukaryota > Metazoa > Chordata > Mammalia > Perissodactyla > Rhinocerotidae > Ceratotherium > Ceratotherium simum. The sequence goes on from NC_141900.1 coordinate 101,540,831, forward strand.
TCAACATGCATGCAAGCTTTCTGCTCTAGCAACACTCAACAATTTGTTGTTCCATAACCACATTTTGCAGTTACTCACACTGGCGCAAACCTTTGCTTTCCCTCGATGTAGAAAGGTGCTCCTCCTCCTTCCAGGCTAACCTAAATCTATATTTTTTTCAAAGATCGACTTTTCCATAAAACTTCAGTATACCTATACAATAGTGGTATATTATCTTAATTCTGTATCAACATTTCTAATATTAGGCATAGAGAGAGAGACCTGATAATTACACTTTGACAAATAAATATAACTTCTTCATGATGAACCTTTCTTCTTTGTTTCTCCAGAGTTTGTTTTAGAGTGTCTTGACTGGAGCAGGTGGTTGGCTGATTAAAAGAGAACTTACTGTTATTTATTTTTGTTAAATACACTTGGACATGGAGTCAGGCGAAGGAACTAATGATCTTGCAGGTCCTTCTCCGCCTATGATCTCTAAGAGCCTATGATCTCTTAAAAGATGTTTTATTCATAAAATGATGGGGAATACATTGTAAAATTATAATTCAAAGTAAATTAACAAAATAAAGTGAACGCAGGTTTGTTATAATAGAAATGATTTTAAGGTGCTTATATTGTAAGGCTAAAATTAATGATTGATGTGGTTAGTGTAGAAATGTACAATTGTTGGATAGATGTGGACTAAAGATGCTTGATTATTTTTGATAGAAAATTTGGGCATAATGTAAGAGGTATAGTAAATATCTCTGCATTTAAATATTTCCATAAATAAGTGCTGTGGAAGGAGCACCATCAATATAACATTAGCTTTTCTGGTTATACAACTATAAAATTAAGTTATGTAGTAATGAAATATTAAATTAGGTGCTGAAATTATGATTATTTCTCCATATAATTTCAGTTTGAACAGAAGAAATACAAGGCAGTGAAATATATTCCATAGAGAGCATGCCTTCAACTAAAATTGAAATCTAATTAGTGTGAGAATAAAAGTACTAAAATATTATTGAGATCAATATTGAAGGTAATGCAGAAGAAAACTCCACTGTGACTGTGGAAATAGCTCTGAGAGCCAAGAGTATGAAAAATAGCATTTAAGAAATGAGACTTTCTAAATGAATTTCATGTCTTGATAAGCAAAAATAAAACTGGGAGCTGAGATGAAGGGAAAAATCATAAATGCAGGAGGTAATTTATGCTGGGATGATAATTTATAAATGCCCTTAAACAATTGTCCAATAGTTCTTAATATAACCTGTATGTAACCTGAAGTTTTCCTTTCTGAAGTTTAGAATAAGGCATATTTAATGTCCAGGTATAAAATTTGTACTAATCTAAAAGCACATTAAGTATCCTAGTACTGGCCTCTGCGCAATACTAAAGGGGTGCGAAATCTCAGCTGAGTCTGAGACTGAGAATACAGAGGTTGATTTTAAGGTGAAATCCAACTGCCTTTATATTTAGTGATCACTTTCTGTGAATTATATGAAGTCTACAGTCAGGTTCTGAAATGATTAAAACTACTAAATGAGATTAGGAGATTACTAGATTGTCACTCTGAGTGGGCCATATAAAAAATGGTAGGAAGGCCTATGAAAAAAAGTATAGTCTCAGGGGTAATGGCTGAATAGATCAAATTTGCCCTTTCCACATGCTGTCTCCCCTCCATGCCCTCCCTTCTGTTTCTCCTCTTGGTGTCTTCATGCTTCTTTGAGACCCTACCTCAGAGAACTGGAGTGCCATGGAGCCTTGCCATTCAAACCATGGTCCTCTGGCCAGCTGCGTGAGCATCAGGCGGGAGCATGTTAGAATTACAGGCTCTCAGACTCCACCCCAGATCTAAATTATCAGAACCTTCATTTTAACAAGGTTTTCAAGAGATTCCTATGAACAGAAAATTCTGGGAAACACTGCTTTTGCGTGCCAGTGGCTCAGGGTATTAGTAACAGCAAGCTATTCTGATAAACGCCCCACTGTTAATTGGCGTTTGGTATAGTAGGAGCGTATTTCTGAAGTCACGATGCTGACACTCTGTGGTTTTTATCTTGGGTTCTACAGAACCAAATGTAGTTTTAAAGGTAACACAAAGATTTTATTTGAATTTTATTTAAAACTGTTTTAACTTTTAAACACTGTAGAGAAAACAAAATAAAATGCCTTCAAAGTGCTTTGAAGACTACTAACACATTCAGTTATGCTGTCCGATTAACATTTTTTAGATATGAAATAAAATTTATTCTGCTGTCCCTGTTTATTAAGTAGTGTCAATGGATTACAAAGTGAACTGCTACAAAAAAAACAAAGCTTGTACCATTTGCAGTTTCTTATGTCTGTAAATACCAATTTTCTCCATGCTTTGCAATTGAAATCAAGTATAGAAATAAAAGACAAACTCTGGGTGAAATAAAACTACACTGTCACCCATAATCCTGGATAGAATTGTCACATCCATCCAAACAGCCACTCAGTCTGTAGTGATTGATTTTATATTAAGTAATTGTTATACATTTGAACTTTCAAAATATAGCTTTTGTTTGTTTTATGTATTGGAGTACAAATAAATTTCATTTTGAAAAAACTGCATTCTAATTCTAAAGCATTTTGGAAAGCATTGCCACAACTGAAAGGTGATTCCAGTTGAAAAAGTCTCGGACACCAGGGCCGTCTGGGGGCAGAGTTAACTGGATGCCTCATTTCTTCTGGAGCCCTTTGATCATGCCAAATTGATACCTGCCAACTTCTCCCCCGTATGTTCCTGATCCTGGTCAGGTGGTTCTGAAGGAGCAGCAGGAGAGTCATTTTGATTCATTTTTGATGTGAATCAAACTTTCAAGCTAAGACATGCTAGGAAACAAATTACGCTTTTCCAGTGACCTACTAAAATAATTAGTTTACTAGAGCAAGTGTGTGGACTTACGACTAAAATCATACATAAAAATAATCCATATTTCTCATAGTAAAAGAGATATTTCCTCTAAAATTATTTCAATTCCTTGGCCTAATGTTCTAGTACTGCATTCATCCATTCCCTCAGCTGGTCTGTCAATAGGCATTCACTGGGAGTGGGCAAGGCACCTTGGCCTGCTAAGAATCCTACGATGAAAATCCCTAACTGCAGAGTCTCACAGTTTAGGAGACAGATGCTCAAACAGATAATTACTAAACAACGTCATAATGGTATATTGGACACATGCAAATGGTTCCTTGGGAGTACAGGAGAAGAAATGAATAATTAGGAAGGGGTAAGTAAGTTAATTCATATTTTGTTTTGCTTAGTAGCCTGTCCTAACATTTTTTTCTTTTAAATACAGTGATCAAGTATTAGGGTTTGAAATTGCATTTGAATCAACTTGATTTGGAAATAAAACATTTCTCATAATTAAGAATTAAAATGCCAGTAATCAGCATAAGGATCATGTCAATTTTAAAAATATAAACTATAAGAAAAAAACATTAAAAAATAAAATATTCAAGTCCCATTTGAATAAAAGGTCACTTTTAAGGAAATCCATAATCCTAAATTTTAGAAGTATTCAGCTAATCTCACTTAATGGTTGTATGCTTCTCATGTGTGTGTAAGTAACGATAATCATTTTTATCATTAAGATGTGGATTTTCTGCTTTGTGCATTATTTAGAGCACATTTAGATTTCAACCTGGTTTTCCTTTGCAACTCAGTACCCTTCTGCACTACTTCCCCCTGAATTAATTGATATAATGAGCTGATGTAGATTTCTTTCACTATTAGGCTGAGCTAATGTTAACCCACAACTATTTAGAAAGTAAATATACCACACAAAGGCAAATACGTACTAAATTCCAAAATTACCATCAAGGATGTTTTTTAGTTTTTATGTAATCTTGGACTGTCTGTCCCGTTGCTTCCTCCCATGATCTGAAAAGGAAGGACTGCTGGATATAAATACTTTCTACTGAAGCCCATGACTCGGCACCTGGAGAGGGTAGTGGCTATGGAAATGGACAACCAACCAGGGACCACCCACTGCCCATGGTTCTACCTCCTTATCACTGCTTTCTCGCTTACCCTGCTGGGAACAATTTTCAACACTTCAGTTATAAAAACTGCAACTCCTCTTTTAAGGCCCAGGAGAAATGCTCTAAACTTTATTAAGCCTTTTATTTACGTTCTACCCATAACTACTCTAGTATCCAAGTTTCCATAGCATTTCATATCTCTTTGATGACTCATCAAATTCTGCCTGGTATTGTATTTTGCAAGAATCTTATCTCCCACCCCCACCTCGACCTAGGTTATAGGATCTTTGACGAAGGACCACCTTTGTAGCCTTGATAACACCAAGCCCAAGTTCATATGAAACATAAGTGGCTGTTAAATGTAGAGTGAATTTTCCATCCCCCTCATGATAATCCAACATCATGCCTTTGCTTATATTGTATTTTCCCCCAATAATGTTCTTCATCTTATTGTCTTCTAATTCTGTCCATTTATTGAGGCTCAAACCAAAAGGTTTTTACTATGCCTCACATCTACTTATGATCTCTCATGTGAAACTGCATGGTGCATTATTTGTCCCTGCATTATGCCACTTTTCGTTTCCATCTTATATTATAGTTTTCGCGTATACAATGTGTCCAGTTTCCTAAGCTGTAGGCTCTTGAAGCGCAGTGAATAGAATCTTAATTCATCTGCTGTTTCCCGCAGTGCTGTGTGTTTAGCACATGCTCAATAAACATCTGTTGCATGACTAAAAGTTTGCCAAGAGTTGTAGAGGAAGAGCATTCCTACATAAGAATCGGAAGTCCCATGTCAAACTGGGCTATGCCCTGCTACAGTAGTTTTAGGCGCTGCTGATGGTAAATCAAGAATGGGGGATGGAGAACTCTATCTCTGAGGCCAGCCCTATCATATTTTGCAGGAGGAAGCTACCAGGACATTATGATGAAGGGGTTCCACGTGAGGTGGCTCTCTCTCAGTCCACCCTGTGACCCACTACTATAGATTCTGCTATTTTAATCTGGGTAGACTTTTCTATTTTAGAGAGTTTCTTATTAAAATCTAGAAATCTTTTGTGAATGCTAACACATAACAATTAATACCTTTGTTATCTGTGAGCATCTTAACTAGGATTATAAAGAATCAGATTGTGGGAAGTTGGAGAGAGGAATTGATGAGAGGGATAAGGGGATAGGAGCAGGAGCAAGGAAAGAGATTGTACTGTTGAAACAGGAGTGTTTCTGAACAGATTTTGACTTCACTATTGCTAGGGTACAGACAAGCTATGAAACTGTGCCCTGGAAGCTGTGGTCCAGATGTTCATAGCTCCCATTTATGGGCTCTCTATTTTCTGCCTATTAGTTATCCAGTTATGAATATTATCTCCAAACCTTAAAACTACGTATAAGTAGTTTTATAAGGTATAATTACTCCATTTTTCAAATGAGAAAATTGAGATTCAGAATGGTTAAACTATATAGTCGCAATTGGCTATCTAGCAAATAGAAAAACAAAGATTTGAACACAAAACCTGCAGTTTTTCCTCTATATTATGCTGCCTCTTTAAATAGGTGGCTTTCATTAGCCAGCTGGGCGTAGGGGGAAATAGAAATCTTTTCTTATAAGTTTAGTGTATTCTCATTGCAGTTGCCAGGGCATTATTTCAAAAGCTCAAATTACTATGAAAAACTCAGTGTTACCCCTTTCTGACTTGGCATTGGCCTTGATAAAGAATAGGACAAGAAACAAGATGGCTAATCTTCCATCTCTCACCAGGAGGAAATTTAGCTAGCGTCTTTGTTTTTGTGCAAAAGGAAAATAAAATGAATCTGTGATATGTAAATGAATCTCTCAACTGTTTGTTAATTTCTACTGTTTACTCAAAAATGGGAAACACCAGGCCTGTGATACATCATCTTTTGTGTGCTTGGCACCTTCCATCACGAATCATATTAATCTGCTTAAACTAACAAGGATTAATTGCCTTGGTAAGGCAACCTGGCGTTGAAATGATATATTGCCCAGACAGCTTGGAATTTGGCCACTCATAAATCTCATTTGTTTGTTGGTTTATTTCTATTTGTCTCTTTCTCTGACAGATGTGTGCCCAATCACTGTGAGCATGGTGGGAAGTGCTCACAAACGTGGGACAGCTTCAAATGCACTTGTGACGAGACGGGATACAGTGGGGCCACCTGCCACAACTGTGAGTGCCAATTCATCTCACTTTAAACTTGTAATTGCATGAGAAGCCCGGGTCTTCGCAATCCTTTAAAGCCCAGCTGCCTGAATAATCCACATCCTAAATCACTTGATTCTGAAGAACCCGTTATTGCTTCTCCAGAATAGTATTCTCAAGTGTCAAAATACATTCTCTCATGCCTACTGACTCAAAAAGAAGGACCACCATTTCCAATGTCCAATAAACATTGTAGTTGAGATCGGAATGCTGATCTGAGATTTGCCCCTGTGTGTCTCAACCATGTCTGTCTGGGTAGATTGTTTGGCAAATTGTGTTAGGGTGATGTCTCTGACTGGACCCTCATTCATCAATTCATCAGAAAGGCAGACAGAGTGTAATCTGAACATTCAGTTTCTGGACAATGGTCGTCTCATGCTCTACCACAACTATTTGGTCACATTTTTTAGATCAGAAAAATGAGTTAGAAGGTGGAATGAAGTCTATTAAATTGTGTATCTAAAATAAAAATACAGGAAAGCAAATTTTTTAAATATTAAAAATAAAAAGTAACGTGCAAAGATGACTAGTAAAACGGATGTGCTTTATTTTACATAATAAATAGCTTTACCCTGAAAAGTCAAATAAAAATTGAATTTTTGTAATTCAAAGACTGTTTTTAAATGAATGTTAACTATGTAACATTAATTTTTCAAAAATGCTTTGCTGTTTACAAAGCACTTTTGAAAAGAGATTTGCCATGAAATGTATAGTTGAAAGAAGGTCATTTGTTGTGTGTGTGTGTGTGTGTGTGTGTGTGTGTATAGGGAGGAAAGAAAGGAGAGAGAAAGAGAAAGAGATTAAATCTTCTCTGAATATGCTGAAAAACTGATATAACATCTGAAAATATAATATCTAAACCCTCTAATTATACAGACTGCTTTCACTTTACTTCACTTTTAGGAAACAATGGCAAGCAAAATATTATCAAAGTAGAGTTCTGGGGCCAGTAAAAATACAGTACAGTTAGTTGTCTGAGCCTTTTCGTATTAGCATTTGTAGTAATGAACAGTAAGAAATTATGTTCAGAATATATTGTAAGACCTCAACTAAGCAAAAATATTTGTAATTTCTTTTATTGTACTTGTTAATTTGTTTAGGGAGATATTCGAAAACAAGAGACAAAAAGAACTCCTAGAAAAATTAACATGTATAGGAAGATGTACAAGAGAATAAAAACAAATAAACAGATTTATCATCTGTAAAGTATTTATATCTAGGTATGTGAAAAAGTATTTTAATGAATAAAGAACCAAACTGATATTGAAGTTAATTAGAATAAAGGAATTATAACTAAAATTGTTCCTTTCCCATCATATCAGAATGTTAACTTTCAGCATATGATATTTATATGATAAATGATGCTTGAATTAAGTAACTTTGATAAAACTAAGTGCCTTCACTTCACCAGTATAATTTATATATTGGGCTGTAAATACCATTTTTAACTATAAGAGATCTTGTTCCTGAATATGGAAATTCTAACTAAAGACAAAGATCAAGAAATTGGTGTTGGTTACAAGGGTTTCCTATCTCAGTGACCCCTGGGATATTGAGTTGAGAAGCAAATAATTCTTTTTTACAGCTGCTTCCTTCATTGAAATACGTAGCAAAGAAAAAGATATTTTAAAAATATAAATTTTTTTAAATGTAAACATATGCTACTCATTGAATGGTTGAGTTTTTTTTAAGGGTAAAGAGTAATAATTCCAAGTATTAGAAATGTCCTAAGCGTGTTTAGGTTTGGCTCTATTGGCAAGCTCAAAAAGGTAAAAGAGGGCAATTATCTCCTCCCTGGTGCTCATTCCAATTCATTCCTTGTTCCATTTTTGTGTCTATAAAGATAGAATCATTCATTTTAACAATGAGACCCTGATCTCTTGTTGTCTTCTCTAAATAAGGCCAAAATCTTGAAAATCAAGCGTGTGCTTAAATAGAGGTTAGAAGACCATACTGCATAATTCAAGAAAGACTTGATTGGACACTATTTTGTTGTGAAAAACATATCTTGTAGCCCATTGAAGGGTATATGCTTCCTAATAAGCTGAAAGACTTGATATGTCTCTTAGTTACTTCCATGGATTAGTGTAAAATTGGGAGAGTCTGGCCCAGCACATAATAATGTAAAAATATATAATATATGCCATTCAGTTTGTTACAGAATGAATAATTTTACATTTTTACTTAGTCAGTGACTGCATTCCTAGCAAGAGCATTGAAGTGAAAAGACACTGGCTTCTGATACTAGATGAGATCATCATTCTGTGCACACTTGTGGCAAGTCATTTAACTGCTCTTGGACTTCCTTTATTCCTCTAGTGACTAAATAGCTACTGAGGTCTCTTCTAGTTCTAAAAGCCAAGGAGTTGAGACTTCCAGTTGCTCATTCTGTGTTCTGTAGTTTTGAACATCGTTAATATTATTAAATATTTTACCTCATTATTTCCTGTGGAGGACCAACAATCCCTTTTGAAAAGGAGTTATGGTAATTTTATATTAGTACTACTTTAAAAAGGTAAAGAATAGCCAACTAAAATCTAAATATTTAGTAGAGCTTCAGACATTACAATTAGGCTACCAACTATTTCAACACATTTTCTACACCGATCTGGGCTTGGTCAGGAGGAGAGAGTTATTTCTCCGGTGACCTGTGATCATCCAGGCTAGAGGTTGTGATCCAAGGTGGAACCAAGGAGCCCTTTTCTGATAGGTCATACTGCCTGAGTTTGAACTTGGCTCTACCACTTACTTGCTTGTAACCTTGGGCACGTAAACTCTTTGAGCTTCTGTTTCCTCCTGTGTGAAATGGGTGTAGTGACAGCACCACTTCATAAAGCCATTGTGAGAGTCAATGAGATGATTTATGGAAGATACTGAGAAGAACTTTAGCATATGTTAGTACTCAATAAATTTTTCCCATTTTATTCATTTCAGGACAATCACCCCTTTGCTCTGAACTTCTATACCAATTATTGTCCATATCATACAATTTGTCACTAATTTCATGCCGCCATTCATTGTTTGCTGTCATTTCCATAGCAGATGTGGGCTTGAAGTGAATGATTGGTTTCCATAGCTTTTTTTTTTTTTATTGAAGAGAATTAAAAGTTATCTCGATAGGTCCTAGACCTACATCTATTTGCTTATTTGTTTGTTTATACATGGAGAATTTATTTTCAAATAAATTCTATGTAGGGCTCAAAGATTGTCACTTACAAACCACTCTCCTGAGAGTCAGGATATCTTCCTCTGAGTGAGGAAATCCCACAGGGAGAACCAAAGATCACCGGAGATAGTCGGACCACAGGAAAGGGAAACCAGATTTGTTGTCTAAACACTAAAGAGGCTAGTTTGTGACAAGTGCAAATACATTAAATTCTTGTGGTTTTATACCTTTTAGATTTTCTTCTGCAGATATTTCATTATCTGTGAATTTCTAAGAACTGACTAGTAGCATATCGGAACATAAATTATAACAAAGAGCTCTGTAGAATCATGGTGTTGAATGGTTTCTTTATTTGTTTTCTTATATTGACTTATCCCTACTTCACTCTCCCAAAAGTATAAGAATCTGTCTTTCTTGTGAGCAAAACTTCATGTTTGTAGCTACAGTCTTTTTCTCTTAGTGGTCTGTACAGACACTTTTTAATCGGTCTCTAAGCTTACTTTCCAATACTTCAAATGCTCTTTAGTATCTAATTATCATCTCATTTTTTCACATGTTCCTTACACTTCATAATTATGCCACTAATTTACATAAATTAAATTCAAAAAGCCATCCCTTATCTCAGGGCTTAGTAGATATTTTTTCTCATGTTGGTGAGGTCTATCTTTGACCACAGCCATTCTTACATAAAATATTAGCCCCTTATGTAGAACTGCCCTAAAAATCCCCAGAATATGCTCAATAATATGAAAACTTTTGGCTATTTTCACAAGTGCAAGAGGATATTTGACAGATATAAGCAATGTTTCAGGGTGGAAATTTATAACAATTTTGAAATGCCAGATCTTCATTCTGAGAGAAAATATTTCTCCAGATATCTTTTTATTAAAGGAGAAATTCTCACCTTGCCCAGATATATAGACATGGATGTAACAGAAGTATTAAGAGGAGATAAACTAAACGACCTATTCAGATGTCTTCCAATTTTAAAATTATGTGATTTCTAAATTCTGAAATACTAAGAAGGAAACGTGCTGATGTTGCCACACAAATACAAAACTAAAATTTTTACTAGCCAGTGTGAGAGGAAGAATTGAAATTTAAAAGGAAACTATTCTACATGCTGTAGTCTGGAGCGATTACTCTGGATCCATAAATTTGTAAACCACAAATTACACTGCACCTTATTACTGCACAAGTGAAAAGTGCAGTAGATTTCAGTAGCTCACGCCATGTTATCTGTAATCCATTATACCCATAAGTAATTTAATTCAAAGCATAACTTTTAAAAAAGAAATTAATCCTACCTCCTTATAGTTACACTCACCTAGGGCATAAACACCTAGATTTATTGGCACTAGGAAATTTGGTGCTTCCATCCATTTGGAACTACCATAGACTTAGGCATCAATGAAGACAACTTGGAATTTGAGCTTTGCTACCAAAAAAAAAGTAGTCCTTGAATAGACTCATGGCCTTATGGAATTGGAATCCATCCCTCAGCTATAAATTCAATTGGCTTACGAGGCCCTACTTGGTGTGGCTGTCATTAACCTGGTTTTTCTCCCTTACTCCCCTCCAGTCCCACTGGCCTGCTTTCTGTTTTTCATATATGTCCTGTACCCTCACACTGCTCCCTCCCCCTGCCACTATCACCACCACAGGACTTTTGCACATGTTCACTCTCTGCTTTGTCTGGTACATTCCTACTCATTCTTCAGATCTCAATTCAGTAGTCACCCCCTTTGGGAAGTTTCCATGTCCCTGTAAGAAGGTCAAATCCTCTTATTCTAAGACACGTATCTTCCTCTTAGCATTAGTGATGATTGTGATTTTGCATTTGTTATTTGTCATTCTTTAACAATGTCTGTCTCCTCCACTGGACTATAATATCTGAGAGGAGACAGTGCCAGGTCCTGTCACCATTTTATCCCCAGGGCCCACCCAGCATATAATATGCGTTCAGTGATTATGCGCTGAAACAAAGAGTGAGTGAATGGCAGAGAACGAGAACGTAAAGAGCATCAACTGCTTTTTAAAAATTCAATATCCTTTATACAAATTTAAGAAGATAGTGAAACTGTGAAGAGGGAGTACAGCTAAAGGAAAACAGGAAAAGGAGGGTAGAGAAGAAAAGCTGAATTAATGGAAGGCAGAGCGGGTAGTAATAGTAATAACAACAGAAACAACCACAGGAGGTGGAACGTTATAGGAAATTATATGGAGGAATTCAGTATATGGGCAAACAAACCTACACATTTCAAATAATCTTTGAGGAAATGACTGTGTCGTGTTAAGACCCCCTTCATTAATGTCACTTGTGAGAATATACAGTAAAAGTGGCAAAGTAAATTGCAACAACAAAAATAATATCTTAGATAATAGAGTGCAGTCACCTACTGTGTGGCTGATTGCATGAACTACTCTAATCTAATAGATATAGGTGTGTTTAGATATTGACTACGTAGTGAATGACAAAAGAAGTTTACTTTAAACTTGGTGCAAAATTTGAATAAGATGAACATAATCTTTTGATTTATCCTGTAATATCATATGTGTGTTCTTGCTGCAGGGAAATTACAGAGAGGGAAAAGAACTCAGAGTTTGCAATCAGATATTTTGATGTCAAATCCTCAGGTCCTCAGGCTGCATGGCCAATCTTATTTCTCCCTCAGCTGAGGTTTCCTAGTTGTAGGATAACGACTCTCTGCTATACCTGTAAATCCTGTTTTCTCAGACTCTTAGTACGTTAGTATGGATCTCACTTCCACCCGTAGAGAGTGAAGTTAGCTTTCAGTGCATGCTGCAGGTCCCTGGCAGCAATGACACGAGAAGTATTGGATTTAACCCTCGTCCCCGTCCCCGCCCCCCCTTTCCGCCTCCTTTATTTCCCCCTCTGTGCTGTCTTGGCTTTGTGTTTTAGACAATCACTTAGCCTCTCTGAACTTAAGTTTCCTCTGGAACATTCCATGAAATATTGTCTCTTAAAAGTGCTTTGTAAATTGAGAAAACATCCTATATCTTTTTGTAACTTTTATTATACCACTAAGTCTTTAAAAACAGCCGGCCAAATTTTTGTCTGATTGTAAGTACCTTAAAGATACCAAGCACTGATGTAGTTGATTCTTAGGGAAAAGAGCAGAGCAAGTCTCAATATTTAAGCCAAAACTCACTGAAAAAGTAAAAGGCTTTATTAGCAAATATAATGGCTACACGGGCTGATTTCTATGCACAGAGTGAACTTGCTCTTTCTAATCCAGACGTGGCATTAAATAGCCAGATCGTGCTTCTTTGTTATCAAGTGAACAATTACAAAATCCTTCCAATTTTATCTCCCTCTCATCCTCCCTTTCCATTCCTACCCCGTGACTTACTTCAGATGCTCGGTGTGTCCTTGTCATTAAGGAGTGGCTATGGGGCAGAATTGCAGGACCACAGGACACCAAGTGTCTATATTCCTATCATCACTTATTCATTTTTCATCCATTCATCAATATGTTGAGAGCTGACTCCATTCCCTGCATGGGGTAGATGTGGGAACGTGGAGTAGAGAAAGGCTGGGGGCAGGAATACTAGGATGCAGTTTTAAATAGCTCCCTGCAAAGAAGTGTATCATTTCACTCAAAATAAAAGTTCTTATAATCTTAATTCATCTCCATGTCTCTGGTTCATTGGGATTTGAACTGAGGATAAATTGTACCATATGTTTACCTTTTTGAGTCTAGGCTGGTACTTTTCGTGTTTACAAAATATGTATAAATGTAACTATATGGAAAAATTATTTAATGTCTTCTCACAAACCCTTCGCAATTCTAAGCAATGGTTTCATCTTTTCAGATTAAATTATCAGGTTATTTGTTTGTTTATTTCTGAGGTGTTTTCTTATCAGATGGACTGGGAGAAATCAGAGTGAGGAGGATACAGCTTCAGCATGGAGTTGGGTGGAGAATGCGGTTTCTATTAGAACACGTACAATTAAAATAATTGTGAGCCCTTTCTTGGCTGTATGTATTCTCTAGAGGAGAAGCTCACTTTCCCCTTAGAGCTGGAGCATCTGGGGAAAGAGGGAAATGACAAGTGGTGTCACTTCCTGAAATCGCACTTATTTACAAAAAGAAACATGGATCCCAGCATCTCCTTTACTCATATTTTCACCTGGCATCTACAGATAAAGGAAGATGAAGAGAAATGGGAAAGTGCTGCCTGTGTAGAAACATTAGAAGGGGATTTAGAGGCCATTCTATCTTTCAGCTACAACCACATAAATTACATTGGATTAAAACAGTGCAGGTCACTTGGAGAAACACAGCCCAATGACCTTTACATTTCTAAGGCAGCCCAAATTTCAAATTAATCCCTTCTTTCATGCCTTGCTTTGGAAAGATGGCTAAGATTAAACATAGAAAGAAAGGATTTAATTTCAGTTTTACAAAGACTCTTTCAGTAGTTTCAAAAATATATCTTTCTCTTTGAACAAAGAACCTTTGCAAAAAGTTGATCTGCAAATGCATATTAAAAAGCAGGCTGCTGTAGAGACGAGCTGTGATCCTATGAACTTCTCAGAGGCTGTAAAATGCCAATGCTAGGTCTTGAGGGAGTTGACATTATTCATTAAAGTCCCCTGTTTGAATCCCAGTGAATGTCTCATCCAAGGTTCAGAGTGAAGAGTAAAAGGAATGGAAAACACCTCTGCCCCCTTGCCAAGTTCAGTTAGGGGAAGGAAGAGAGAGGGAAGGAGGCCTGTTTAATTGGGAGATAAAGAAGGGAACTTCAGAGGCATTTGTATCTACTCAAAAAACAAGACGGGAGAGTTAAAGTTAACAATAATATGGGCTTCTCCTTTGATCCTTTTAGTGTCTCCCTAATCAAACAATTTTTTGCTGTCATATTCACATTAGCCACTATGTCCCTATTGTAAGTCTTTAGCTTTACAAACTTAGTGTATAGGATTATCTCTAATTAATAGATGGTTCCAATTTAATAATATTATATGTCTATTTTGTATGTAGCACACCATGTGAATACAGAAATACAGACAAGAGCCCACTTCCTTATGAAGTAGACGAGGTAGTTAAAAAAGGAAGCAAGGTGAACAATCAGGAAACACTAATATGTTAGTAGGAGGTAACAGATGTTTATGTGCCAAACTGGTGTAAACACCAGCATGTATAATATGAGAGAGAGAACAATGTGCATTAAGATGGTTGAGGAGGATTCAAGGAGGAACTGAGCCCTGGCTAAGTTCCTTGTTTGGTTGGGAATTAAGATTGGGGCTGAGAGGAAAAAATGTGCGAGGTGGGACAGCAGAAGCAAAGTCCAAGGGCATAAATAAACATGGACTGTGGAGAAGCATGGTGGTGAAAGAAACCCAACTTTGGAGTCCACAAATCTGAATGGGAATGCTCATTCAGATCTTGACGTGCCATACAATCCTGGGGAAGGTACCGAACCACTCCAAGTTCCTGTGTGAGTGATATGCTGGATCCAAGTTTGTGAAATATTCAGGAATTTTATGAGCTGGTTGTTAAAGTTTGGTAGCTTGAACCAGGCTACAGTGGGAGAATTTACCCTTGAAAATTGACAAACCCTACAAATCCAGACTCTTTTTTTGTGTGTGTAGCTGGTTTAGCAGAATACCATTGCCCTGGTTCAGTATTAATAAAACAAGAATAATAGTATCTGCCTCCCAGCATTGTTGTGAAGGGTACAGATAATGTGTAAAATGTCTAGCATGATTATAGTCCACACAGGTGATTCTCAAGAGATGATAGTTACAGTTATAAATGTAATAGTGTGAAGAGATTGTCCCATCAAAGGAACAGCAGGATGTGGAGTTGAGTAGGTAGGTTGAGCTAGCCAGGGACAGTGGTCTTTCAGTGCCTCAGTACCAAAGTATGACCTCAGATATGATTCTTCATCACTCATTTTTACCCTGAAACAATTTTACTTTTATTCTTTAGAAAAAAGAGTTGAGTTCTTCTCACTACGTTAATTCATCAATGATGTGAAAGCCCTGCCTTAACAGACTATTGACATATGATTATTTCTGAGCTAAGGGGGACTTGTGAGACTACTGAAAGATGTTTAGAGAGCATTTACGAAGAACCATTGGATTATGTGGTGTCACTTCTTCAACTGTCAACATTTCTCTTACTGAAAGTGACAGAAATGTTTTTGTGTTACTAAAGTTTGACAAACTGTTTAGCTTATAGTATAATCTCAGGTAGAATAATTAGCTCTATTGGGATATGAAACTAATTTTAAGAATATTTGGTGATTGTTAACCTAAATCGAAAGAATGAGAAGCTTTCTCCCTTCGGGATCTCCTCCAGCTGTGACCCAGCTATATTGAAGTTTTTTTCCTTGAATTCAAGACACCTGGTTTTGTTTGCCAAGCTGTCTGAAAAAACTACTCAATAATAAATCTCGCGCCATTTTTCCCCATTTATGCGATGAAAATCTGAAGAATAAATAATGGTTCCTGTTTTGTTTTTGTTTTTACAAAGTACTGGTGAACAAAGGACTCTCTGCACGTCTTGTGTTGTTGTTGTTGCGTTCTGCTTTTCTTCTCCTGTTCCACGCCCTCCTGGCAAAAGAATGTGGAGAAAAGTATAGTGCAGATTGTTGGAATCTGGAATGAAATGTCTATCTATTCAAATAATTTCTGTCTGCCGTATTTGTTGTAAATGGCTAATGCCACTAAAAGCAAAAGTTTTCCATGAAAAGTGCAGCAGTTTTCCAAGAAAATTTTGCTGGTTCACGTTTTGTGTGTTCTCACATCTGACTGCTTTCAAATTTTAATAAGATGTTTTATTTGAGAATCTTTTAACTTAGCCAAGTAAAAGTGAAATACTATAAATGTATATGGATTTGACTAAGAAATAGGGTCTTATTTTCAAGTAAAGCGCAAAAAAGATCCAGTGGCTTGCAGTTCCTCGGTCTCATCCTACAGTTTTGTCCCAAAGCTGCCATGCTGGCTCCTGTCTGCAAAATATGCCCACCCTACCCTTGAAAGACCTTTCTTGCCGTCACAGATGCCAGCAACAAATGCCAGAAAATGTTGGCACCTACAAAATTGCTGTCATTACTCATTAGCAGGCATCAAAATGTCCTAATAATACTCTTTGCCATCATCCAAGCCTGTTGAGACATCAATTATGCATGTCTTGCTTGCCAAGTCATGTGATCAACTTTCACTATGCTGCATAGAGCCAAGTGAGGCCATCGGTTAGATTGGATAAAGAAACATTTCTAAGAGTTTGGCTGTGGAAAGAGAAATTCTTTCCATCCATATTACTGCGATGGAATTCAGAGCTCTAGAAAACTCTCTGTGTTTTCTACCATAGGGCTATCTGTTGCTGAGTTGCCTCACTTAGAAAACATTCAAGAATTCAATGGAAAGCATATTCCTACTCAGAAAATACTAGCATATTAAGGCTCTTTTATGGTTGCAGTGACATATAGACTTTCTGAATTAATAAAACCTGAATTTTGTTAGGCCAGGTTGATTATTCGGAAAGTTCCTTAACTATCTGAAGATAGGTAAATTGAACAAGCTTTGTTAATTCATTGTCCAAAAGGATTATTTTTTCCTTTGTATAATTCTTTAAATCAAGCTGACTTAAGCTATGTGAAAGAGAAGAAAATACCCTGAACCTCCACAGGGGGGATTCTCAGTGAGAGAGACTGTCTCGCCTTCTCACGCCACAGCGGTTCTGGGAAAGAAGTGTTGGAACCGCACATCTCTTAGACGCCCTTGAGGAAGGCAGGGAGGGAACTCCAGGCAGCAATACTTGCTTCCTAGTTATTAGTGGGAGCACCTACTACTCTGTGATCACAGCACCTACTGGAGAAGCCTGAGCTATTATAGAACATCTCTTCTCTTCTCAGCTGGCCGTGTGGCCAATTAGCCACAAGGCCAGTCATCCAAAGGGTGCTGAAGTGGGACAGAGCCAGGAAGAGGAAGCGGAATCAGTGATGGTGACAGAAGCACGGTGATTGCAGGATGAATCCTCCTCTTCTCATCGATGCTGCATCCACTGCTTAGGACATATTTTCCACTATTAACACATAAAATGTAGCAACAACTCTGTCTCGCAACTTTTGCTTCACCTCAGTGCCATTGCCACAGATCTACTGAATAGAGGTCATTTTCACACGGCTTCATTTCTATAGCCTATGCTAGGTTTTCGGGCTAACATACGTTTCAGAAATAAAAATAATGATACAGAATGATTCATAGGGCAGAAATAATATTGAAGACAGATTTATTGAGAAGCATTTGAATTGCTATTAGCAATCAAGGAAGAAAGTTTATCAATAGAAAACATTTCCCTATATCCCTGATACACATAGATTAGATATTGAAAGACCTTACACATAGTAAAAGCATGTCAGTTTAAAGCCCAAGTAATTTATTTATTATATAAAACATTCTAAGCAATTTTGAATTAAGATTTCAGTTTGCATTCAAACTGGCACTTCTTTTTCCTACTTGTCATCACCCTGCTCTTCCCATCTCCCACTTCTCTTAGATGAGACAAATGAGTATCAGGCCCTAAATTCTACTGCATATGGTTCCTCAGCCAAGGAATGGGTTCACTTTGACACTTGATTAACATCAATTTCACATGTGGTGAACAAAAAAACAAATTTGGGGATGGCCTAGTGGTTAAGTTCGGCGCTCTCCGCTCCAGCGACCTGGGTTCAGCTCCAGGGTGCAGACCTACACCACTCACCAGCTGCCATGCTATGGCAGCGACCCACATACAAAGTAGAGGAAGACTGGCACAGATGTTAGCTCAGGGCGAGTCTTCCTCAAGCAAAAAGAGGAAGATTGGCAACAGATGTCAGCTTGGGGCAAATCTTCCTCAGCAAAAACAAAAAAACAAAAAAACAAAACACAAAGACAAATTTAATCTGCACACACTGTAATTTTTCTTGCTGGGATCATTTAGATTCCAGCAGTCTCTGTATTGATTAGTTTAAGAAAACTGTGTTTCTACTGGGCTTTTTTAAGGAGGATGCCCAGTGGAAGATCATACTTGAATCTTGAGGGACTCTTTACTTTTCAAAAGTGCAACAAATAGAACTTTGATGGTTGGGAAGATGGGCTTATTATCCATAGACTTAAATAAATTAAGAATAAATATACAAAGTTTATGGAGGGATAGTTTAGTAGATATTTTGAAATACTTATTGATGTAATAGTCTATTAAGATTAGAGATTACACCTAAAAAAATAAAGTAGATGCCCTGAAATGCTGTGTTCTTACTGTCTTCTAATCAAGAGGTCTGTGGCCACCCCAGTTTCCTGAATTTTGTCCTGCTTCTCTTCTCCAGTATGTGGCTACCTTCTTTCAGGCAAAGATGGAGGACTTTAAGCAGGATCAGTGGAGGGAGAGAACTTGGAGGAGACTTGGTAGAGTGGGTGGAGAGAGAAGGAGTATTAACCTTTGACTTGCAAGGCTAATTTAATAGAGTTTCTGGCTCCCTTGCTTTCTACAATGTGATCTGTGGATGGAGAGGAGACTTTGTGCATATTTCAAGTAGCCCTAGAGATCACACAAATGCAATTCAGAAGAAATAAACATGTATTTATTTTTAAAGTCACTTTACTGCCTGCCTTAGATTTAAATATATACTTAAGGCCAAAAAGCATTTTTAAAGTCAAGTCAAAAGAACAGCATTTTTTATCAACAAAACCAGAGCAAGATTCAAAAAAAAAGTAATGGCAGTAAGCATGAGTGATTGGCATAATGCCTCTTTTGGAGTCATTTATAGATAAAATTGAGACATGAATGAAATGCCCTCTAATCTATCACCGGTGTTTGCTATTTTCTCCTTTATGAAGATGGATATTCCATTCATAAGAAACAATGAGAGATTGTTTCTTGACAATCTCTTGACAATTGACAATCCCAATGAGAGATTATAAATTAGTTACTAAAACTTACTGAAGACAAAAGCACAAACATTTTTACATTACAAATATTAATGCAAAAATAGACCAGTCTGGTTTCTTACAAATTACCAAGACAAAGATAAACACATTGACAGCTGTTACACTAGAAAGATAGCAAATAGAAATCAAAACAAATCCTACGTACACACTTACTGAGGCCTACTTCATACAAGCCTCTCTCTGTGTCATCAGTAACCACTTTACGTTGAAATAAGCTCTCTGACAACCTGCTGTAACTTCTCAGGGCACTGAGCATGTCTTTTTCATTTTTGGACACAAGTGCCTAGCTCGTTGCTTAGCACCTGGTAAGTATTAAATCAATTTTTGAGCAACTGAACTGTAATTGTGTCTACATGCATGTGCATGCTTACACACACACACACACATACACATCATACCTCTGAAATGACTGTAAAGATACGTTTATCCTCTCTGAATGTAAAAGCCCACATGATGGAGGGTCTCTTTGTGGGGTCCAGCATCTTATAATAAAATCCCTTTTCTTTCTCAGTAAGAGAATAACTTTCCTTTCAATTGATAATGTTCCTGATATTTGGTCCATGATACTTTCATTATGCCAAATTTTGCTCTATAGAAAATAGGATGAAAAGCAGACTCCAGTATCAACAGAACTGACTCCCACTTAAACGTTTTGGTGAACTATGGGGCAGAGACTCTATTCATGATCAGAAAAGTGTCAGAAAGCAATTGTTGAGTGAGGGGTACTTTCTGTGCTTTCCTTATAGATGACTCCAAGAGATGGGATGCTTTGTGTATCAGCTTCCTAGGGCTGCCATCACAAATGACCACAAACTTGGTGGCTTAAAACAACAATTTATTCTCTCTCAGCTCTGGAAGCCAAAAGTCCAAAATCAAGGTGTCAGTAGGCTCATCTCCCTCTGAAGCCTCTAGAGAAGAATTCCACCTTGCTTCTTTCTTGCTGCTGGTGGCGGCCAGCAGTTTTTGGTGTTCCTTGGCTTTTGTAGTCTTAACACTTCAATCTCTGTCTCCATCTGCACGTGGTCTTCTTCCCTGTGTGTCTATGTCTGTGTGTCTGAATCTCTCTCTCATTTCTCTTATAAAGACACAAGTTGTTGGATTTAGGGTCCTACTAATCCAGTATGACTCATCTTATTAATTACATCTGCAAAGATGCCATTTCCAAATACAGTCCCATCCTGAGTTTCTTGGTCGGCATAAGTTTTGGTAGGCACTATTCAGCCCACTACACTATGCATGCTCACATCTGTCCCTCTATGTAGTTCCATGCATCCCCTTGTGCTTTCCTATCTCCACGTTTTTGCTTATGCCAGCCCCAAAGTCCACCCTACAATGCTCTTTTCTCCACTTTCAAACTTTATGCTCTGTAGGGTCTAGGTCACAGTCTCTTTCTATTTTGTGAGATCTTCTCTTACCATTCAAGCTTAAAGTGATTTCTCTCTCATTTTTTTTCCTTATTTTCCATAGCAATTATTATCTGTATGATTTCCCTGGTATTTATACACTTAGTCATATTTTTCCAAATGTTTTGTTCACAGTTTTTTCCCCCAGAACATAAATTCTGTCGGCATTGGTCAACTATTCCCATACTTTTTACAAAACCTAGTAGTCAGTATTTGTTGATTACATCTTTAATTTTGAGCATGCACTGTGGGTTGAAAGAACATTAATGGGAACAGAGGGAAGTACCCTAAGTACTGAACTTTACATTTATTATCTCATATAATCTTCAAAATTGCGTATCAGGAAGACGTTATTCCATTTTACAGATTAAAAAACTGAGGTTCAAAGTACTTGGCAGAGTCAGGATTTCAGACTATTCACCGTCTGTTGTGTGAAATCGGTGTTTTACCATACTGCCTCCCTTCTGGCAAAGCTTTTCCAACTTTCAGAGCATCGAAAATCCCGTGAACATGGAGACTATTTTGAGAAGTGGTCTCGAAAAGTTGATTTTATAATGAAGGGTAGAGTAGAGGAGCCACATCCCACAGTTTCTGACTTGAGTCTCCACCAATGTTGATCACGTTAGCGGCTGCTGTGGGAGCAAGTTAGAGGAGCTCTGACAGAAACAGAGGGGCACTCAATTGCTTATAGGTGTATATGAGCTCAGAGACCTCCAAGGATCTCAGCACTCATTTGTTACAATGACGCCATTTTATAGAGACAATATGAAATCATTGAAAACCTTTGGAAACCTCAAAGAAAGACTGTATTTAAATTATTTAAAAATTTCTGGTTTGTATTTCTGATATATTTCTGTTAGTGTAACTGTGTGTGCATCTACCACATACCTATACAACTGGTAAACTATTACCTTGTGAATCAGAAAGCCCATTTCCCAGGCATTTTGGGTTAGTGGAATCTGTCCTTTGCTACCCTGACCATATGGGACATGATTAAACGTGCATACATGTGTACATACACACACACACAATGATGCAAACTTCAGCAAGTCATCAGAGGCTGACTTTCTACAGGCTAACTTTTTTGACTTGATTGCTCATTCATAAAATGTTATTGTGATGTACATTCCCACACAGACTTTCCTCCTCTCTCTAAAGGATGGAGACCCAGATGCTGCAAAGCTCTCTGTGGGCTGCTGGCTCAGAAACAGTTCTCTCAGCACTCTTCTGACATTATTAATGGCCCTGATGTGCAAACCCAGAATAAAATAGAATTAAAATCAAAAGTTAATTTCAAGCTCCATTAGAAATTAAAGGTGTTGGGAAAGAAATCAATATTTGCCAAGTGCCAAATGACTAAATTCAAAGCAATTAATTCTATTATTTTGTAACTTCTAAAAACTATAAAGGACCTTCAAACTATAAAATGTTGCCACGGTCACACATATACACTATATGTGACTAAAAATAATGAGAATGATTTCCAGAAGCAACAAGCAAAAATCTATTTTGTTACTTTATAGCCACACCATGTAGTATACACACTAAAATGCGTGTCTGAAAATAGAGCCAATTATTCTGTAAAATTCGTGGCTATTTCCAGCAATTACCAACACTCAGTTGTAAATCTGGGAGGATTTAAAAGACAGAAATGATGCAAAAGAGCAAAGAGATTTATTTAAATGGAATAAATGTGTTCATTTCCTTAATTTTACTTTGTCTTTTTTCCAGCTTCTTTTTATGTAATACCATAGATTACCAAACAAATGACCTTAAAACACTGTAGTTCTAACTAGTATAAAGTATTTTGCAACCCGTAGAGTTGTATTTCATAAAAGACACAAAACTACACTCAGTAAAAGCTTTTACATGTCAGAATCGTTGCCACTTCTTCTCTGTCGTGCCTTTTGGGGAAAGTCTGAGTTAACAAATGGATCTTTATCAGGTCAAGAAAGAGCAGAGTCAAATGGGTCTGCATCAGACTTTGTAATGAGGACATGTCACTTGTTCCCTCTCCCTGTCAAGAAGAACCATTGTGAGAACTGACTCAAGCATCTCTTATCACTTCACCAGACGGGGTGAATGATTATAACAGATAATGTGGAAAACCAGTTCTTCCCTAAGGAAATGTCCTGAGGCTTCTGGTCAAACCTTCCTCTCTTTGTAATAAAAATAGTCAATACGATTAAGACCTAATAGCAATAGAAAAAGACACTGGGACCATTCTAAGACTCGTCAGCAATAGAGAACGGAGCAATCATTGGCAACAGCCTCCTGTTCTTCAGGTTTCTGAACTTTAACACATTCTTCCAATGGCTGATATTCAACTCCTTGACCTTTTAAAAGTGATATCTTTTTAAATTCTATTAGATGTACTCTCCCTAAAGGTGTGACTCATCTGACCAAATGATAGATAAAGTTGGGTTTGGGGAGGGGAGCTGCCTGGCCCAGCGTCCTCCATCCACTGTCTTTGTTGTTGCTCTTCAGAGTTCCGTACTAGCTCTAACAGAAACAACCTTGTCAGACCAGATTGATTTTTGACTCTCTTAACTTCCCTGTTGTTCAATTTTTCTTCCCTTTTTTGATATTTTAAAAGGAGAATGGATGCTGGAGTAAGATAGACTGGTGTTCCAGCCCCAACTCTCTCACTTACTGTCTGTACGGTCCTAGGTGGTGACTTAACCTCCCTGATCTCTTTCTTCTTCCCATGTATAAGACAAATGATAAGTCTTACCTGCCAAGGTTTTTCGTTTTTTGTGTTCTTAAGAATTTAGAATGTATGTGAAGTGGACGCTCATTACCAGGCATACCGTGGGCCCTCAAAAGTAGCAGCCATTGGTGTTGTCATGGATCTCCACTTCCTGGGTGGCCGGGGACTGCAGGTTCTCTCTCCCTCTTTTGTCAGACCTATTCTCGGGAGAGCATCGCATATCTAACGTTATTACTTGCAGGTGAACAAAAGTCAAAGGAAGCGAAAGGAAATAAGGAATGTCAGAAACTAGAATGCAGAGATGTGGAGATAGGGTAAGAATGAGGAGTGATATATGTTTAAAAACTGTGAATCTTTCTCAACATTTCTCATAAATGCAGCCAAGTATCTGAAGAAATCGTTCTTCTTTGCTGTCTCCTTCTGATGCTGATCAGCTCCTCAACATGGCTTCCATCTTCCCTGCTTCACTGAATCTGCTCTCTTCAGTGACCTCCATATTGGCAAATTGATGCCAATTTATTTAAATGGGGCATCTATATTTTATGTAAGTTGCCTCCTCCTTCTTATAGCAATTCCTTTGTTTTCT
The DNA here is from genome assembly GCF_057802395.1 of Ceratotherium simum simum. Taxonomy (NCBI): domain Eukaryota; kingdom Metazoa; phylum Chordata; class Mammalia; order Perissodactyla; family Rhinocerotidae; genus Ceratotherium; species Ceratotherium simum. The sequence continues at coordinate 101,564,875 of NC_141900.1, forward strand.
GTGACTCAACAAGCTCTTCATTTTGGTCCAGTTTGATTCAAGTTTTTTGTTTCCCTTCTAGGTCCTGCCTCACTCTTAAATGATGGTGCTCCCAGCTTTGTCCGCAGGCTTCTTCTCACTTACACACTTCCCCTTAATGCCCCACCTCTGTCCTCAATTTTGATTTATATAGTGAAGATTCCTTCATCTATATTGCTGGTCCAGAACATTCTGCTGGATCCGTTAAACTGCCTAATGGACAGTGGCTAGCACACAATAGGAATTTAATAAATAGTTCTTGATATATGATCATCTTAACATCCTACATGTTATATCCCTATAACAGTCTTAGTGTACTGAAAATCAACTTATCATTTCCCAGTGCCACCATCTTGCTTTTCCTCCTGTACTACCTATAACTGTAAACGGCCCATTAGAAACCCAGGCACTGAAGCTAGTAATATACACCCCACATCTAATCAGTCACTAATTTCAGCATATTCTGTCTCTGCAATATCATTCCTATCCTACCTTCCTCTCCAGGGCTACACCTCAGCTCAGGCTCTCCTCACTTCTGAGTAACTGCAGGGATCTTCCAGTCTTGATTTGAGAGCCTTCAGTTTATCCTTCACACATCTGCTAGACTGAAATTTCAAAAGTGAGAATCTGACGCCATCATTTCCCAGGTTAAAACCCTTTAATAAATCTTTAAATTTGTTCATAAAAAATTCAAATGTTGATGTCACAAAATGTTGCACCCACACCCCTCTCCCTTTTCTCCAGGCATTTGGAGCATGTTATAATGTTTTGTATAAGCCTTTGCACAGAATGCAATTCCTCCTCTTCCTCTTCTGGTTAATTAACTTCAACATGTTCATCAATACTCAGCTTAAGTCTCGTTTATTGCAGGAAACATTCTATCATCATGAATCTGATTTAAGACCCCACGCTTCATGCTCCCACAGCATGCAATGAAATAGCAATACAGAGCTATTGGATATTTGCTTCTTGATGTCGAAAACCATCTTACTTGACTTCTCATACCAATTCACAAGATAGGACTGATGTGGTAGGCACTCAACAAATGCCTGTTATATAATGTGTGAGGATTCCACGTATGCCCAGCCTACCACTCCCCAAACTACCGATTGGTAGGACTTTTGCTTGAAGGAAAGCAGCTGGGCTTGCACTAAACTTTGTCTTCTCTTTCTCTGTCCCATCCCTTCATGGTGCTTTTCCTCCCTAATCTGTAACAAATGAGGGAAGGTCTAATATCAGTCATTTATTTGGAAATTCTTTGGTATGAGTGGGATTCAATCACTGTCATTTTCCCCATCAATTATACTTTAACCTGGCTTATATCTAGTTGTAAAAGGAAAGACTAGGCTCCCAGTGAAAAAAAATTTCAGGGCAGAAAAACCTTACTGCTCCTTGCTTTCTTCCTTGTAAATTTAGCCTCTAATATAAGGTTTAATCCTTTTATGCTGCCTGGAATGTGTTCTGAGGTTTTCTCTGCAGGTTGTTCCATCTGGCAGTTAATTCCTAGGTACTTCTGGGAGCTGAAGCGAAGAAGGGTTTCAGCTTCAGGCACTGAACTTGGAGACCACCAGTCAGTCCATCAGTTCTACCTCTATCTGGTTTTTGTTTTGTTTTCTCTAAACCAGTAATTCTTAAATTTTAGTTTATTTGAGAATCACCCAGGTAAATCTATAAAGTACAGATTTCAGGGCACCGTCCCAAGAGTTTCTGATTCATAAGATCTGCAATAGGCCCAAGGAATCTGCATTTTAATGAGCTTACTAGAAGATTCTAAAGCAGATGACTGATACCAATTTAATAGGTGATACTTCCCCAGCGTTATCTCCATCCTACCAGAAGATGGAGGCTATCTGGGTTGTACTTATTCTAACTCTTTTCTTTCCTCGACTGTAGATTCACCAGACTCTGAGAGCTGAAACTCATCATTTAGTGACCTTTTACAGAGCTAATTCGCTGTCTGTTTTACCATAGTCTTGCAGTATCATTTCAGTCACTAGCTACATGGGCTCTCCTTTACTGTGTGATCAGGAGTTGCAGTCACCTCTTCTTCACCAGGACTCAGGACTTGGTGAAGAAGCAGACCACTGCAGAATAGACTGCCAAGGGGACTTCAGAAGGAAGAAGAGTCTCTTGGGGTCCTCACCCCCATCCATGGGAATGGTGGACAAGTGAAACCCAGGAGAGCTTAAATTTTGAATCACTCATTCCAGAATCTTTGTTTTTTAGGTTGAGTTAACTACAAATAGTGTTAGGAAAATAATGTTCCCCAAAAGTAAAATTATAACTGATGCCAACACAGAAGAGGAAAAAGTCTCCAAAAGTTTGATTTTACAGATCATAAGTGACATCCATACATTTTGAATTAATAATTCATAACTCCCAAGCAATCCATCATTATGCATTTTACAAAAGATGCAGTAGATTAATATATGATATATATTAATGCTTGTAAATTTTGTTTTATTACAGCACTTAATTTCTAACGTTTAAATTTCATGCGTTCCTGTAACATGCTCACACTTAAAAAATAGTAACAGGGGCCGGCCTGGTGGCGTAGCAGTTAAGTGCGCACGCTCCGCTGCTGCAGCCCGGGGTTCGCAGGTTCGGATCCGGGCGGGCACTGATGCACTGCTTGTCAAGCCATGCTGTGGCGGCGTCCCATATAAAGAGGAGGAAGATGGGCACAGATGTTAGCCCAGCGCCACTCTTCCTCAGCAAAAAGAGGAGGATTGGCGTTGGATGTTAGCTCAGAACTGGTCTTCCTCACACACACACAAAAAAAATAGTAACAATAGAGGAAGCTTTGTTTCCTGTTGTTGTGAATCCAGACCAAATAGATGGTGAGCTGCTCTGGCTGTGCATACAGACGACTCCAGTCCTTTTAGTGTTTCACCCCTCTGGCTGCCTTTTTCATGTCAGTGGCAAAAGGCAGTACATTTAGTACATCATGAATACCAAGCTGGCACTTTCTTGAACCCCACCTACCACTTTCTCCTTTTGTTCTGATCTTCATACACTATGTAAGAGTCAGTCGTACCAGTACCAAAAGTTCATAGAGTAATGATTTCACTGTTTAAATCTACGTTTCTTTAAGAATAGAGTTCTTTCTTTCTCAAGCTGGTTTCTTTTTTTAATGAAAAAGCTAATTATCCTTTAAAGCAACATTTTTTTTTGCATTTTGTAATAAACTAGGAAGTAATTTAGTAACTTTCTAATAGTAAGTTAATGAGTTTCATCGAAGAGCTAGTATCATGTGGTGCATATTTTTTATGTGTACATAATGTTTCTAAACTAAGCCCAGTTGATTTTTTAATTTTTTTACTTTTATCAGCAAGAAAGAGAGGCTAAAAACAGACTCATAGCTCCCCATTGTGCTTAATAGGAGTATTTAACAGCATCCTAACCTACTTAGGCACTGTGCACATGGAAAGCTCTTTGCAACAAAATAACAAGGATCAGAGACAAATCAGTATGGTAGGTACTAGAAAACCTTCATATTTCTTGTGTTCCTGCTATGCTGGTTGTCTTTGGATGAAACCTAACCTATTTTCTCTGACCTTGCATGAACAAAGAGGAATGCCTAGAGGTACTTTGTATAGTGGAAGATACAGGTGCCAATATAAACCTAAATAAAGTTTTTTTTGTTTGTTTATTTTTAATCACACTCACTAGCCTCATGATGAGGTAATTACCTTGTCAAAGCATTATAGTAGACTGTATTTTCTTGGAGGAGTTTTGATAAGAAAGATACAAACTGGGCAAATTTTTGAGGGAAGAAATAATATGAGAAAGATGAGAAAAAAGGATGGGGATACCACCTAATGTACATCATATCCTAAAACACAGAGCGTGTCAGCTACACTCTCTCGCTATAGCCATGCCCATAGATCTCAAATACCCATGCACTAACTTAGCATCAAAGCATCCACACTTCCATTTGCAGAGATGTTATTTTGAGATATTTTTCTGGAACCACCAGGGAGTACTTTCATTGACAGACAGAATAAAAATATTTTGGAATTTTTGCACATCTAAATCTTTGCTCATATAAAATATTTTTTTGTGCATCTAAGTCTTCAGTACTAAATATTCACATCAGCAATGTAAGGAAGGTGTATCTATAGGGATCAAAACTTCATACCACACACTGCTTATTTATGGTTTTGTCTTTTGATCAGACTGTCTGCAGTTTAGATCACAGAGATTCAGACCTATCCCAGAATCTGATCATATCCAACCTTCATAAGATGTTTTTTACATAACTAAATAAAAAAATCAAAACAGTAGGAAAATTTTCACGATATCACAAAGAGAAATTTTATACATTAGCTTATTTAAATTTGTTAACCATTAGAAAAGATAAGAATTTTTATTCTCATTTAAAGAATCAGAAATAGAATTTAGGGGCCGGCCCTGTGGTGTAGTGGTTAGGTTCGGTGTGCTCGGCTTCGGAGGCCCAGATTCATGGGTTTGGATCCCAGGTGCAGATCTACTCCACTCATCAGCCATGCTGTGGAGGCATCCCACATACAAAATAGAGATTGGTAGAGGTGTTAGCTCAGGGCTAATCTCCCTCAAGCAAAAAAAAAAAAAAAAAGAAAGAAATTGAATTTAAATCAAGATCTAGCCTCATTTTCCAGAAGCCAATATTTTTCAGCTTGAATATGACATTTGACCAACAATTCCATCTGGAATTATAGAGCAAAGAAATAATTAGACATATTTACAAACATTTGTGTATGATTTTCATCTTAGCACAGTTTTGGATGATAAAAAATAGCAAATTTTACCATCCATCTATAGGAGTATGGTAAAACAGATGATGCTGTAATGATATAATGACAAAATATAAAACTGTTAAAGTCATGAGGCAGAGCTATATTGTTTGACAGAGCTATATTGTTTGACATAGGAAACATAAGACTCTCCCTCTATACTATAAAGAAAATAAAACTAAAATCGGAATACGTAGTTTATAAATATATAAAAAGCATAAAATACTAAATTTTACAATTATAACAGTGATTTTTGCCAGGCCAGATGGGATTATAGGTCATTTTAATATTCTTTTTTATATTTTTTATGTATTAGCTGTATTCAAATAAACATGAATTATTTTTATAACAAATGATAAGCTTATTTCCATTTTTTAAATGTTGTGGTAAAGAAAAGATAAATAGGAATAAAAAGACCAGATATTGTCCTACTCTATTTTAAAACCCTAATCATGTTTTAAACATCTATTTATTTGTACAAATACCTAAATGGATTGTAAGCTCCTCAAGGAAAGAGATTGTGTGTTAATTGTCTTTTTTTCTCCCCTTAATGCTCTGCAAAAGGAAAAACAGTAGACGCACGGTAAATATTTTTTGAATAAATGTGCAGTCTTGATTAAGTCACTTTTCCTCTCTGAGGGTCATTTTTCTCATCTACAAGATACACATAAAGCTCTCTCCACCTCGCTGGAGATTGCTGTGAGGCTAAAAACGAGAAAACACGAGTTGAGCATGAAGAGCTCCATGTGTGCAGAGGAACATTGGACTGCCATCCTCAGGGGTGGCTAGAGGCAGCATTGGGAGGCAAGCAGGAAGCACAGGCTGCCCACCTGGGCCTGCCTGTGACACTCTAGGAACACCCGCTTTTCTCAGTGCCCTGCACATTCGTGTTTTAGCTCCAGCTTCCACCCACAGTTAATTTCATAAAAATAAGGACTCCTGCTTTAACCTCCTCCTAGTGGGATTTGCATTCTCACCAGAGATAAGAAATTATCAGCCAAGACAATGACCTGTTGCGGATTTTTCCCTGAAATCACCCCACACTTGCTTGCCCTCATCTGTGTGAAGGTCATCCATCAGCTCCCTTCATCAGAAGCCAAGAGTGCTTTGACGGGCAGCACTGCCGACTCAGGTCTCTGCTCTGCCTATGAAAAAATCATCAATCTGCTGGAACAAAATTCTATCCCTTTTTAAGAAAAATACCAGATGTTATTAAAAGTTATCTTCGTATTACATTTTAAAATGGGGAAAAATACAGTGATAGTAGACTTCAGTAGTGTATTTCCCATAGCCATAATGATAATACTGTATTAGGCAATAAGAAAAATACAAGGCAAATATAGTTCTTTATTCAGCCTTTTAAGTAAATTACAATTTTTTAGATAGGTAAAATATAGATAGATAGATGGATAGATAGATAGATAGATAGATAGATAGATAGATAGATAGATAGATGGATAGATAAATTTTTACATATTTTTGTTTATTTCATATTTTATATTTTCATAAAATATATGCATATATTTTAACAAATATATATTTGTTACCAAACATATATTTTATGCATATATAGATTTTTAAGTAGATTGTAATTTATTAGATTTATAAAATTATCTAAAAAATTGCAATCTACTTAAAAAATGTGCCATAGATATATTCGACCATATATATCTACCATATATATATAATTTTCCATATATATATAGTAGTCCGGCTTTCTAACATTTTATATACATATATATTATATATAGCATATGTGTAACATTAGAAAGATGGAAAACTATTTTAATCAAGAAAAAATCATGAAGAAATCTAGTCACATGCCTCAGGGAATGTAGTTTAGTGGAGTGTTTAGGGTAGCATGAGGCTAATTAAGTTAGGATTCTGAATTCTTAGAAAAGTGAGATTTAAACCAAAGTGAATTAGAGTTATATTGACAGAAAGTAGAGGATCATATAATCCAGTAAGCACTTATCCACTCCAAGCACAGAGACGAGAACGGGCACATCCTCCAGTTGCTAAGACCAAAACCCATCTTTGACGCCTCTCTCCACTCACACCCCACATCCAATCCATCAGCTAATTCAGCTCTCTCTGCCTCCATCACTACCGCTCTGGATCAAAGACCACTGTCCTTTACCCATTATTGCAGTGGCCTCCTACCTGGTCTCACCTTTACCACACTTCAGTCTACTCTCATCACAGCAGCCAGAACGATCTTGTTAAAATATATGTCCTGGTCACGTCAAATCTCTTCTCAAAGACAATGACCTCCAAGACCCTAAACCCTGTCTCTCTGATCTTGGCTTGTACTACCCTCCCAATTGTTTGTTTGCTCATGTGCTCACTCACCTCCAGCCATACTGGACATTTTGCTGTTCCATGAGCATATCAGGGCCATTACATTTGCTGTTCCCCCACATGCCTGCCTGCATGCTGAGCCCCATCAAATCCATCAAGTCACTGCTCAGATGTCACCTTCTCACTAAGACCTGCCTTGACAGCCATATTTAAAACTGTAATCACCTCACCTCAGTCCTCCTTATCTTCCTTGACTCCTTTATTTTTCTTTATAGCAATTATCACTTTTTAATATGCCATAGCATTTACTTATTCATTTGCTTTATTACCTGTCTCAGGTAACTGGCATGTAGATTATATGAGTTCAGGGATTTTTACCTGTTTTTGTTCATTATCATATCCTCAGTGTTTAAAATAGTGCCTGGCACATTAGTAGGTACCAAGTAAATTTTTGTTGGATAAATTAAATTTATTTATTTGTGTTGGAGACAGCAAGGAAACTAGTTTGGAGAGAAGTGGCTGAAATTAGACCTATAAGAGGTTATTTCAATAGATTTCCAGTTGAAAAATATTGAGGGCTTGTGTTAAGATAGTAGTTATTGGATGGTGTACTGATAATTAAATGAGAAGTAGAAATCAAAGTAAGATTTAAGTATAGATCCTAAAATAAATAGCCCCAAATTACTTTTTTCCTGGAAAATAATGTCTGACTCTATTTCCACAATTACAATACAAACAGAGGATTTACAAAATCTGGATGAGTTAATGAAAGATCAAAAATTTTTGGAATGTTACAAGAAAACTTGATAAAAGCCTTATAATGTGATAGCGAAAAATGTACAAATATTGCCAGGGGTTAATAAAAATTATCTACTGCTAATTATATGTTTTGTACTTTTGTTTTAAAGCTACTCATGTGTAGAACAAAAAATAGAACAATCATACACTCAGAATGATTCACATGTACAGTTTACAAATTAATTAGCTTTTTCTTAATCTTTTCAATTAAAAAGTGTTAAAACGTCAGTTTATTGCTTACTCCAGTGTTAAAATGTTGGTTAGTTGCAAAACATTATTAGGCGCTAATATTAAAATTCCACTTGCAAGCGTCAGGGAAACAACACATTTAGGGTTGATTTGCAAATCCAGCTTCCCGAAGTCTGCTAGGGTTACGACAGTGCTGCTACAGTGCATAACCACACTCCGATGGTGTGTGTGTGAAAGTTTCTCCATTCGACTTACATACATGTGTGTGTACAAATACATATATACACACATATATGTATATATACATATTCTTTGTAGCGTTAGTCTTAGTCATACAACAGTATTAAAAACTTTGTACAAATTTTTATTAAAAAATTATGAAAGTGAAGAACAATACGTACAAATATATTTATGATTTGCAAACTCTGAGCCTTTAGTTTCAACTGTTTTCTTCTTTCTAATTCTCTGTGTCAATCAGAAGCTGGATTCAGCCCACAAATATCTTGTATTCAGACAGCCTCAAGATGTGATGAATTTGATTAAGATTTGGAAGCCGTCCTGTTGAGATATTCAAGAAGAAAATTGTGAAGTACTATCTGAAGGCATTCACAAAAAGTTGTTCTTAATGCTTCAGAGGCGGCCTTGACCATAGGGAGGTAGGGTCCCATGGAGAGCAGTGGAAACCCTCCTACTCTTCAATACTCAAGGGAGTGAGCTGGAGGACTTCCTTGTCACATTTTTCACTGTGTGCTGAATGAGTGGTGAGCACATAGCAAATGGAACCCAAATACAAATGTCATGACACGTGGCAAATGTGAGCAGCTATGAGCGATGGAGTTCAAACAGGGTATAAAAGATCAATTAACTGATGTCAGGAAAATTACTTCTAAAAACACACAATAAGTATGTAGCACTAGAGTGGCAAGACAAGTATAGAAAGCAAGTGTAAGTCATCTATGGAAAGCTGTTATAAACAAGAAAAACAGAGACAAAGTTCCATGTGCACACATTTAAATGAGAGAAAAGCATGGAATAAGGGATCCTCTCTCAACATATTTGGCATTGGTTGTTTCTTTGTTAAAATGTTTAATTCAGGTCCCAGAAACTTAAATGTCAAGTCCTTAAAAGGAATTTAGAAATAAGATTCAAAGTAATTAGCAGACACTTTTTTTTCCATCATATTAGTGTCTTGTGTCTTAAAAAAGTACGTTGTCTTTTTAGAGAAGTATTTTTTCAAGATGACATATGTAATGTGGAAAAGTTGGAAAGAATAAAAAAGGAAAAAGAATCATCCATTGCATCACTATCTAGAAATAACCCTATTATTTGTTTTCACACATTTTCTCTCTTTTTTTTTTCAGTGCGTATATATGTCAATTCAGTAAAAGCAAATTTCATATTTGGTATCTACTATTAAAACTAAGCGTACAAAATGGAAAGATATTTTAAAATACTTGTTCTATAGCTGCAGTGTATTATAATTGAAGAAAGAATAAAAATATATTGAAGGTAAGAAAAATAAAACTTTTTAGATAAATAGAATTAATAAAATTGACTTTAATTCCACATGATGGCCAATTTAAGAAAAGAAAAAATATCAGAGATAAAAAGGAGAATGTGAGAGATTAGGAAGAGAAAAAAATAAAGGAGAGATGGTAGGAGACAGAGAACCTGTGAGCAAAGGATAAAGAAGAAAGGAAACAGCAAGATGCTGAGTCTGTCCCTGGTCAATAGCCCAGACGTAGGTGGCCTGTCCTGGCAGCCCTCCAGCCCTGCCTTTGGCCTTTGCAGTCCAGCACACACACAGACAGCTGCTAGGGAAGACATCTCTGTGAAAAGGCCAATGTTTTTCTAGACCAGAAACTTTCCTGTGGGTCTTCAGTTGGGCAAAGTTGTACAGCTGCTCTCTCAAGTATTTTTATAAATTTCATAAATGCTGTAATGCCCAGCACTGAACAAAGGAGGCCATCCTTTTTCCAACCTTAGATGCTGTGCTTTGATTTCATTATCAGACACTTCATTGTCAATCCCCCTAAAAGAGACCTTATAAAAAAAAAAAAAAAAAAAGCATGTGTTAGTTTTCTATCGCTATTGTAACAAATTACCACAAATTCAGTGGGTTACAACAACACAAATTTATTATTTTACAGTTTGGGTGGTTAGAAGTCTGAATTGGGTTTCATTGGGTTAAAATCAAGGTGTCAACAGGGCTCCATTCCTTCTGGAGGCTCTAGGGAGAATCTGTTCCTTTGTCTTTTCCAGCTTCTGGAGGCTACCTATATTTTCTGGCTTGGAGACCCTTCCTCCATCTTCAAAGCCAGGAATGACTGGTCCAGGCTTTCTCACATCACATTACTTGGACATTGACTGTCTTGCCTCTGTCTTTCATTCATAAGAATGCTTGTGTTCATATTGGGCTCATCCACGTAATCCAAGATACCCTCCCATCTCAAGATCCTTAACTTAATCACATCTGCAAAGTCTCATTCTCCAGGTAAGGAAACATATTCATAGGTGCCAGGGATTAGGACGCAGACATCCTTCAGGGGCCATCATTCTGCCTACCACAAACATAAAGTTGTATTCTACGATTATTTTAAAGAAGAATAAACTCATAAAATGACATATTTTCCCACCATGTTGCACCAACAGAAAGTAGAAAGCATTGTGATCACCCAAAAATCATTAAATTTTTAAAAGGATCCTTAGGTCAATATTTTTCCCACTGGAGGGAGCCTTTCTTCCATATCTAAAAATTTCTCAATAATATTTTAGCACGTCTTGTTATTTTTTTAATTTCAAATCTGTTCACTTTTTAAATTATTTTCCTTTCATTTGCTTCATTTCCTCATTGCTTTCTGAAGAATCTAGTGGCTGTAGGAGTATGGGAAGCCAGATTGTGAAAACTCAGTGAATTTCCTTATGAACTCGAATACTTGGCAGTCAGTATAGAGGTTGAAGATGCATTTAGAATGTAAATGTATGTCCATAATATTTCAAATCAAGGATTCCGAAGGGATGGAGATTCTGCAGGAACAACTTGTTTTCTTATAGTTCTCTGTACAACATCAAAGCAAATAGAGTAAGAGATAGTTCCTACTTTATAATTTTTTCTTAGCAGAAGGATTTTATTTTCCGCTTTTGCCCTTTAAACACCGTTCTTTGAGGGAAGACATAACACAACTGCATGTACCATCTCCTAGATCTCTCCCTTCATGGCCCTGACTTCGTGTTTTGTCCGTTAGGTGAATGACATGAGAAGGTGATTTTGTCTAAGTTGCCATGACACAGGCACTCATACTTAGCTACCATGGAGGAGGAAAACCAGTATGCAATGATAGGGCCTGCATTTGATGTCTATCATTCCAACCTTTCCAAAGAGAAAGTAACACAGGTTTACTGTTTCCCAAAACTTGTCAAGAGCATTTGACACTATTGAGAATTCTAAACTTCCTACAAGATTTTAAATTTTTTTCCAGAAAATTATCATTCGCTAAACTGTTCATTTCTTCTTCAACAAATCTGTCATTTTCAATGTTTCCTTCCCATCCCTAAATTGTTCCTGAAGGCCCGTGCTCAGCCTTTTCTACTCTGTTGGTGGAATTCTTTCAACAGGGAAAGTCAGAGATCGGCAGCTCTGCTTGCTGATCCCTCTGACTGGCATTTCTAGCAGGCATTGGAGCTACAAATAAGAATATAGCAAGGAGAAGTTTATCCTTATTCTTTATTTTTTTATGTAATATGTGTTTTTACATAACATATTCTTATACAAATTTGAGAATCAGGGGCATATATTTGATATAGTCATATTTCTAGATCAAAGGAACAGAGAACATATACTGTCCTAAGCATTCTAAATCGCAAATGACATTGTGTGTGTGTGTGTGTGTGTGCATGTGTGTGTAAGAGTGAAAGACAAAAAAGTGATTAGAGATAGAAATAGAGAGAGGGAGAGAGCGAGAAAGAGAGAGGAAAGAATACAAACCAACTCTCAAAGCCCTTGAAATATATTCCAAGTAGAAAAGAGTGAGAAGTGAGACACGAGGCACATTGGGAGAACTAAAATATTTGGGCGTGTGTGGAACATACACAGGACTGGCAGGCGATAGAGTTGGCTGAGTAGGCAGAAGCTGGCTATAAAAAGCTGAGTATCTTAAACCTTATGTTCTTGAACTTGATGTTATGTTATGAACCTTATGTTATGAACTTGATCCTGGAAGGTCTTGATTTAATAGGACTGCACTTCCTAACATAACCAGGGATGATTATGTTAGTAAGTTGTACACGGGGAGAAAAGAAATTGTCTGTCACCAATTTACTTCAGGAAACATATTTTTTAACTACATCAATTTAAGGACTCTTTAATATTTCAATATGTGCTTTGTTTCACAAAATTATTTTACAACAGAAATCTTTCTTAGAGGGACCTGGGGATTACAGTATCTCAAGGAACCAGTGTTCTATAGAACACTACTTTAGAAAATGTTGTGGAGAAGCATTACAGAGGCACCCAGATCCTTGACATAGTTTTTCACCTAATTCACAGTGTGGCTTTGGGCAAATAACTTCATTTCTTTGAGCTTTCTTTTTTTACTTACAAACTGAGGAGCTAGGAGAAAATTAAATAGTCTCTGTGATCCCTTCTAGCACTAACGTTCTCGTAATCTATGGAAAATATCCTATAAGCAGCCTGTCTGGAATATAGATATCAAGCTTGAGGTAAAATTTCACTCACAAGGATTAAATCAGTGACAAGTAGCATATTTAAGAAAAATATATAATCAACTTGAATACTCTGATAATGGCTTAGTGCATATTGCTTGAAGGAATGATTTTGTACAAGGTCATGATTTAAAGGCTAATGTTCATTTTTGCCTCAACCATAAGTAAGAACTAGAACCTGTAGTATATAGGTCAATACTTCTAAGATGTATTTCAGTAGTGCTCACGAAATCAATTAGGCTTTTAAATGAAAGTGAAAACCTCTTTGAGTTCAGGCATAGTAGAAAAAATTAGCCTAACTGGTGAAGATATGGAATGGTGAAGACAAATGCTTATTGTTAATGTTCTTCCTCCAGTATGTCAACCTGGTAAGAGATAGAATGAAGACGTTTCCAAATAGCTTGTGGGTTTTTATGACTTTTATTTGATATGTACTTCTATTTATTCCTTTAAAATATAAACCATAAATTAAGTTTTTCCTACCATTTAGGCACCAATAGAATACTGTACACTTAGCTAATAGAACACTGTATGCTTCTGATTTCCATGAATTACCACAAGACAGGTATTTCTTTTCACATTTTATAGCTCAGAAAACCAAGGTTCAGAAGTTTTAGAGATCATATGTAAGGTCCTAAAAAGTAAAATGTTGCAAAGTTGGAAATGCAATTTAAGTCTTCTTGGTATACTCTCTGTTTGTATACAGTATACATTTTTCTTTCTTTTATTTTTTTTGTGAGGAAGACTAGCCCTGAGCTAACATCCAATGCCAATCCTCCTCTTTTTGGCTGAGGAAGATTGGCCCTGGGCTAACATCCGTGCCCATCTTCCTGTACTTTATATGTGGGACACTGCCACAGCACGGCCTGATAAGCGGTGTGCAGGTCCATGCCCAGGATCTGAACATGGGAACCCCAGGCCGCCAAAGCGGAGCGTGTGAACCTAACCATTATGCCACCAGGCCGGCCCCTCCCATTGAGCTTTTAGATTTATTCTGAGTCTTGTTTTAAGACTATAGCTAGTTTTTAGCAAGTAGCATTAGAGGCTACGTTATGTAGTGGAGTTGAAGTTATAATGGCCTGAATCTTCTCTCTTACTCTTTGGTGTCAGGTGAGACTAAGTAGACACATGAGTGAGTGGCAGGTGTTAACTGTTAACCATCTAGTCCCCTTACGAACTCCTTTTCATTACAGGAAACGACTTTTGTTATAGTTTTGATTCTCCCCAAAGCAGTTTCTGAAACTAGGACTTGTCTAGAGGTAGTTTATTTGAGAGGTTATCCTGGAAAGCCCAGTGAAGGAGTGGAGATAAGGCAACAATAAAAGGTACATTGATACGTGAGTGACTGCCTTCATCTGCTGGGGCTCAGTCCCCCGGGAGAGTCTCTGAGTAACCTTTTGGTACGTGGGGATGCTGCGGCACTTATTCACTGGCCCTGTTCCCCACTGACGCAGGGTGGACCCTGAGAATTAACTCGCTCACACTTCCTGGTTACATTTGAATGTGGCTGAGCAGGCTCCCTTTGAGCCCAGGAAGGTCTGCAGAGAGGCAGGTGCTTGAGGTAGGAAGCTGTCATTGTACTTGAAGTGGTAATATAGCCTCAGTTGCAGCTGAACTGAGAAGTATGTGGAGGGGACAAAGGAAATATAAAGTTAGGTTTCCTCATTTATAGGCATCGCGGCCATAAGGCAAAGTGCATTAGGTTCATTTTGGTTGCCAGTAATGTAACATTCTCTGTGCTAAGGCCACTTTGATTGGCTTTCTAAGGATGTAGGTGTGAATCATGACACACAAGGGCAGAGAAGGGCCCAGAAATAATCTAGAACACTAAAGGTTGTCATTCTATCTCTAATTTGGCTTACGTCAGTGTGCCAGCTTCTCATTCTCTCTCTCACTCTCTCCTTCACCCTCACACACACAGTCTCCAGCCTTTTCTGATTTCTTGTGCATCTTACATGTTACTGGTCTAGTTAAGGGAAGACTGACTCCTCTCTTTTAGTAACATTTCTGTATTGCTGGTGAAGGGACCCAGATTGATCCACAGGCATGGGAGTAGGTAGAAATCAGATGTGTAAATCAGACAAGAATGGGCATGGGGGAGAGCTGGAAAGTTAACTGCATGTGTAAATCCACTCCAATACCAACCAGAACAGATCAACATTCTACCAAATAACCAAATGGAGGGGCAAGCAGGAATATCTTCTGTGCTTTTATTAATGACACATTGGATGAGCCCAAAACATACCGTATAATAACAGTAGCCATCTGGAAGCTATTAGGTAAGCAGAAGAAGAGAGCTTGGGCACAGGTCTGAAACTGCCTTTTAGAATAGGAAATGGAGTAATGTGTAAGAAAGTTCTGCTAATCTTAAAAGGGAAAAAAGCTGTGTCCACTTTAGAATCAAAGAGTGCATAAAAATGTGAGTATATCAGCATCTTCTACATTATACTATTGAGATTTTATAGATGCTGAGTTTAATGGCACTGTATCTTGAAAAGTGATACTGGAGAATTTGAACTGTTTTTATAGACATGATTCTCAGTGAAAAGGTCAGGTTTTTCTTTCCCAATGAAAATAAAAATTAGCAAATATATTTGACCAATATTTGCATATTTTTCTGGTGACCCATTTTGGCTTTTCAAAGTGATCCCCAGCACATTAACACAGAATCC